>NC_056729.1:1331461634-1332061634 GCF_019279795.1 Protopterus annectens | reverse complement strand
CCTTACAGACTGGATGTAGCGGAAACAGTAAGAGGAAGGCAATGCAGGAAAATTAGCAAAGCTGGCAGGTGGAATGTATCAGAATCAGCCAATTACTCATGGAGCCACCCAGCACACTACTGAAAACTATGCAAACACCTTTCAGACTCCCTTTTGGGGAAACAACAGTAGTAAAGTAATCAAAGAGAACTAGCATAGCTGGCAAGTAGAATGTATCAGAATCAACCAATCACACATGCAGCAGCCCTGCACACTACTGTAAACTATGCAAACACCTTTCAGACTGCTCTGTGGGGAAACAGCAGAAGGAAAGTAGACCAGGAGACCTAGCATAGCTGGCAGGTGGAATGTATCCCAATCACTCAATAACAGATGGAACAGCCCAGCACACTACTATAAACTATGCAAACACCTTTCAGACTGCTCTGCAGGGAAACAGTAGTAGGAAGGCATTCAAGGAGAACTAGCACAGCTGGCAGGTAGAATGTATCAGAATCAGCCAAATACACATACAGCAGCACAGCACACTAATATAAACTATGCAAACACCTTGCAGACTGGATGTATGGGAAACAGCAGTAGGAAGGCAATGCAGGAAAACTCGCATAGCTGGCAGGTAGAATGTATCAGAATCAGTCAATCACACATGCAGCAGCCCAGCACACTACTGTAAACTATGCAAATACCTTGCAGACTGGATGTAGCAGAAACAGTAAGAGGAAGGCAATGCAGGAAAATTAGCAAAGCTGGCAGGTGGAATGTATCAGAATCAGCCAATTACTCATGGAGCAGCCCAGCACACTACTGTAAACTATGCAAACGCCTTTCAGACTACTCTTTGGGGCAACAGCAATAGGAAGGCAATCAAGGAGAACTACCATAGCTGGCAGGTAGAATGTATCAGAATCAGCCAATCACAATCAGAATCAGCCAATCACACATGCAGCAGCCCAGCACACTACTGTAAACTATGCAAACACCTTTCCGACTGCTTTTTGGGGACACACCAGTAGGAAGGCAATCAAGGAGAACTAGCGTAGCTGTCAGGTAGAATGTATCAGAATCAGCCAAATAAACATGCAACAGCCCAGCACTACTATAAAGTATGCAAACAACTTGCAGACTGGATGTAGGGTTAACAGCAATAGGAAGGCAATGCAAGAGAAGTAGCATTGCTGGCAGTTGGAATGTATCAGCGAACCCAATTACACATACAGCAGCACAGCACACTAATATAAACTATGCAAACACCTTTCAGACTGATCTGTGGGGAAACAGCAGTAGAAAGGCAATCAAGGAGACCTGGCATAGCTGGCAGGTAGAATGCATAAGAATCAGCAAATCACGCATCTGTTTTTTTCCCCAAGCCCAGCACACTACTGTAAACTATGCAAATGTGTTGCAGACAGGATGCAGGGGAAACAGCAGTAGGAAGGCAATGCAAGAAACCTAGCAGAACTGGCAGGTAGAATGTATCAGAATCAGCCAATCACACATATAGCAGCCCAGCACACTACTGTTAACTATGTAAACACCTTTCAGGCTGCTCTTTGGGGAAACAGCAGTAGGAAGGCAATCAAGGAGAACTACATAGCTGGCAGGTACAATGTATCAGAATCAGCCAATTACAAATGGAGCAGCCCATCACACTACTATAAACTATGCAAACACCTTGCAGACTGGATGTAGGAGAAACAGCAGTAGGAAGGCAAAGCAGGAGAACTAACATAGCTGGCAGGTGGAATGTATCAGAATCAGCCAAATACACATACAGCAGCACAGCACACTACTATAAACTATGCAAACACCTTGCAGACTGGATGTATGGGAAACAGCAGTAGGAAGGCAATGCAAGAGAACTCGCATAGCTGGCAGGTAGAATGTATCTGAATCAGCCAATTACACATAGAGCAACCCAGCACACTACTGTAAACTATGCAAATACGTTGCAGACTGGATGTAGGGGAAACAGCAGTAGGAAGGCAATGCAGGAAAACTAGCAGAGCTGGCAGGTAGAATGTATCAGAATCAGCCAATTACACATAGAGAAGCCGAGCACACTACTGTTAACTATGCAAACACCTTTCAGACTGCTCTTTGGGGAAACAGCAGTAGGAAGGCAATCAAGGAGAACTAGCATAGCTGGCAAGTACAATGTATCAGAATCAGCCAATCACACATGGAGCCACCCAGCACACTACTGAAAACTATGCAAACACCTTTCAGACTCCTTTTTGGGGAAACAATAGTAGTAAAGTAATCAAAGAGAACTAGCATAGCTGGCAAGTAGAATGTATCAGAATCAACCAATCACACATGCAGCAGCCCAGCACACTACTGTAAACTATGCAAACACCTTTCAGACTGCTCTTTGGGGACACAGCAGAAGGAAGGTAGACCAGGAAACCTAGCATAGCTGGCAGGTGGAATGTATCCCAATCACTCAATAACAGATTGAGCAGCCCAGCACACTACTATAAACTATGCAAACACCTTTCAGACTGCTCTGCAGGGAAACAGTAGTAGGAAGGCAATCAAGGAGACCTAGCATAGCTGGCAGGTGGAATGTATCAGAATCAGCCAATCACACATATAGCAGCCCAGCACACTACTGTAAACTATGCAAACACCTTTCAGGCTGCTCTTTGGGAAACAGCAGTAGGAAGGCAATCAAGGAGAACTAGCATAGCTGGCAAGTACAATGTATCAGAATCAGCCAATCACACATGGAGCCACCCAGCACACTACTGTAAACTATGCAAACACCTTTCAGACTGCTCTGCAGGAAATAGTAGTAGGAAGGCATTCAAGGAGAACTACATAGCTGGCAGGTAGAATGTATCAGAATCAGCCAGTTTACAAATGGAGAAGCCCATCACACTACTATAAACTATGCAGACACCTTGCAGACTGGATGTAGGAGAAACAGCAGTAGGAAGGCAAAGCAGGAGAACTAGCATAGCTGGCAGGTGGAATGTATCAGAATCAGCCAAATACACATACAGCAGCACAGCACACTACTATAAACTATGCAAACACCTTGCAGACTGGATGTATGGGAAACAGCAGTAGGAAGGCAATGCAGGAGAACTCGCATAGCTGGCAGGTAGAATGCATCAAAATCAGCCAATCACACATAGAGCAGCCCAGCACACTTCTGTAATCTATACCTCTCTTTTTTTTTTTTTTTTTTTTTTTTTTTTCTATCCTGTAAATGTATCCTGTAAATGTAACATGTATTGTAACATGTATTTTCAACATGTATTTTCCATTATGTTGGAGCTTTTCTCCTCGGGCCTCTACTGAAAAAGGATATGTATCCAGCTAGACTAGCCCGGTTAACAAATGTAAAATAAATAAATAAATAAATAAATATATCAAACACCTCTCCGACTGCTCCTTGGGGAAAAAACAGAAGGAAGGCAATCAAGGAGAACTAGCATAGCTGGCAGGTAGAATGTATCAGAATCAGTCAATCACACATGCAGCAGCCCAGCACACTACTATAAACTATGCAAATACCTTGCAGACTGGATGTAGCGGAAACAGTAAGAGGAAGGCAATGCAGGAAAATTAGCAAAGCTGGCAGGTGGAATGTATCAGAATCAGCCAATTACTCATGGAGCAGCCCAGCACACTACTGTAAACTATGCAAACACCTTTCAGACTACTCTTTGGGGCAACAGCAGTAGGAAGGCAATCAAGGAGAACTACCATAGCTGGCAGGTAGAATGCATCAGAATCAGCCAATCACAATCAGAATCAGCCAATCACACATACAGCAGCCCAGCAAATTACTGTAAACTATGCAAACACCTTTCCGACTGCTTTTTGGGGACACACCAGTAGGAAGGCAATCAAGGAGAACTAGCATAGCTGTCAGGTAGAATGTATCAGAATCAGCCAAATAAACATGCAACAGCCTAGCACTACTATAAAGTATGCAAACAACTTGCAGACTGGATGTAGGGTTAACAGCAATAGGAAGGCAATGCAAGAGAAGTAGCATTGCTGGCAGATGGAATGTATCAGCGAACCCAATTACACATACAGCAGCCCAGCACACTAATATAAACTATGCAAACACCTTTCAGACTGATCTGTTGGGAAACAGCAGTAGAAAGGCAATCAAGGAGACCTGGCATAGCTGGCAGGTAGAATGCATAAGAATCAGCAAATCACACATCTGTTTTTTTCCCCAAGCCCAGCACACTACTGTAAACTATGCAAATGTGTTGCAGACAGGATGTAGGGGAAACAGCAGTAGGAAGGCAATGCAAGAAAACTAGCAGAACTGGCAGGTAGAATGTATCAGAATCAGCCAATCACACATATAGCAGCCCAGCACACTACTGTTAACTATGCAAACACCTTTCAGGCTGCTCTTTGGGGAAACAGCAGTAGGAAGGCAATCAAGGAGAACTACATAGCTGGCAGGTACAATGTATCAGAATCAGCCAATCACACATGGAGCCACCCAGCACACTACTGTAAACTATCCAAACACCTTTCAGACTCCTTTTTGGGGAAACAATAGTAGTAAAGTAATCAAAGAGAACTAGCATAGCTGGCAAGTAGAATGTATCAGAATCAACCAATCACACATGCAGCAGCCCAGCACACTACTGTAAACTATGCAAACACCTTTCAGACTGCTCTTTGGGGACACAGCAGAAGGAAGGTAGACCAGGAAACCTAGCATAGCTGGCAGGTGGAATGTATCCCAATCACTCAATAACAGATTGAGCAGCCCAGCACACTACTATAAACTATGCAAACACCTTTCAGACTGCTCTGCAGGGAAACAGTAGTAGGAAGGCAATCAAGGAGACCTAGCATAGCTGGCAGGTGGAATGTATCAGAATCAGCCAATCACACATATAGCAGCCCAGCACACTACTGTAAACTATGCAAACACCTTTCAGGCTGCTCTTTGGGGAAACAGCAGTAGGAAGGCAATCAAGGAGAACTAGCATAGCTGGCAAGTACAATGTATCAGAATCAGCCAATCACACATGGAGCCACCCAGCACACTACTGTAAACTATGCAAACACCTTTCAGACTGCTCTGCAGGGAAATAGTAGTAGGAAGGCATTCAAGGAGAACTACATAGCTGGCAGGTAGAATGTATCAGAATCAGCCAGTTTACAAATGGAGAAGCCCATCACACTACTATAAACTATGCAGACACCTTGCAGACTGGATGTAGGAGAAACAGCAGTAGGAAGGCAAAGCAGGAGAACTAGCATAGCTGGCAGGTGGAATGTATCAGAATCAGCCAAATACACATACAGCAGCACAGCACACTACTATAAACTATGCAAACACCTTGCAGACTGGATGTATGGGAAACAGCAGTAGGAAGGCAATGCAGGAGAACTCGCATAGCTGGCAGGTAGAATGCATCAAAATCAGCCAATCACACATAGAGCAGCCCAGCACACTTCTGTAATCTATACCTCTCTTTTTTTTTTTTTTTTTTTTTTTTTTTCTATCCTGTAAATGTATCCTGTAAATGTAACATGTATTGTAACATGTATTTTCAACATGTATTTTCCATTATGTTGGAGCTTTTCTCCTCGGGCCTCTACTGAAAAAGGATATGTATCCAGCTAGACTAGCCCGGTTAACAAATGTAAAATAAATAAATAAATAAATAAATATATCAAACACCTCTCCGACTGCTCCTTGGGGAAAAACAGAAGGAAGGCAATCAAGGAGAACTAGCATAGCTGGCAGGTAGAATGTATCAGAATCAGTCAATCACACATGCAGCAGCCCAGCACACTACTATAAACTATGCAAATACCTTGCAGACTGGATGTAGCGGAAACAGTAAGAGGAAGGCAATGCAGGAAAATTAGCAAAGCTGGCAGGTGGAATGTATCAGAATCAGCCAATTACTCATGGAGCAGCCCAGCACACTACTGTAAACTATGCAAACACCTTTCAGACTACTCTTTGGGGCAACAGCAGTAGGAAGGCAATCAAGGAGAACTACCATAGCTGGCAGGTAGAATGCATCAGAATCAGCCAATCACAATCAGAATCAGCCAATCACACATACAGCAGCCCAGCAAATTACTGTAAACTATGCAAACACCTTTCCGACTGCTTTTTGGGGACACACCAGTAGGAAGGCAATCAAGGAGAACTAGCATAGCTGTCAGGTAGAATGTATCAGAATCAGCCAAATAAACATGCAACAGCCTAGCACTACTATAAAGTATGCAAACAACTTGCAGACTGGATGTAGGGTTAACAGCAATAGGAAGGCAATGCAAGAGAAGTAGCATTGCTGGCAGATGGAATGTATCAGCGAACCCAATTACACATACAGCAGCCCAGCACACTAATATAAACTATGCAAACACCTTTCAGACTGATCTGTTGGGAAACAGCAGTAGAAAGGCAATCAAGGAGACCTGGCATAGCTGGCAGGTAGAATGCATAAGAATCAGCAAATCACACATCTGTTTTTTTCCCCAAGCCCAGCACACTACTGTAAACTATGCAAATGTGTTGCAGACAGGATGTAGGGGAAACAGCAGTAGGAAGGCAATGCAAGAAAACTAGCAGAACTGGCAGGTAGAATGTATCAGAATCAGCCAATCACACATATAGCAGCCCAGCACACTACTGTTAACTATGCAAACACCTTTCAGGCTGCTCTTTGGGGAAACAGCAGTAGGAAGGCAATCAAGGAGAACTACACAGCTGGCAGGTACAATGTATCAGAATCAGCCAATCACACATGGAGCCACCCAGCACACTACTGTAAACTATCCAAACACCTTTCAGACTGCTTTTTGGGGAAACACCAGTAGTACACAATCAAAGAGAACTAGCATAGCTGGCAAGTAGAATGTATCAGAATCAACCAATCACACATGCAGCAGCCCAGCACACTACTGTAAACTATGCAAACACCTTTCAGACTGCTCTGTGGGGAAACAGCAGAAGGAAGGTAGACCAGGAGACCTAGCATAGCTGGCAGGAGGAATGTATCCCAATCACTCAATAACAGATGGAGCAGCCCAGCACACTACTATAAACTATGCAAACACCTTTCAGACTGCTCTTTGGGGAAAAAGCAGTAGGAAGGCAATCAAAGAGAACTAGCATAGTTGGCAGGCAGAATTCATCAGAATCAGCCAATCACACATTGAGCCACCCAGCTATGCAAACACCTTTCAGACTGCTCTGCAGGGAAACAGTAGTAGGAAGGCATTCAAGGAGAACTAGCATAGCTGGCAGGTAGAATGTATCAGAATCAGCCAATTACAAATGCAGGAGCCCATCACACTACTATAAACTATGCAAACACCTTGCAGACTGGATGTATGGCAAACAGCATTAGGAAGGCAATGCAGGAGAACTCGCATAGCTGGCAGGTAGAATGTATCAGAATCAGCCAATCACACATGCAGCAGCCCAGCACACTACTGTAAACTATACAAATACCTTACAGAGTGGATGTAGCGGAAACAGTAGTAGGAAGGCAAATCAGGAAAATTAGCAAAGCTGGCAGGTGGAATGTATCTGAATCAGCCAATTACTCATGGAGCAGCCCAGCACACTACTGTAAACTATGCAAACACCTTTCAGACTGCTCTGTGGGGAAACAGTAGTAGGAAGGCAGTCAAGGAGAACTAGCATAGCTGGCAGGTAGAATGTGTCAGAAGCAGCCAATCAGAAATGGAGCAGCCCAGCACAGTACTGTAAACAATGCAAACACCTTTCAGACTGCTCTTTGGGGAAACAGCAGTAGGAAGGCAATCAAGGAGAACTAGCATAGCTGGCAGGTAGAATAGGTTCATAGGTAGGTACTAGGCTATCTGCCTGAGGGCATTTATAAGCCTTGCCAGAGTGTGTCGGCTTTCGCCACCCCATTGATCAACTAACTGATCCTCTTTCAAGCAGACCCAATGAAGTGATCCCAGGGGTGTATTTTCTGTTACCCATCCACTCGTTAAGTTTCTCTTGAAGAGTGTTAGTGAGGGGCTCTGCCCGATGTAATTTGGAATTTTGTTCCAAAGCATGGGGAGTCTCTTTGACAGGAATCTATCCCTCCAGCATGTTCTATTTATTGTTGTGGCGGGGTTTAGCTCACTAAAGCATGTGGCTCGCAGTGACTTGTATTTCATTAGGTGGAGCATGTCCATCAATTCTGAGTTGAACATGGCTTTTTAAGTCAGGCAGAGATCACCTCTGAGTAAGCGATATGCAACAGAGTACAACCGTAGTTTTTTTAGTCGGACTTCATAGGACATATGTTTGAGACCAGTAATCCTCTTGGTGAGGTACTTTTATGGTCTTTCCAGCTGTTGGAAGAGTCTTGTGAGGTACATCCCAAATGGGGCATTGTACTCTATGATGAGTCTAATGAGTGACGAGTAGAGGGGCATTATAACCTCTTTATTTCTAGATGCAAACCCTTTAGTAATTAGATGGGTCACATAGAAGGATTTCCCAACTACTTTGGCAATATGGTTGTCAAAGGAGAGATGACTGTCTACCTGGTTCCCCAGATCTCTTATTACCTCTTCTGTATTAAGGGGGCTGCCACCTATGTGGTAATTAGTGTGTGTTTTTTTTTATCCCAAACAGGATGACTATGCATTTTTTGGCATTTAGCTTGAGGCCATGACTTTGACAGCAGGTGTCTGTCTCAGTAAGGCGCTTTTGGAGGATGTCTGTGTCAGCCGGAGGGTCAGTTATGGCTCCCAGTTTGCAGTCATCGGCGAACTTGATTAGCCATAGTCCTCCTGTATTTGTCTGTACTTCTGAGAAGTATATGCTGAATAGTAGGGGTTCCAGGACTGAGCCTTGCGGGACACCACTTGTGACTAGTTTAGAGTCGGACCTGGAGCTCGCTGTTCTTACCGTGTGACTTCTGTCTGTAAGCCAGTTGGCAACCCATATTGTGACATAGGGGTTTATGTTCAGGCTGGTGAGTTTTTCTTTAATACCTGAGTGGGGAATGGTGTCGAAAGCCTTGGCGAGGTCAAGGTAGGCTGTGTGAACCACCTTTCCCTAGTCTATGGCCTTGGTGACTGTTTTGAAGAAGTCAACCAGGTTTAGTAGGCATGATCTGCCCTTAATAATGCCGAACTGGGTCAGGTCAAGTGTTTGGAGGTTCCCAATGTCTTTGTTAATGAGTTCCATGATGATGCATTCCATAGCCTTGCAGACCAGGCTAGTCAGGCTTACACCTGATAGTTACCAGGGTCAGTTGTGGCCTCTCTTTTGTGGAGAGGAATAACTGTTGCAGTGCGCCTTTGTATGGGCACATAGCCTGTAGAGAACATGTATGTATCAGAATCAGCCAATTACACATGGAGCAGCCCAGCACACTGCTATTAACTATGCAAGCACCTTGCAGACTGGCTGTAGGATAAACAGCAGTAAGAAGGCAATGCAGGGGAACTAGCATAGCTGGCAGGTGGAATGTATCAAAATCTGCCAAATACACATACAGCAGCCCAGCACACTAATTTAAACTATGCAAACACCTTGCAGACTGGATGTAGGGGAAACAGCAGTAGGAAGGCAATGCAGGAGAACTAGCATAGCTGGCATGTGGACTGTATCAGAATCAACCAATTACACATGCAGCAGCCCTGCACACTACCATAAACCATGCAAACACCTTTCAGACTCTTTGGGGAAACAGCAGTTGGAAAGCAATCAAGGGAGAGTAACATAGCTGGCAGGTAGAATGTATCAGAGTCCGCCAATCCCACATGGAGCAGCCCAGTACACTACTATAAACTATGCAAACACCTTTCAGACTGCTCTGCAGGGAAACAGTAGTAGGAAGGCAATCAAGGGGAACTAGCATAGCTAGCAGGTAGAATGTATCAGAATCAGCCAATCACACATAGAGCCGCCCAGCACACTACTGTAAACTATGCAAACACCTTTCAGACTGCACTTTGGGGAAACAGTAGTAGGAAGGCATTCAAGGAGAACTAGCATAGCTGGCAGGTAGAATGTATCAGAATCAGTCAATTTCAAATGGAGCAGCCCATCACACTACTATAAACTATGCAAACACCTTGCAGACTGGATGTAGGAGAAACAGCTGTAGGAAGGCAAAGCAGGAGAACTCGCATAGCTGGCAGGTAGAATGTATCAGAATCAGCCAATCACACATGCAGCAGCCCAGCACACTACTATAAACTATGCAAATACCTTGCAGACTGGATGTAGGGGAAACAGCAATAGGAAGGCAATGCAAGAGAAGTAGCATAGCTGGCAGGTGGAATGTATCAGAATCAACCAATTACACATGCAGCAGCTCAGCACTACTATAAACTAACACCTTTCAGACTGCTCTGTGGGGAAACAGCAGTAGAAAGGCAATCAAGGAGACCTGGCATAGCTGGCAGGTAGAATGCATAAGGATCAGCAAATCACACATGGAGCACCCCAGCACACTACTGTGAACTATGCAAACACCTTTCAGACTGCTTTTTGGGAAACACCAGTAGTAAAGCAATCAAAGAGAACTAGCAAAGCTGGCAGGTAGAATGTATCAGAATCAACCAATCACACATGCAGCAGCCCAGCGCACTACTGTAAACTATGCAAGTACCCTTCAGTCTGCTTTTTGGGCTAACACCAGTAGGAAGGCAGTAAAGGAGAACTAGCACAGCTGTCAGGTAGACTGTATCAGAATCAGCCAAATAAACATGCAGCAGCCCAGCACACTACTATAAACTATGCAAACTCATTTCAGACTGCTCTGTGGGAAAACAGCAGTAGGAAGGTAAACCAGGAGACCTAGCATAGCTGGCAGGTGGAAGGTATCCGAATCAGCCAATAACAGATGGAACAGCCCAGCACACTACTATAAACTATGCAAACACCTTTCAGACTGCTCTGTGGGGAAACAGCAGTAGGAAGACAATCAAGGAGAGCTATCATAGCTGGCAGGTAGAATGTATCAGAATCAGTCAATCACACATGCAGCAGCCCAGCACACTACTATAAACTATTCAAATACCTTGCAGACTGGATGTAGGGGAAACAGCAGTAGGATGGCAATGCTAGAAAACTAGCATAGCTGGCAAGTGGAATGCATCCGAATCAGCTAATTACACATGGAGCAGCCCAGCACACTACTGTAAACTATGCAAACACCTTTCAGACTGCTTTTTGGGGTAACACCAGTAGGAAGGCAGTAAAGGAGAATTAGCACAGCTGTCAGGTAGACTGTATCAGAATCAGCCAAATAAACATGCAGCAGCCCAGCACACTACTATAAACTATGGAAACACCTTGCAGACTGGATGTAGGGGAAACAGCATTAGGAAGGCAATGCAAGAGAAGTAGCATAGCTGGCAGGTGGAATGTATCAGAATCAGCCAATCACACATGCAGCAGCCCAGCACACTACTGTAAACTATGCAAATACCTTTCAGACTGCTCTGTGGGGAAACAGCAGTAGGAAGGCAATCAAGGAGAGCTAGCATAACTGACAGGTAGAATGTACAAAAATCAGTCAATCACACATGGAGCAGCCCAACACACTACTAAAAAATATGCAAACACCTTTCAGACTGCTCTTTGGGGAAACAGCAGTAAGAAGGCAATGCAGGAAAACTAGCATATCCGGCAGATATAATGTATCAGAATCAGCCAATTACACCTAAAGCAGCCCAGCACACTACTGTAAACTATGCAAACACCTTTCAGACTGCTCTGTGTGGAAACAGTAGTAGGAAGGCATTCAAGGAGAACTAGCATAGCTGACAGGTAGAATGTATCAGAATCAGCCAATTACACATGGAGCAGCCCAGCACACTACTGTAAACTATGCAAACACCTTGCAGACTGGATGTAGGAGAAAGAGCAGTAGGAAGGCAATGCAGGAAACTAGCATAGCTGGCAGGTAGAATGTATCAGAATCAGCCAATCACACATGTAGCAGCCCAGCACACTACTGTAAACTATGCAAACACCTTTCCGACTGCTTTTTGGGGAAACACCATTAGGAAGGAAATTAAGGAGAACCGGCATAGCTGGCAGGTAGAATGTATCAGAATCAGCCAATTGCATGTGGAGCAGCCCAGCACAGTACTGTAAACTATGCAAACACCTTTCAGACTGCTCTGTGGTGAAATAGTAGTAGGAAGGCAATCAAGGAGAACTAGAATAGCTGGCAGGTTGAATGTATCAGAATCAGCCAAATACACATACAGCCACCCACCTAGTTTCAGCACGCAAATCTGTTTCTTTGAGCTCAGCACTTGTTCAGAACTCATTGTAAGCACTAAATGAGCTACAACTTACTACAGCAGTAAGCCTTCCTCACTTGTCTAGAGGAAAACAGTTTTAGTACTTAATAAATAAGCACCTATCTAGGCATGTCTAAGGGTCAGGTCCCCATGTTTTCCCCTGTCTACCTGATGAATCTGGGCATCTTGGGGCAATGCAGCAATTGCCTCATGTATATAGACAACCCTCTCCTCCTACCACTCAACACTACAACCTGTGAGAGATGCACTTATATAGCCAAACTGGAAGCAAAGATCTCTTCACCCAAGACTGGACTAGACAGTCAAGAGGAGAAAGTAAACACTTGCACCACACCACGCTCATCAGATAGTCCCTCAAAACCTACACCACCAAAACACACACATAGAAACACAAAACACACCTACATTCACGGAGGCTCTTAATAAAAATCTGCCCAAGAAATAGGGACCTCCAAAGCAGAAACACAAGCAACCTCCACCCCCCAACACAACCCACCTGACACATAGCCCACAAACTCAGTGTGCCACTCAACCACAGCCCATAAGGCATAGCAACATACCCAACACTCTAGTCAAAAATGACTCTATAGTCAGGCACACTGATGTTCCACTCACCAGGCTAAACAAGGAGAAAGTTACTGTCAGCTGGCTGTCAGGTGCCAGAATCCGCCACATAACGCATGCAGTCAGGCCACTCCACAACAAGTACAAATATGACTGTCATTGTCCATGTTGGTGTGAATGACCTGAGACGTACCTCCCTGGACTACATGAAAAGAGACATGGAGGAGCTGTCCGATCTTGTAGCTCCGGCAGGTATGACCCTAGCCTTGAGTAGCATCCTGCCATCACCCAAAATGATACCACAGTACAAGAACAAAATGATTGACTTCAACAATTGGCTAAGCTTCTGGTGTCATTCTCAGGGGATCCAGTATCAGTCTGCCTGGGATGACATGATAGACAAACCACGATGCTTTGCCAGAGATGGGCTGCACCTGTTGCCCTTGGGATTTCGGATACTGGCTAAGACTCTTGCCACCCCTATAGTGCCTTTTTTAGGCAAGGTTCAAATGACAAATTCACCACCGTAACAGGTACAAGCAAGCAAAATCTGAGGGTAATGCCTTAATGTTAGAAGTCTAAACCTCAAAATGCACTCACTCCAGGCACTCCTTAAAATGGAGAACATCGACATCTGTGTAGTAACAGAGACCTAGTTCAAGGCTCCAGAGAGCACCCCTGCATTACCAGGCTATAATTCATACCACAAATTTCGGCCACCTAACCTGGACCAAAACACTAAAGGTGGAGGCGTGTCCATATTCATTAAGGATATCCACACCTCCAGGCTAGTTGCTCAGCATAATGCATTGAGATTATCCAAGTGCAACTAACTCTGGGCAGGACCGCAATCCAAATTGTAGCTTGCTTCAGATGCCCTACTATGCCCCAGGATTTCCACTCTTCATTTCTTAATACACTGGAAAATATTAGGGTACAACCTAACACCCTAATAATGGGCGATTTCAACTACCCCACCATTAACTGGGAAAATTACTCATGTACCAACTCTTGTGCTCAAGGGTTTCTGTAATTCATAAATTCCAAAGCCTTGAATCAACTTATCGGCACCCCCACCAGGGGCAGCAATATCCTAGACCTGGTCATTACCAACATGTGCAACCGGTGTTCCACACCAGAGGTCAGTTTCTCATTGGTCAGATCCGACCACGAGCTAATCACCCTAGACATCCACATCCCACCCCCACCCTTCATTAGGGAAACCTCAGTAAAAGATTTCTCTAAAGCCAACTTCATGCTTCTTAAGACAGAATTGGCAAACTTCACGACACCCATACTGATGGACAATAGAGCTATGACTGCTGAATCCTATACAAATGCACTTTATAAGCACCTACATGAGTGCATGGATCATGCAATCCATAACAGAACCAAGATGCTATCCTCCAAAAAAAGGAAGGCAATCTGGTGGTCCCCTGCCATAAACAAACTCTACACAGAAGAAAGAAACTGTTGCAAAAAAGAGTAAAATCCCATGATTGGAGGAACTCTGTGTTCAGCCTCAGTAAGAAGCTGAGATCTTACATAAAATCCTCCAAAGCTAGTTATGAAAACAAAATTGCCACTGATTCTAAAGATAACCACAAAGCATTCTATAGCTATGTCAAGAATCTCAATGGCAACACTCAGATCTGCTCTAAGTTACAGCATAATGGCACTAAATATATCAAACCAACTGATGTTGCCAACATCCTGGCAGATAGGTTCAGTGCTAACCTTACCCTCCCTCACCCCTTAAAGGGCCCATCTCTATACTGGAAGAATGCAAAGTTCCTGTAATCATGGCTGCACAGGTAAAAAACCCGCTCTCCAAAGCCAAGAACACAGATTCCATGGGACCTGACAACATCCCAGGTTGTGTTCTGCACGAACTACAGAACGAACTGGCACCCCACCTAAGTACCATGTTCAATCATAGTCTCACCTCAGGCTTATCCCACTCCTCAAAGAGGGAGCCACCACGGACCCTGTGATCTACCAGCCCATTAGCCTGATGAGCCTGGTCTGCAAGGCTATGGAATGTATCATCATGGAACTTATAAACAATGACAGTGTTAATCTCCAAACTCTGCACCCTACCCAGTTCAGGTTTGTAAAAGGCAGATCATGTCTACTAAACCTGACAGACGTCTTTGAAGCGGTCACCAAAGCCGTAGATGAGGGTAAAGTGGTTCACACATGAGGGTAAAGTGGTTCACACAGCCTATCTAGATCTCGCCAAGGCTTTTGACACCATCCCCCACTCTGGATTTATAGATAGACTCACTAAACTAGGTATAAATCCCTATGTCACAAGATGGGTTGCCAACTAGCTCACTGACAGAACCCACACTGTGAAAGTAGCAGACTCTAAATCCAACTTTAGCCCAGTGACAAGTGGAGTACCACAGGGTTCAGTCCTGGGTCCTCTCATGTCTGGTATCTACTTCTCTGAAGTACAGGCTAACACAGAAGGTCTTTGGCTAACAAAGTTCACAGATGACTGCAAACTAGGAGCCATAATCAAAACTCCTAACGATGGGGACATCCTACAAAAGGGCCTCACTGAGACAGATGTCTGTTGTCAAAGCCATGGCCTCAAGCTCAATGCCAAAAAGTGCATTGTCATCCCTTTTGGTAAAAACTCTGTACCCATGAACTACCGCATAGGCGATAGTCTACTTAACACCAAAAGTGTGATAAGAGACCTTGGGACACAGGTGGACAGTAGTCTCTCCTTTGATAATCATAACCCCACAGTAGTCAGGAAATCCTTCTACGTGGCACACCGCATCACAAAAGGTTTTTTATCCAGGAAAAAATAAGTCATTGTTCCCCTCTACTTATCACTCATTAGACCCATTATAGAGTACAACGTCCCTTTTGGTATGTACCCCACAAGACATCTACAACAACTGCAAAGGCTGCAGAAATACCTCACAAAAAGGATTACCAGCCTCAAATAGATGCCTTATGCAGACCATCTCAAAAAACACCAGCTTTACTCTGTCACATATCGCCTACTCAGAGGCGATCTCTGCCTAACATACAAAGCTATGCCAAACCCACAGCTGTTGGACATGCTCCACTTAAAGAAATCTGACTCCCTCCGAGCTACATGCTCTAGGGACCTAAACCTTGTCACCACAGTAGACAGAACATGCTGGAGGGATAGATTCCTGTCCTAGAGATTTCCCATACTCTGGAACAAGCTACCTATCTATACCAAACAAAGCTCGTCATTAGCAAGCTTCAAGAAAAATCTTGATGATTGGTTGGGAGATAGGAAATTCACCCCGGGGATCACTTCTGTGGCTCTGCTTGACAAGGGCACAGGAAAATCATTTTCTTGGGTGGCAAAAGCTAGGGTACTGTTTGGCTTGGCTTATATAGGCCCTAGGGCCAATAGCCTAGTACCTACCTATGACCCTATGAACTATGCAAACATCTTTCAGACTGCTTTTGGGGAAACACCAGTAAGAAGGCAATCAATGAGAACTAGCATAGCTGGCAGGTAGAATTTATCAGAATCAGCCAATCACACATGCAGCAGCCCAGCACACTACTGTAAAATATGCAAACACCTTTCAGACTCCTCTTTGGGGAAACAGCAGTAGGAAGGCAATCAAGGAGAACTAGCATAGCTGGCAGGTAGAATGTATCAGAATCAGCCAATTACACATGGAGCAGCCCAGGACACTACTGTAAACTATGCAAACACCTTTCAGACTACACTGTGGGGAAACAGCAGTAGCAAGGCAATCAAAGAGTACTAGCATAGCTGGCAGGTAGAATGTATCAGAATCAGCCAATTACACATGGAGCAGCGCAGCACACTGCTATAAACTATGCAAATACCTTTCAGACTGCTCTTTGGAGAAACAGCAGTAGGAAGGCAATCAAGGAGAACTAGCATAGCTGGCAGGTAGAATGTATCAGAATCAGCCAATTACAGATGGAGCAGCGCAGCACACTGCTATAAACTATGCAAATACCTTTCAGGCTGCTCTGTGGGGAAACAGCAGTAGGAAGGCAATCAAGGAGAACTAGCATAGCTGGCAGGTAGAATGTATCAGGATCAGAACAGCCTGGCACACTATTGTAAACTATGCAAACACCTTTCAGACTGCTTTTTGGGGAAACACCAGTAGGAAGTCAATGCAGGAGAACTACCATAGCTGCCAGGTAGAATGTATCAGAATCAGCCAATCACACATGGTGCAGCCCAGCACACTACTGAGTGAATTGTTTATGGTCATTGGCTGATTGGGGTTGCCTGGACTATAGCTTGGGATAAGCACCTCATTGGTTCTTTCAAGCTTTTTTTCAAAAGTTTTTTCAGGTTTCATCTTTATTACTTAAGAAGTTAACTTGTGAGTGTTTCTGCCATTTCACACTGAGCTACTTATAGGAAGGAAGCTGATCTGTGATACATAACATTAAGTATCCTGTTTTCTTGTTTATTTTTACGAGTTATTCATGGCACTTTTATTGTCTGTATATACATTTCTAGGTAGTTTCACTGTGTGTGAGGTATTAACTAGAAATTTTCTACAATTGTTAAGCATCTGGTTTGGTTTGTTTGTTCTGATTTCCTGCTAAGGAGTGTATCATATAACTTTCTTGCAGTTAAAAGCATTCTCATTTCTTGGGTTTGTTTGTTCTGAATTCCTGCTAAGGAGTGTATCACATAGCTTATTTGCAGTTAAAAACATTCTCATTTCTGCAGTTTTTTTCTACCTAAGTAGTGTGGGTAGTGTAGCACTGTCCTTATTCGGGCTTGTGTTTTGAGCCTAGTTGTTTGTTAGTAGAGGTTGTGTGTCTGAATACATGTTGCAGGCCATCGAAGTTTAGCCAAAGCCAGTATAGCATTTCAGTGAGAGTGAGTTGTTTATGGTCATTGGCTGATTGGGGTTGCCTGAACTTCCTGTTTGGAGTAAGCACCTCATTGGTTCTTTCAAGCTTTTTTTTTAAAAGTTGTTTCAGGTTTCAACTTTGTTACTTAAGAAGTTAACTTCTGAGTGTTTCTGCCATTTCACACTGAACTACTCGGAGGAAGGAAGCTGATCTGTGATATATAACATTAAGTATCCTGTTTTCTTGCTTATTTTTATGAGTTATTTATAGCACTTTTATTGTCTGCATATACATTTCTAGCTAGTTTCACTGTGTTTGAGGTATTAACTAGAATTTTTCTACAATTGTTAAGCATCTGGTTGGGTTTGTTTGTTGTTTCTCACCCTTTTTATACTTGGTGGCTTTGCAGTTGCCCGTCCCTACTATAAATTTGATCTGGGACACTCATCCCAGTCTAGTGTCATTACCTCATTCTACCTAATCCAGGGAAAACATTTGAGAAGGCTAACCCACTTAGTTTCTGCTCTTCCTTGTTCCACTTTCCACTTTACAAAAAAGAAATTCTAAGCTTGTTTCCTTCCTTTCCTGTAAGTCATCAAGTCCAGATACAGATTTACTGTATCCACAGCTGTTTGTAAGCTTCTGATCCCCCAAGTCTTTCTGTGTTGGAGAGAAGCCTTCTAGTTGAATTTCTTTATTACAACTAGCCAGTTTTCTAGTTTCAGCACTCAAATCTGTTTTTTTGAGCTCAGCACTTGTTCAGAACTCATTGTAAGCACTAAATAAGCTACAAATTACTACAGCACTCAACTTTCCTCACGTGTCTAGAAGAAAACCGTTTTTAGTACTTAATAAATAAGCACCTATCCAGGCTTGTCTAAGGGTCAGGTTCCGGTGGTTTCTCCTGTCGACCCGATGAATCTGGGCATCTTGGGGCAATGCAGCAATTGACTCATGTACACAGACAACCCTCTCCTCCTACCACCCAGCACTACAACCTGTGAGAGATGCACTTATATAGCCAAACTGGAAGCAAAGCTGTATTCACCCAAGACAGGACTAGACAGTCAAGAGGAGAAGGTAAACACTTGCACCACACCACACTCATCGCATAGTCCCTCAAAACCTACACCACCAAAACACACACACATAGAAACACAAAACACACACCTACATTCACGGAGGCTCTCAATAAAAATCTACCCAAGCAACAGGGACTTCCAAAGCAGAAACACAAGCAACCTCCACCCCCATTGCAACCCAAATGACACATAGTCTACAAACTCAGTGTGCCACTCAACCACAGTCCAAAAGGCATAACAACATACCCAACACTCTAGTCATAGGTGACTCTATAGTCAGGCACACTGATATTCCACTCACCAGGCTAAACAAGGAGAAGGTTACTGTCAGCTGCCTGTCAGGTGCCAGGATCCGCCACATAGCGCATGCAGTCAGGTCACTCTACAACAAGTAGAAATATGACTCTGTCATTGTCCATTTTCGTGTGAATGACCTGAGATGTACCTCCCTGGACTACAAGAAAAGAGACATGTAGGAGCTGTCCAATATTGTAGCCCAGGCAGATATGACCCTAGCCTTGAGTAGCATCCTGCCATCACCCAAAATGATACCACAGTACAAGAACAAAATGATTGACTTCAACAATTGGCTAAGCTTCTGGTGTCATTCTACGGGATCCAGTATCTGTCTGCCTGGGATGACATGATCGACAAACCACGATGCTTTGCCAGAGATGGCCTGCATTTGTCGCCCTTGGGATTCCAGATACTGGCGAAGGCTCTTGCCACCCCTATAGTGCCTTTTTTAGGCAAGGTTCAAATGACAAATTCACCACTGTAACATGTACAAGCAAGCATAATCTGAGGGTAATGCTACTTAATGCTAGAAGTCTAAACCTCAAAAATGCACTCACTCAAGGCACTCCTTAAAATGGAGAACATCGACATCTGTGCAGTGACAGAGACCTAGTTCAAGGTTCCAGTGAGCACCCCTGCATTACCAGGCTATAATTCATACCACACCGTTTGGCCACCTAACCTGGACCGAAACACTAAAGGTGGAGGCATGTCCATATTCATTAAGGATATCCACACCTCCAGGCTAGTTGCTCAGCATAATGCATCACAGATTATCCAAGTGCAACTAACTCTGGGGAAGACCGCAATCCAAATTGTAGCTTGCTACAGATCTCCCACCATGCTCCAGGATTCCCACTCCTCATTTCTTGATACACTGGAAAATATTAGGGTGCCACTTAACACCCTAATAATGGGCGATTTCAACTACCCCACCATTAACGGGGAAAACTACTCATGTACCAAATCTTGTGCTCAACGATTTCTGGAATTCATAAATTCCAATGCCTTGGATCAACTTATCCACACCCCCACCAGGGGCAGCAATATCCTAGAGCTGGTCTTTAACAACATGGGCAACCGGAGTTCCACACCAGAGGTCAGTTCCTTGTTGGTCAGATCTGACCACAAGCTAATCACCCTAGACATCCACATCCGACCCCCACCCCACATTAGGGAAACCACCGTAAAATATTTCTCCAAAGCCAACTTCACGCTTCTTAAGACAGAAGTGGCAAACTTCATGACACCCATGCTGATGGACAATAGAGGTACGACTGCTGAATTCTATACAAATGCACTTTATAAGCACTTACACGTGTGCATGAAACGTGCAATCCCTAACAGAGCCAAGATGCTATCCTCCAAAAAAAGGAAGACAATCTGGTGGTCCCCTACCATAAACAAACTTTACAACAGAAGAAAGAAACTGTTGCAAAAGAGTAAAATCCCATGATTGGAGGAACTCCGTGGTCAGCCTCAGTAAGAAGCTGAGATCCCTCATAAAATCCTCCAAAGCTAGTTATGAAAACAAAATTGCCACTGATTCAAAAAGACAACCACAAAGCATTCTATACCTATGTCAAGAATCTCAATGGCAACACTCAAATCTACTCTGAGTTACAGCACAAAATATATAGAACCAACTGATATTGTCAATATCCTGGCAGATAGGTTCAGTCCTAACTTTACCCCTCTCTCACCCCCTAAAGGGCGCATCTCTATACCGAAAGAATGCAAAATTCTTGTAATCATGGCTGCACAGGTAAAAAACACACTCTCCAAAGCCAAGAACACAGCATCCATGGGACCTGACAACATCCCAGGCTGTGTTCTATACAAACTACAGAATGAACTGGCACCCCACCTAAGTACCATGTTCAATCATAGCCTCAACTCAGGCTTTGTACCCACTGAATGGTGCACAGCAATGGTTATCCCACTCCACCAAGGGTGAGCCACCACGGACCCTGTGAACTACCACCCCATCAGCCTGATGAGCCTGATCTGCAAGGCTATGGAACGTATCATCATGGAACGTATAAACAAAGACATTGGTAATCTACAAACTCTGGACCCTACCCAGTTCAGGTTTCTAAAAGGCAGATCATGTCTCCTAAACCTGACAGACTTCTTTGAAGCAGTCACCAAAGACATAGTTGAGGGTAAGGTGGTTC
Source organism: Protopterus annectens (assembly GCF_019279795.1). NCBI lineage: Eukaryota > Metazoa > Chordata > Ceratodontiformes > Protopteridae > Protopterus > Protopterus annectens. The sequence continues at coordinate 1,332,040,390 of NC_056729.1, read as the reverse complement.
ACACAGCCTGTCTAGATCTCGCCAAGGCTTTTGCCACCATCCCCCACTCTGGAATTATAGATAAACTCACTAAACTAGGTATAAATCCCTATGTCACAAGATGGATTGCCAACTGGCTCACTGACAGAACCCACACTGTGAAAGTAGCAGACTCTAAATCCAGCTTCAGACCAGTGACAAGTGGAGTACCACAGGGTTCAGTCCTGGGTCCTCTCCTGTTTGGTATCTACTTCTCTGAAGTACAGGCTAACACAGAAGGTCTTTGGCTAACAAAGTTCACAGATGACTGCAAACTAGGAGCCATAATCAAAACTCCTAACAATGTGGACATCCTACAAAAGGGCCTCACCGAGAGATGCCTGATGTCAAAGCCATGGTCTCAAGCTCAGTACCAAAAAGTGCATTGTCATCCCTCTGTACCCATGAACTACCACATAGGTGATAGTCTACTTAACACTGAAAGTGTGATAAGAGACTTTGGAACACAGGTGGGCAGTAGTCTCTCCTTTAATAATCACATTGCCACAGTAGTCAGGAAATCCTTCTACGTGGCACACCTCATCACAAAAGGTTTCTCATCCAGGAAAAAAGAGGTCATTGTTCCCCTCTACTCTTCACTCATTAGACTCATTATAGAGTGCAATGCTCCTTTTGGTATGTACCTCACAAGACATCTACAACAACTGGAAAGGCTGCAGAAATACCTCACAAAGATGATTACCAGCCTCAAACAGATGCCCTATGCAGACCGTCTAAAAAAACACCAGCTTTACTCTGTCGCATATCGCCTATTCAGAGGCAATCTCTGCCTAACATACAAAGCTATGTCAAACCCAGAGCTGTTGGACATGCTCCACTTAAAGAAACCCCACTCCCTCCGAGCTACATGCCCTAGGGACCTAAACCTTGTCACCACAATAAACAGAACATGCTGGAGGGATAGATTCCTTTCCTAGAGACTACCCATACTCTGGAACAAGCTACCTATCTATATCAAACAAAGCTCCTCATTAGCACGCTTCAAGAAAAATCTTGATTATTGGATGGGAGATAGGAAATTCACCCCGGGGATCACTTCTGTGGCTCTGCTTGACAGGGGCACAGGAAAATAAGTTTCTTGGGTGGCAAAAGCCAGGGTACCATTTGGCTAGACTTATATAGGCCCTAGGGCCAATAGCCTAGTTCCTACCTATGAACTATGCAAACACCTTTCAGACTGCTTTTGGGGAAACACCAGTAAGAAGGCAATCAATGAGAACTAGCATAGCTGGCAGGTAGAATGTATCAGAATCAACCAATCACACATGCAGCAGCCCATCACACTACTGTAAATTATGCAAACACTTTTCAGGCAATCAAGGAGAACACACATAGCTGGCAAGTAGAATGTATCAGAATCAGCCAATTACAGATGGAGCAGGCCAGCACACTTGTATGAACTATGAAAACACCTTGCAGACGGGATATAGGGGAAACAGCAGTAGGAAGGCAATGCAGGTGAACTAGCATAGCTGGCAGGCAGAATGTATCAGAATCAGCCAATTACACATGCAGCAGCCCTGCACACTAGTATACACTATGCAGACATCTTACATACTGGATGTAGGGGAAACAGCAGTAGGAAGGCAATGCAGGAGAACTAGCATAGCTGGCATGTGGAACGTATCAGAATTAACTAATTACACATGCAGCAGCCCAGCACACTACTGCAAACTATGCAAACACCCTTCAGACTACTCTTTGGGGAAACAGAAGTAGGAAGGCATTCAAGAACTAGCATAGCTGGCAGGTAGAATGTATCAGAATCAGCCAATTACACATGGAGAACCCAGCACACTACTGTAAACTATGCAAACACCTTTCAGACTGCTTTTTCCCACAAACTCTACACCACCAGTGTACACAGACGGGGGATTTTTAACTGCCAAAACTAACTTAAAATGTTAGAGGCTGCTGCTGCTTTACTCCATCAATATGTGCTAGAGACTGAGGGTTGTGAGGAGGAAAATGCTGACAACCAACCCACAGTGAGGAGGAGGAGGAGAAGATTGTACAGACACAGGGTAACCTACCAGGGCCTACATGAGCTGGAGACAGTGGAACTCTATAGGGTGGACAGGGACATTCTACAGCAAATCATTGAGCTGTGCAGGCCACACCTCACACACAGAACTAATAGAGGGGAACCCATGCCAGTGGATAACAAGGTATGTCTAGGTTTAAGAATACTAGCCACGGATACCTTCCAAAGACCAACTGGGGATATCATGGGGGTCTTACAGACATCAGTATCCAGGCTACTCCAACAGTTACTGGATGCCATGACACCACATGCCAATGAGCACATTTATTTCCCCAATACCCGTAAGGCTTTGACCAGAAGTATGTGTCTCTTCCACCAAATAGCAGAATACCCTGAGGTAGTTGGTGCTACAGACTGCACGCACATCCACATCAAAGCACCACCCGGTGAATGGAGTAGGATCTACATAAACTGCAAGGGCTTCCCCTCCATCAACTGCCAGGTCATGTGTGATGCCCAGGGCATTATCATGAATGTGTGTGCTGGCAGCCATGGAAGCTATCACGACTCCCACATCTGGCTTTGCTCACAGCTGTATCAGGCGTTTACCGGGGGGACATCCTATATGGCCATCTAGTGGGGGATGCTGGCTATGCACTGGAGCTGTGGCTGATGACACCCATCAGAAATGCACACACACCTGAACAAGAACACCATACTGAGGCACACACACAAACCAGGATTATTGTAGAGTGTGTGTTTGGGATGCTCAAGTCACAGTTCCGCTGCCTTGACATATCCAATGGAGCCTTGCAGTACTCTCCAGCTACATGTACACAAATGTTCATACTATGTGCCTTGCTACACAATATGATCCTGCGGAAACAGCTGCAGCAGGAACAGCACGGGGTAAGGCCACACAGCCTTCCACCATTGCCAAGGCCAGCACAGGTACAGAGAGACCTGGAGGAGGATCATCCTGAGCCTGCCCCTGTAGGCAGAAGGAGGCATGCCCAGGATGCTCAGGCCTTGCCAAAGAGGGAATGCATAGCACACACACTGACACTGTGGGGACCCAAGGACTGATACCTCTCTCTGACTCGCACATACAGTAAAAAGGATGTGAAACATGACACTACCTGTACTTTACCATGTATAGGGAGTATACTGCAGGCATCCAACATAGTCAGCCCTCCAGCACCATCCTCAATACTGGTCCAGAATCGAGGAAAGTCACCTTTCCTTGAAATTACTGAATGGAGTAGTATGTTCTCATAGTTGTATGTATGATATGGATGCAAACATGCAAGGGAATTGGGTGGCTGAATGAGATAGCAGCAGACAGCTATATGGGACAGCGGGAAATTCACAACAAATACTGGTGCCAACATACTAGGCAGCACTACAGAAAGTGACAACCCCCACTGCAGTATATGTTATGGCCCAAATAACTGTGTGTGTCAATTGGTCACACACATGGATGTCAATGAGGGTCACATACCCACCACCAGCCTCACCCAGCAGGACAGGTGTACAAGACCATAAAGAAAGGCTGGGCTAAGGCCCCCAAATGATGGCAATGGTGAACAACCCCCCAACAGACATACTCAGGCACACTACAACAGGTCTGGGAGTTGCATTCTAGTTCTAAAGGGTAAGAAGTCTGAAACTGAAATTTATGCCATTAAGCTCTAACACGTGTACTCTACTAATATGCCTCCTTTCTGCATGATAGGTCACAATACAATATGAAATGGAAGCCAACAGAGTAGCCTGAATACCAGTACAGTCATTGCAAATGTTTAAAGTCTGTAGGTGTGCACCCCCCACAATCCCATGTAGAAATGCAGTAACAGATGGCCTGCAGCACTGTCAAATGGCTTACAGTCCTCTGGCAAAGGCCCGTGCCTCACCCGTAGTGCCAATGTACAGAATGTCAGGGGGTCCCAACTAACAAGCTAACACAGTGAACAGAAAACAAATACAAGGCCATGTTGAACAATGCCAGTAGCATGCCTCCCCATATCCTACTGCAAAGACTGTGGACCAGGCCATAAATACTACTGGGATAAAGGCCAAACCATAAGGATACCTCTGAGATATTGCTTACATAATGTTAGTAAGAGGATAGAATAAAAGAGGGGGGTGTAGAAGCATGGATGTTATGGAGTGTGTGAAGTTTGAAACTAATGTCCACCCATATTACTCCCTGACTGCAAACCCATGAATGAATAGCCACAAAACTGCTTGTAAATCACAATGTGAAGGTAAACTGACCAGATATATGAGTCCTGCCTCTGGAAAACCTGGGGGTATCTGTACAGCTGAGAGGTATGACCCCAACAGGATATGGCCATTCCGTGCAGTTGAAAAAAACACAAGAAGGGGATCCCCAGCCAGCATACTAACAAGGTGCTGCACCATTTACACAGAACCAGCAGTCTATTGTCTGTAGCTACCCCTCCACAATGGCAGCTGTATGCCAGAATGTGTAGTCTACATCCCTCGGAATATTGCTCTCAGCTTCCTTCATCTTGTATTTCTCTGATAAATAACTGTGAGCAAAGAATGATAACTGTCAGTAGTTGATGACATGATACATCACAGTGTAAAACAATACATATGTCAGAAAATCTATGCTACAACCAAACATGTCACACAAGCAGCACAGACAGAAATAGTTACAGTATCCCCTGTATGTTATGCCCATTGTGTCTCCATACTGGCAATCTATCTACAGCTATCCCGCAGAAACAGTTTGCTAGGTGTAGCTGTAGCACACAAAACCCTGAACTGGAGTCTAACCCTCCTTGGAATGGATGCACACACTCAATATAGAAGGTCATACTGGGCATGCTCTTACACTTAGAGAAATGAAGCCCATGTCTCACAACACAGTGGAGAAATGAAGCCCGTGTCTCACAACACAGTGACTACAGATATCGGTTATTCACAGATGTCTGTGCACACACACACCAAATTGTACACCATTGATATTTCACACACATTGGATGGAATACTCACACATATCTAAGGCCAACATAATATAATATGTCAAACTTACACACACAGAGACGTGGGGAAGAGAAAGACAGACAGTGACAGATAGAATCCCACTATGAGGCCTTTTCCACCCAGTACACATCCCATTGGCCTATATCACATGATGTGCTAATGTCATTCACTGTAGAAATACCTTTAGTTACTCCCAGCCCTATAGTCTCAGTGGTGCATGTGATAACTGTGTAACACTACAGTCCAAATAAGTATCCATGCAGCAGTTGTAATCTCAGTCCTGTCAAATGTTAAGTTGTGTGAGTTTGTGTGTGCGTGTTTCTAGATGAATCTGGTTGAGGCCATTCCAGCATACACTAAACTTCCCTTACCCCTCCTTTAGCACTGCTGCTGTCACTCACCTACAAATATACCTTTAGACAGCTCTCCAACATATAAGCTCTGTGGAGCATGTGATAACTGTGTAATACTACAGTGTAGCAAACTAGTTAGATAGGAGTTCTAATCCTGGTCCTGACAACTGTGAAAATATGTGTGTTTGTGTGAGAGTGTGTGTCTTTGTACACATGTGATTTTTTTGGTCATTCACACTTGCTACACTTCCCTTACCAGTCCTTTAGCACAACTGCTGATGTCACTCCCCTTCAAAGATACCTTTGGACAGCTATCCAACATATAAGCTCTGTGGTGCATGCAATAACTGTGTAATGCTATAATATAGCAAACTAATTAGGTAGGAGTTCTAATCCTGGCTCTGGCAACTGTTTAAATGTTTGTGTGAGAGAGTGTGTGTGTCTTTGTTGACAGCTGATTTTGTGGTCATTCACACTTACTACACTTCCCTTACCCCTCCTTTAACACTGCTGCGGATATAACTCACCTTCAAATATACCTTTGGACAGCTGTTTAACATATACGCTTCGTGGTGCATGCAATAACTGTGTAATACTGTAGTATAGCAAACTAGTTAGATAGGAGTTCTAATCCTGGTCCTGGCATCTGTGAAAATGTGTGTGTTTGTGTGAGAGAGCGTGTATCTTTGTGGACATGTGATTTTGTGGTCATTCACACTTACTACACTTTCCTAACCCCTCCTTTAGCACTGCTGCTGATGTCACTCACCTTCAAACATACCTTTGGACATCTCTTCACCATATAAGCTTCGTGGTGCATGTGATAACTGTGTAACACTGCAGTGGCAATGCATAGCTAGGTATGGGTTCGAAACTCAGTACTGGCAAGTGTGTGTGGGTATCATCAGTATCCTGTGCATGTGTCGGTAAGATTGTGTAATAACAGGAACCATTGGGGGGTGATGTTTGCTAAATTATTATATTGAGGACCTAGTATATGCCAAGGCCAACAGTTGTCAAACAATGTAGAGATTGGTGTACACAATCCACATCCCTAAATGTCTACTGCCATGTGGAATGACTATGTGAAAGTATGGATTAGTGAACAATATAGGCAACCCTTCTAATTCTCAGAGACCACTCTCTACCCAGGGATCATACACAAACACACTTGGCTAGGCAGCAACCACTATATTGGCAATTCTCCTGAAAATTGCCTCACAGATAGTACCCACGGTGTGATTGCAGTGGACTACATGCCTCTTGACTACAACAGTGCCACTGACATCAGAAAGTACTTTGATGTGTTACATCTCCTGACTGAGTGTGTGTTATCCAGCAAATAAAAGGACATGGCACCCTGTTCCATCCCCTCAGCAGCCCAATCAATGTATACACTGGCTCTTTTGCCATGTTCCCCACTGGACACCTGCAACAACTATAGAGTCTGCAAATGTACCCCACAAAGGGAATACCATGCCTTATACACATGCCCTGTATGGACAGATGCCCATAACTCCAATGAATCCCCATAACATACTGTCTATGTAGGTGCAATCACTACCTCAGTTATATAGCCAGGTCTCAACAAACAAGGTCAGGAATGCTACTTCTGAAGATACCAATCTGTCCACACAACGTGCCCCAGAGACCTCAAGCACACTTCTACACTTCAAAGAACATGCCTGTTCACAACCCAGACACTGTCCATGGTATGGAATATAAATCACATACATGTGAACCACCTCTCTATTACAGCAGACATGTGTCCTCTACTCCACCAACTGCTATGAGTGATTGCATCCTGACAGTTAGATGTCTACTGTTGAGCAGCATGACCCTCAGATTTCATACATGTGTAGCTGTTATGGTGGTAATAACATTAGGAACACTGCCTAATAAGGCATTATAGGGGTGGAAAGTCACTTAGCCAATACCTGGAAACCCAGAGGTGACAGATGTAGGATGGAAAGTCATTGGGTTATGTCAATCATGACATTTCAAGCAGACAGGTACTGGATCCCCTGAGAATGATGCATAACATGTAAGCCAATGTCTCAGTCAATCATCTGTTGATAGCACCGCAGCATCATTCTGGGTGACAGTGGTACACTGCCCATGGCTACTGTCACACCTGCCTGGGCCACATAATCAGAGAGTTCAACCATGTCTCTTGTCATGTAGTCCAGGGAGGTGTGTCCCAAGTCATTCACACCCACATGGATACAGAGTGATACACATAGTTGTTGTGGAGTGCCATGACTGTCTGTGTCATGTGCTGGATGCTGGCATGTGATAGATATTTGTCTGTTACCTGCTCCATATTCAACTTAGTGAGTGGGATATGTGTGTGCCTCAGTATTGAGTTGGCCATGATTACTGCATTGTGCAAGGTGGCTAGCCTTAGGATCTTAGGTTGAGGGGCATACTGTGTAGGTTAAATATGTGTACCTTGGCATGTTCCATGCCACGTTGTCTGAGTAGGTGTCTGTCTTGCTGGCCTGTGCTGTTTGGGTAAATGTCCATTGAGTGCCTCTGAGAAGGTGGGTGTGTGACTTTTCACTGTATGTCATGGCTGTCAAAGTGGGTGTCATGGTGAGCTACGTGTTCCACATGGTGTGGTGCAGGTGTTGATCATATACTAATGTCCTGCTAGTTCTGTCTTTGCTGGAGAGTGCATATGTCCACATTGGGTGATATATAGGTAACCCTAGCAGGTCTGAGTGTTTGGAGTTTAGAGGGGAGGGTTGTCTGTGTACATGAGGCAGTTGCAACAGTGCCTCAGAATGGACAAGTGCTCCAGGTTAATGGGTGAAAGCACAGATAACCACTCTACAAACATGCCAGGAGGGGTGGACATAACTAGTAAGTACTAGGACTACGTCTGTGATGAATGAGTACTGCTGACGCCATATGTCTTGATACAATAACCTGGTGAAGTGCCAAGCCATAATGCTAGCTGAAGTGCAAGACAGGAAGAATTAGGATGATGTACAGGTGGAACAGAAAGCAGACTGTCTGCCACATGTAATACTTTACCACAGCTGTGCAGTTACCAGCAGCTTTGACCATGTGAAAATTCAGTAAGCTCTGTAGTGCATGCGGTTATTGTGTAACACTATAGTAGACATACCTAGATAGGCAGGAGTTCTAATCCCAATAATGGCAAGTGTGTGTGTGTGTGTGTGTGTGTGTGTGTGTGTGTGTGTGTGTGTGTGTGTGTGTGTGTGTGTGTGTGTGTGTGTGAATCATGTACTCTCTGGCTTATACTATTTTGACCTGTGTACCACCCTTTACACTTCTTTTCACTCCAATTTAGTAGTCCTGTTGATGCCATCCACCTGAGATATACCTTTGGAAGAGGTGGGAATGTAGAAGCTCTGTGGTGTGTTTGATAACTGTGAAGCACTATAGTAGGAATACCTAGATAAGCAGGAGTTCTAATTTTAATACTTGCAATTGTGTGTGTGTGTGTGTGTGTGTGTGTGTGTGTGTGTGTGAGTGTGAGTGTGTGTGTGTGTGTGTGTGTGTGTGTGTGTGAATCATGCACTATCTGTCTTATACCATTTGTGACCTGTGTACTAGCCTTTACACTTTCCTTCACTCCAATTTAGTAGTCCTGTTGATGTCATCCACCTTAGAAGTACCTTTGGAAGAGGTGAAAATGTATACGCTCTGTGGCATGTCTGATAACTGCTTACTACTATAGTAAGAATACCTAGATAGGCAGGAGTTCTAATCCTAATGCTGGCAACTGTTTGTGTATGAGAGGATCATATCTTGTGTGGCTTATACCATTTAGATGTGTATACCATACATGGGTGGTGACCACCTCCTGGTGCCATTACTTTATATAGTGTGGTAAAAGCATCTGCCTACACATGCAGCAGGTTAAACAATTGTACAGTCCCCTGTACAGATGTGTCTGACATATCTATATGTTTCCAGCCTATACGTGGTTGGAAGTGGTCTATATGCCTTAACAATGCCCATGTATGTGATATTATAGCCAAATAGGCCACAGTGAGTGTACTGACACATATGTCAGCATGAGGTATCACACCCGACTGAAACATCATGCTGATATGATGTCTGCCACCCTTACAGGTGGCCAGCCTTGTAGGTGCAATACATGAGTCCAGCTGCATGGTTTTACAGGTGACCTGTTCTTGTTGTGGGTCACATTACAGGCTGGAAGAGGTGTGGACTGTCATATTGTGGTCTTAATTAGTATATAACAGGAACACATTGCATCTTGAGAGAAGTGTGTACACAATTTATATCCAGTGTATACCACTAATGTGTCATGCATGACGCTACCTTAGGCCATTTGTCCATCTCATTTGGCTGGCATCTGTCCAGACGTATTGGCACTGATAAGTTGTGAGGTATGCTACAGGAATGTTGAATTCACATCAGATAGGCCCCATTGGTGACCACTGTGATGCAATAAAGTTAACCCCAGCACAAGTGAACATGAACAACAAGCAATATAGCTATTACATTAAGAGTAAGTTACACATATAAAAAGCATTTGTTAAGCTTTCTCTTACAGTGCTGTGTAATTAAGCAAGTCACCATTTTGGTCAGCTATAGAGCTCTTTTCTACTGAGTGTTTGCCTACTTCCCCTGTAACTAAAGTACACTGACTCTTACATTTGTCTCTCTGACCCTAATTTTTACAGGTATAATTTGTACCTTTCTGGCTTTCTAGCATTCAGACATATATTCCTGTTGAAAGTTTTACTTACTTGTCTGACATTTGAACAAGTAACCCTTGTAAAACTCCTCAAAATTGTGTACTGTTGGTCTGTCTTTTCTGCTAAACATAAGTAAAATTAAAGTGCTGAGTGCAAATAACATTACAGTGCTGAGTGCAGATTTTAGGCCCTTACATTCAACTTACCTCTGGTGTGCTGTCTTGAGTCAATCCAAGGTATTCCTCTAACCACTCCTACTGCCTTCTCTTTTTCCCCACCCCCTTGTCCTCGCCTCACTCAGGCTTGCTTAGCATCCCACCCTGCCCCCAAATACCTCCCGTCCATGGGTGCTGCTAAGTTTATTGGTACTAGACTACACCCCACTTTTTTAAACCAATCAGTAACAACTTGTCACTCAACAGCACCACCCTCAACCACCAGTCCTCCAACTCTACTATTCCTTTTGCCTAAGTTTCAAGTCTCATTCAGTAGGTATGCTATCACCCAAAATAGTCTTATTAACTCGACTTCTACCCCTTTTGCTCATCCCATATCTCTTAACCGCCTACAAATATCAGGATCACCCAGGTTTCCACTACCCTAAATTCCAAACATCCATCCCATCTACAACAGAAAATAATGCACCCTTACTCACTCCCCTAATGCTTACCTCCTTAACCCCTAAATACTACCATCTTACTAGACCTAGTTACATTAGTCATAAAACTAGACACTATTACAAAACTTTATTCAAAATCTTAAAACTCATACTCAGGATACACTACAACCTCACAAAGGATGGCAGCATCCACTCAAACCCTGGTCCATCCCAACCTGTTGGCCCTAATCCCTCTTCTATATCCCCTACCATCATAGCTCCAACAAATAGACCTCCTAACTCACTGCTGGCCTGCCATCTAAACTTTAGGAGCATAAATAACAAAACTCCGCACCTGCATGCCCTCTTAGCTGTTCATTCCCCAGATATATTATGCCTAACAGAAACGTGGCTAAAGCCTGCCACTAAGGACCGTGAGATTCTGCCACCAGGGTATAGTATGTTTCGACTAGACTGTACCACCAGAAAGGGTGGTGGGGTAGCCATACTTTACAAGTCTACCCTATCTGTCAGCATAGACATCCAACAACCACCCCAGTTCAATAATGGTGAAATTCTTATCTCAAAACTACAAATGAACAAAAACAAAAATGTAAACATTGTCTGTGTCTACATTCCCCCAGGGAGGAACACAGAAACCTTAGAAGACTTCTTATATTGGTTATCCAATAACTACCCCCAAGAAACAATTGTTCTTGGGGATTTCAGCATTGACTGGAACACTTGCTCTTGTGAAATCCCCACAACCCACATAAACCTCTATGGATTTACTCAAATCATAACCTCCCCCAGGACAGGAAAACTCAATAACAAGGAAAGTACCCTAGACCGGATACTTGTCAATACCCATCTTCAGTCTTATAAATCAAGCACTTTGCCTGATGACCTAAGTGACCACTGTCTCACCTATGTAATCAAGCTCAAAGTAGACTGCTCCTACCAACCCACCTATAGAACATTAAGAAACAATAAGAATTTTATTCTCACCAATTTTCAAAATGAACTTAAGGCATGCAACTGGTCAGTACTAAAAAGTCTCGCCATAGATGAAGCAGTAGCATACTTTAACACCAAATTCCTTGCTATTCTTAACTCCTGTGCTCCCAGCTGCTCTATTAGAACCAAAGGTAATATTGCACCATGGCTTTCTAAAGATACCAAAACCAAAATTTCACTCAGAAGCAAAGCATGGGCCATCTACCAAAAAACAAAAGCCCCACTTGGTCAACTAAGATTCAGACAGCTAAGTAATGACACCAAAAAATCCATAACCTTAGACAAAAAGAACCACTACAATCTACTGCAAAAACACCAAAACAAACCTCAAAAGTTCTCGGCAGGAATAAACAAACTACTTCACCCAGGCCAAACCACCACTCCACCCCTCTCAGCTTCCCAACAAAAATCCCCAGTAGACATTGCTAATAACTTTAACAGCTTCTTCACAGAGACTATCCAGTCTCTAGCCAGCCAACTCTCTCCCAATGGCTCTAATTCTAATGTAGCCACACCCAGTACCCAAACATACTTTACCTTCCAACCTGTTCCTACTCAACTTATTCATGCCCTACTTAAGAAACTAAGACCCACCACCCTGGCTGACGACCTCCTCCCAGTAGACTGTCTGCAAAAGGCTGCTGACACCATAGCATACCCCATCTCAATCTTAATCAACAGATCTATATCTGAAGCTACTGTACCCACTATATGGAAAATCTCCCATGTCATACCTCTCCATAAAGAAGGCAGTTCCACTGAACTGTCAAACTTTAGACCCATAGCTATTCTGTCACTTCTAGCTAAAATTATGGAGGTGTGTAGAAATACAGCTCATGCACTACCTCACATAGAACAAGCTGTTGTCCAACTTTCAGCATGGCTTTAAGCCACACCATAGTACTACTTCTGCCCTCCTCTCTTTCTCTAATGTCATTAACCACAACTGCAATAATAACAAACTATCCTCAGCACTCTTTCTAGATCTATCCAAGGCTTTTGACATGGTTGACCACAAAATGCTTATAAATACCTTGAAGGCCTTCTCCTTAAACAACCATGAACTCCAGTGGTTTCACTCCTACCTGCAGGGCAGGCAACATGCGGTCCTATGGCAGGACAAGCTATCATCTTGCCTACCCATCATATTAGGAGCCCCCCAGGGCTCGATACTAGGACCCCTTCTTTTCTCCATCATTATCAACGATATTCATTCAGTCATCCCAGATGCTATCTGCATTCAATATGCAGATGACTCCATCTTGATTTGTTCTGACACCTCACCAGCTACTTTATTCACATTAACCCAAAACACCTTCAATACAGTGGAAAATGGCTCTCCAATCAATATCTAATCCTAAACCCCAACAAAACTAAGTTGTTCTTCTTCTCTCCCACATGCAGGACCCCCCCTGCCATCCTTCAACATAACTGCTAACAATGGCACTATCATCTCCCCAGAAGCCCAAACTAAACTACTGTGTGCCATAGTTGATAACCTGAAGTTTGATGCACATATCAATCAAACTATCAAAACCATTAATAAAAAACTTGGCTCTCTTTACAGAATCAAACCTTTCCTTACCCCACTTGCTAGAACTGCAATTGCCCATTCCCATCTGCTATCAACTCATCTCTACACCTCACCTCTATTCTCCAACTTAAACAAAACAGATCTTAATAAACTATCATCCTGCTATAACCACATTGCCAGATTTTCTACTGGCACAGCCTACTGGACATACCACTGTCACAATCTAAATCACCTAGGATGGCTTGAACTGCCAAGCCTACTGCAGTTCAACCAGCTAATAGTGGCACATAAAGTCCTTTACCAACCAGAAAATACACCTGCACTAAAAAATCTTATCATCACCTACACCAGCACCCGGCCACTGCAATCATCCACTAGACTCCTAGTTCAAACATACAAATCCAACTACTCAGCGGGGGACTCTCTGTTTGCCAACTCTGTTGGAAAAATATGGAACAGACTCCCAGCTGACTTGACCCTAGAACCCTCACTAACTCATTTCAAAAACAAACTTAAGAAATACTTCAAAACCCATTGGTTATGTCCTTGCACTAACCCCGACTAGTGACCTCTCTATTTCTTAGGTGCCCTTACCTTCAACTACTTCTAACTTTTTTCTACCACTCCATTTCAGAAAGGGTTAATTGTATAACTGCTGCTCAGTGTGCCTTAAACCTGAATGTAATGTTATGTATGTTTAACTTTGAAAATAATGTTATATTTTGTAAAGTGTTTTATAATAAGTTAGTACTATATGTGCTAAATGCTGGTATTGCTTATGACTGTAATCTGCTTGAAACTAGCATTTACTAAATGTTCAATGTGAATTATTATCTTGAAGCTTTTCTCCCCGGGCCTTCGCTGAAAATGGACATGTATCCAATCGGACTATCCCGGTCAACAAATGTAAAATAAATAAATAAATAAATAAAGCAATATAGCTATTACTGATGGTTGTGTGCATGGTAAATTGCATGTGCTTCACATGCCTGGGGTACAGCCAGGCAACAACACAACAATGTCATACTCACCAGCTTCAGGCTGCTGTCCCATATGCAGACCAGAGGGCCCTAGGTAGTTGTGAGAGGCAGTTATTGTCAGCAGACTGACATGTGGTCTTGGTACAGGATGGATGAAGCATGTCTGCACATCTACAGTACTAACTACAATAATACACAATGTCCTGTCCTCACCATATATGTGCACCTCTGTGCATTAGAAAACCCCATCCACAACTGCAGTCGGACAGATGCATGTATGTCTGATATATTACTGTACTAATCCCCACTGGGCCCTTACCTGCACGCTCCTCGTCCAGTGTGTGTGTGTGTGTGTGTGTGTGTGTGTGTGTGTGTGTGTGTGTGTGTGTGTGTGTGTGTGTGTGTGTGTGTGCAACCCACCTCCACAATGCTTCCCTCAGCATCATGACTTGTGCATGCGGTGTGTGCCACAGGTTTGGTGAGGAGATCCTTGGTGGGTGTCAGCGGGGGCTGTATGGCTGGGCCCCCACTTGTGGCTAGCCGGTCCCTCGCTACAGCAGCCACCCATTGACAGGCATGGCGGATGAGGTGGGTGGCCTGATGCTGCACATGCTCATAGGTTTTGCTGTGCAGGCTGGCATAATTTACCCTGTGGACCCTGTGTGATGTTTACATCATGCACAAAGGCCACTGTGACACATATGACTGTTGTCAGAACCCTGGACATTACCTCAATGCCAGGAGATGTGCCGCCATTACCTTTGTGAATACCATGGCTCACATGAAGTAATACATTGCTGGTAGTCCACTGAACAGTAATGTTGTTATAACATAATGGGGAACATGGGTTGACAATGAGCTGTCTGTTGTCCACAACAGTGGCACTGACATCAGATAGTACTTCGATGTGTTATATCACCAAAGTGTGTATTATCCAGCAAGTAAAAGGACATGGTCACCCTGTACCCTTCCCTCAGTAGCCCAATCAATATGTACAGTGGCCCTTTTGTGATGTACACCACTGGACACCTGCAACAACTGTAGAGGCTGCTAATGTACCCCACAAAGATAATACCAGGCCTTACACACATGCCCTGTATGGACAGACTCCTATAACTCCAATGAATCCCTATATCATGCTGTCTATGTAGGTGCAACCACTGCCTGAGTTACACAGACATGTCTCACCAAACTGGGTCAGGAATGCTACATCTGAAGATCCCAGTCTGTCCAGAGAACATGCCCCAGATACCTCAAACACACATCCACACTCCAAAGGACATGCTTCTGGGATAGGTTCACAACCCAGACACTGTCCATGGTATGGAATATAAATCACATACATGTGAAGTAATTCACATCACTGGCCATCCACAATACACATCTGGATGAGTGGATGGTGAATACAATACCCACACCTGGGGCTCACTCCAGTGAGTATATGCATTAGGACTATTTTCATGTGGTTTGATGCCAGGTTATTTCCTTGACCTAGCCTTGTAGAGCCTTCATGGCCATTCACCTACTACACACCTATGAAGCTATGAACCAGTGGATCTCAGCACTGTGAAATGTGTGTGTGTGTGCGTAGTAATCTGAGTGTTTTTGTTTGACAAATACCCCCTGCAGTTGTGGTTATTAGCAAATGGAGGTGTGTCCAAACCAATATACTTACCATTCTCCACTCTGAAACAGATGTTTTCAGTCACCATAAACCTATATACAACCCTCAGCCCTATAATCTGTGAGGCATATGCAGTCACTGTTGTACAGACCTGTGAAGTTCATGCAGATACAGCTGTACCTTGCCCTATGACATGGTTGATGTGTTACCGCACTGCCATACCCCTTGGTCTTGCTGCATGGCCACATCCTGATAACACACAGAGGTCTAGACCACAAACAGGATACAGCATGTGAGAACACATTCAGTCAGCATTAAGAATAACAATAATGCATCATGGCTTAAACTGTACACACACTTTGATGTGTACCCCTTACAAATGCCAAATGACAGCACCCTACACAGCATTACCTACATACAATTTATTAAGTTCACCCTGTGCATCAGACCATATTTGGATGTTCCTGCATCAATGTTTTGGACGTCAGGGATTGGGCACAGATTTCATCATATGAACAGGGTGTTGTGTGGTTTTGCCAGAGCCCTAGGCTACACCATTTGGTTGACAGCATGGGTGTGTTTTGGGGTATGGGAATGGCATGGCCTGTGTAGGTGTGGTGCATGTGTGTGGAGGTGAGTCTATTGTGATTGTGATGTGTGTGTGTGCATGCACACAGACACATCATGTAGCTGCCCTACACTGATGTTTTCTGGAAAGCTGTGGCTTGTACATGACAGAGTGTAGAGTTCACTGCCTCTCACCAGAGACATGGGAACTGGATCTGCCAAGGGTATCATAGGCACCACCACTGAGAAGGCCAGAAAGGCTGGCGATAGTACTGCTCCCTGATGGTGATGTATGTCTGCTGGATCCTCGACCCTTTTGGGACCATCCAGGACCACGTGTCCATGGCCTGCCATGTCTTGGCATGGACATCACACCACCCTCACTAATGCTGGTGTTACCACCAATATGGGATTGTGATGGTGCATGGCCATGTACATGCCCAGGGGACCATGGTTCTGAGATACCTTCACGTGGCCACTGCCTCCTGTGTGCCATATGTTTAAGCAGTTAATGAAAATTCTGGTTATTGGATCTTAGAAGTCTGTTGGGTATCTGCATTTTGAGGGGGGATGCAAGGGATGGAGGGATTACAGATGAGTTTATGGGCACGAGTAAGTTGAATGTAGTTAAGATGGTTTGTAAGTCGAAGCAAATTTAGTTTGTGTAGGGCATTGTAGTGGTGGTATTTGGATTTATAGCTGGTAGCAAACTTAGACATTATCTCATAACCAGAGGATAGCTTTGTTTTTAGAGAAGATTGAAGGTTGGTAAGAAGTGGGGCACCATATAGGAGACAATGAATGAGGAAGGTGTTAGACAGTTCCATTTTAGTAGTGGGAGTGATATAGCAGTTATGGTGGTAGTATTTTACCCTGACATACGCATTTCAAGACTCTATTGAACACAGTTATAATGCAATCTTAGTACATTGAAGTGCACTTTTGGCTTACCTGGTTGCTCCTCGCCTGTTGCCTGGGTGCCACTCACCTCCACGAACGAAAGTTCTTGTGTTGATCTTCTTGTGGGGCTACCTCAAGGTTGGCCAGGAGCTCCTCTACTGCCATAAGAGGGGGCTGTGTAGCTGGCCCCACCAGTAGTGGAACAGTCCCTCACTACTACAGCAGCCCGTTGCAGGGCACACTGAAAAAGGTCAGTTGCTCTATGACATACCTGATCTTACGTGCAACCATGCTGACCCAAGTTGTTGACACTTTGGACAATTTCATCCCATAGTGCAGTCCACTCCCACTGGTTTTGGTGAACCAAAAAGGATGGTATAGTTCTGCAGGATGGCCTCAGTTATGGCTGAAGTCTCCTGCTCATTGTAGTCCGGCTGCCTTGGCATAGCACCTGGAAGACATAAACAGGGAAACACATCACAGGACCTCAGACATTGCACAGACTTCTTTACAGAGACAGCACATGACTAATTATTTACAGTGTACACTACATACAAACATGAGATGCAGGACTGTATGAACATGCATTGTACTCCTGGTCCTGTTGTGTCATATTCCCCCCATGATGGCCAGTACATTTCATTAACCACCATTCACATTTGTGTAGAAAAGTGACAGTGTCTGTGTTCCTTGCAGATGGGCTGTCAAAGCTGCTCAGGCTTGGCTTGCATACAGTATGTAATGGAGCTGGAAGCATATGTCTGAGTTCAAATAGGATGCAGACTGGAATGTTATCCGTCCCCAAGGGGACTTGCTATTTTTACGTTTAATGGGTGGTTTGCACCTGATCTATGATGATGAGGATAGTGGTGCGTGTGGTGTGCATATCCACCTATACTGATGTTGATCCAGGGTGGTGATATTTGGCCTAAATGTGTCTGCAGCAGGTTGGCTGTAGTGATGGTGTGTGTGTATGTGCTGTGATTGACCTACATTACAGGGTGGTATGGGTTGTTGCCTATGAGACTGCAGACATATGTGAAGATGGCCTTCTGGTTGCCCTCAGTAGATGTGTCCCATTTATACTCATAGTCAGCCTTACAGTAATCCACCTGTGACCTACTATGGTCATCCAGACAAAGGATGACATGCTGGCCAGTTGGTGCCTGCTCCTACTGTCCCCCCTATACAGCCAATATAGCATCCCATTATGTGCTTTGTGCACTACTGCTGTTCAGCAAAAGGGTTTACTGTACTTTGGTTGAGACAGGTTGTACAAGTTAGGTATTGCTGAGGCCATACAGCTATGTAGGTGGTCATATCAATGTTTGTAGTAGGCATAGACACAAGGTCACAGCACAGTTGGACACCTCTCCATTTCCTACATGATACTCCTGCTTATGGCAGTACCCATGTCTGTGTTAGAGCAATGCAGCAACCGTTAGCTGTGGAAGTGTGACTCTGTTGGATGCACCCACATTAACATTATACACGTGTACAACATGTACAGCTCAGTTACATGCTGTTTTGCATCCCATGTCAGGTGTTATGAGGCAGCCAGGTGCACCTACCCATGCATGCATACATCTGCACAGGAAATAACCATTTCTGTTCTATGTCAGTATGGCACACTGTCCTAACACTTTTGTTGCTCAGTCATACCTGTCAACCTGGTAGGGAGCAACATGTGGAGGATGCTGTACATACATGGTGGGCTATGGACCAACATTAGTGACACTGTCTTCACATTGCTGTAACACACGTACATCATTTGATATTTGGGTAGCTTTTACATTCACAGTCATACCCTGGAGGATGTGCAATGCTCCTATGGCAGGCAGAGAGGGGAATGGCTAGGAGTGTGGCAGTGAGTGTTAGGGACATTTACACATTTACACAGTGAAAAAGGTTGGCAAAGGAGAAACGGGGTTGTCACACACATGAAGCAACTATACAGGAGTATAAGGGATGGGGTGCATGGCAAAGAGAGTAGTGGCAAAGGCTATGGATGGTGCGTCTGAATGGTTGTATGTAAAGTTGGAAACCAAGGATGGAAAATAGGACTTGTACCAAATGGCTAGACAGACGGACATAGATAGGATGGATCTGCAGCAAATAAGGGTGATTAAGAATAATGTGGGAAACGTACTCACAAGTGTGAAGAGTATGTACAGCAGATAGAAACAGAAGTTTGATGGTCTGTTGCATGAGGAGAATGAGAGCGAGAGAGAGAGAGGAAGTTGCATGATGTGGGTTTTCTGAATTAGGAAGTGCAACAGATTATCAAGGAGGAAGTAAGGATTGCTATGAAGTGGTGTAGCATTGGTAAGGCTATTGGTCCACAAGACATACCTATGGACACATGGAGTTGTTTAGGAGAAATGGCAGTGGTGTTGTCAGCCACATTGTTTACTGGGATCTTGGAAAGTGAGAGGATGCATGAGGAGTGGGAAAATGTGTTTGTGTACTGATCATGAGAATAATGGTGGTGTGCACAGCTGTAGTACTTACAGAAGGATACCATTTATCAGTTATAGCATGAGGTAATGGTAAAGGGTGGTGGAAGCTAGGTTAAGAAGGGTGGTGAGGATTACTGATCAGCAGCATGGTTTCATGCTAGGAAAGATCAGTACAGGTGTGATGTTTACTATGAAAGTGTTGATGGAGACATGCAGACAAGGTCAGAAGTAGCTGCATTGTGTCTTTGTGGACTTACAGATAGCATATGACAGGATGCCTAGAGGGGAGTTGTGGTGTTGTATGAGGAGGTCAGGAGTAGCAGAGGAATCTGCAAGAATGCTACTGGATATGTACAAGGCTACTGTGACAGCAGTGAGCTCTGGTTTGGGAGTGACAGGTGCATTTAAAGTGTAGGTGAAAGTACATCAGGGAGCAGTTGTGTTTCCTTTTTCATGTGAAGTGGTGATGGACAGCTTGACACACATGATCAGGCAGGTGTCCCTGTTGACTGTGCTGTTTGCAGATGACATTGTGTTCTGTAGTGAGAGTATGGAACAGGTTGAGGAGACCCTGGAGAGGTTGACTTATGTCTAGAGAAGGGAGGAATGTTGGCCAGCAGGACTAAGACAGAATATATGTGTGTGAATGGAAGGGAGGATGGAGGAATGGTGACGATGCAGGGAGTACAGTTTGCAAAGGTGGATAAACTTAAATACTTGGGAACAACAGTTCAGAGTAATGAGAAATGTGGGGGAGAGGTAAAGAAGAGAGTGCATGCAGGATGCAGGTGCTGCAGAGGAGTGTCAGGTGTGATTTGTGACAGACAAGTACCATTAAGAGTGACACTGAAGTCTAGAAGAGGGTGGGGAGCCCAGCTGTGTTATATGGGTTGTAGACAGTGGCACTGAAAAATAAGGCAGGAGTCAGAGGTGGATGTGGCAGAGTTTATGACATTAAGATTTGCACTTGGTGTGATGAGGGTATACAGGAGTAGGAACATGTATATTAGGTGGTCAGCCCAGGTTGGATGGCTTGGGGCCAAAGGCAGAGAGTGGCAGGATTATGTTTGTTTGGACATGTGATGAGTAGGTATGCTGAGTATATTTGTGAAAGTATGAGGCTGCTGGGTAAGAGGAAAAGGGGAAGGCCTGAGATAAGGTGCATGTATGTGTTGATAGCGGACATACAGCTGGTTGGTGTGAAAGAGCAAGATGCAGAGGGCTGGAAGACATGCAGTCAGATGATCTGCTGTGGCAAACCCTAATGGGAATAGTACAATGAAATGTAAGGAGATGTTGTAATGTCAGTGTTCACAAGTTGCCAGTTCTTTGCCAGACATAACACAACTGTTTTAGTACATAATTACAAACCTGAGGCACACATATAGGCACACAGTGTGCATAACACTGGACATTGGAATGGTATGAGCTCATTATATCATATGCAGGTCAACACACACAGCTGCAACAGTATTACACTATGCAAATACCCTGTACAGGTCCCTCACATTTCTGATACAAACATGTATATCATACTAGTACTCACAATTAACATATGGATATATACGACATCCCAGTAGCTGGCCTAGGAGTGTCACAGTCAGTATTGTTCAAACCACACTACAGTAGTAGTCATATGTGACTGTCTCAGGGGCATGACCTGTGTTCTTTGTCACTACAGACAGACACAGATGCTATGGCCATAGGTTCTGATCAGCAGTATATCAGTTCAGCAAGTGTTGTTAAGAAATATTTGTTGAACTTCCTATTTACCTCTTTTACATACCCCCTACTACATTCCATTATATGATTACTTGTTTCACATACCTTTTTTTTGCCTGTTTCAGTTGCTGTATTTCACAGGTAGACAGGTGTGTCTCACAGATTTTTTTTGTAGTCTGCTTGTGATGGTCTTGATTTTTGTTTGTTTTCTTTCTTTCTTTCTTTCTTTCTTTCTTTCTTTCTTTCTTTCTTTTTTCTCCCTCTCTCTTTCTCTCTCTCTCTGGTAGATGTAGAAAAATATGTCTGTTTTGCATAGGCAGCAGCTTAACCTTTGTAGGTAATGCTCACGATCAGCTGATGGCCTATGCACAAATTGGAGTCCCCCCACTTGCTAATTGCATGTGGAACAGCTGTTGTATCATTCCTATAGCCAATTGCATGGAAACACAATCCTATAACTAAGCACTTCATGTGGGTGTTGGCCCTTTTCCTTCACTGTGAGCAGGACTTCATGTGGGTGTCTGACAAACAGCATCACAGAGAGAGTAGTTGGAAATACCTCTTACAACATACACTGTGGAGACAGGCCAACTAACTGGAGGGGGATGTTCCAGATATGCGGACAGAATGTAAGTATTGTTGTTGTACATTTGAAGTAATGTTAGTTTAGCAGGGTTTTTGTGGATATGGCTGTTTTGCATGATTTAAAGTCTGACATGACAGTGTTATGTGGTTGAGAAAATTCTCACCTGTAGGGCTATCTGCAGACTGGCCTGAGTTTGGAGTCTTAGATTTGGTGTGTTACTCACACATTTTTTGTCTTTATAAATTCAGTAGCATACTCTGAGGATTACAGTCAGTAAATGGTAACATCCATGTGTCTTTCTGACTTCATATCCCTCAGAAGAGATATGTTACAACAAACCCTGTTACACTAGCAATTTCCTCAGTTTATAACAGCAATATATCAATGATGGCCCTGTGTTTGTGCCTCTGTCCCCAAGTCTGTCACCCTTTGTCCATATGTCATGCAGTAAGAGGTGGATATGTACAGTATATCATTATTTACTGACATCATTCCTGATATCAACCCAGTGATATATCAGACTGTCAGACATGTTATGTATATGAGACCTTATATTTGAGGACAAAACCTGGACATTCTGTTGTAGTCTGCACAGTAGTGAGGTCTGTGTACTTATGGTGATTGTTGACAGAGTGTCAGTATTGTGTAGCAGTGTATTGTGAATATGTTATTTGGCCTGTGTACAGAGTGTGGTAGATGTTACTGTTCTTGGCCCTTTTCTATCTGATGTTGCATGCTGCTCCAGTTTCTGGTACTCTATCAGCTTATATGTTTGTAGGGTCAGATTGAGACATGTCCCATACCACAGTCACACATCAGACTACACTGTGAATTGGGCCAGTATATGTAGGGGGTAATGTGTGAGTGGCAAACATGATGATGAGTTTTGTTCACACTGTCCATATACTGTACTATTAATTAGGCTTACCATTCTGTGGCTGTGTTAAGATTGGTTTTGGGTATGCACTTTCACACTGGGGTCTGTTACTCCATGCTGTTACATCCCTGTAGTGCCTGCTAAATTTGCAATTACATGTGTATTCCCCCATAGGAAAATTGGATTAGTGTTGTGGCTGTCTGCCTGTAGTTTAGAAAGTGCTTGGTGACAAGCCTAGCAGATCAGTCTATTTTCCCTAGTGTGATGTTATGTCCAGATATTTGTCAGATGTGCTGTTGCCTGGCCACCATAAATTGTGTGTATTTCTGACAAAGCTGTGGGATGCTGTCAAGATGTATGTCAGTGAGGCCTAAATGAAAGCAGCAAATTTTCTGAGCTCCACATATCCATACTAAAAATAACAGGAAAATCTTATTATTCTCAAATAATCCTTGAAAAATCTTATATGGGAACCTCTTAGCTATATTTTAAAGAAAAAATTCTGAAATTTTCCTGTCAAATAAACCTGAAGACTAATTAAGCTGTGTGGAAATGAGCAACTCCAAGAACTCTCACTCAGACTCTACTCTGAAAAGAAAAATCCAACTGATGTCAGCTACCCTTCAGGATCTATCTCTGAAGATGGACAGATTTACTGAAAACTTAGAAAACCTTAAAGAAAATTGCCAAAAGCAAACCGATGTCTTTAAGGAAATTCTACAGCAACAGCAATTAAAACTATCAGATATCGAAACATCTCCAAATGATATTGACGGAAGGCTAAAAGAAGAAGAACATCATAATGAATTTCTACTACAACAGAATACTTGGCTAACAAATAAAATATATGATACAGAAAATAGGGAAAGAAGAACAAACATAAGAATTTTTGGTATTCCAGAGAAATCTGAGGGAGAGGATATCATCTCATTCTTGAATTCTTGGTTACCTGAAATCTTAGAGCTGAAAGAAGGTTTATCCTATGGAATTGAGAGAGCACATAGGGCTATTGGAAAACCACTTCCTATTTCACCTAATTCATCTCCAAGATCTGTAGTGGTTAAATTTCTGTCATTTATGGACAAAGAACTGGTTTTGAGATCCGCATGGAGGAAAAGTCCACTTACTTACAAGCAATCCCAAATAAGATTTGATAATGACTTTTCATCAAGAGTATTGGAACAAAGAAAGAAAACTTGGCCCTTAGTGAAATTCCTAAAACAAAACAAAATAAAGGTACAACTTGTATACCCTGCCAAAATCAGAATTTACCATAACAATGACATGAGAACTTTTAATAACATTGAAGAAGCTACTTCCTTCATTAAAATAACAATATAACCTCACTACCAGAAGAAATGAATTAGTCAAATTCTACTTCCTTAAAGAGAACCTAGGGAAAGAATACTTGGACTGATGTGAGAAAGAAAAAACAAAAGACTGATATTAAGAACATTGATACTACAAATTCTCTCAAAGCATCAACTAAGGTATGACTCTCATAGATAGCCTTTATTTCATGAACTTCTTATTCTATTCACTTTAGACATATAAATAGTTTTTAAAAGTATCATCATTTATATGTTAATGTAATAACATAGTTGGGGAATTGATAGAGTTATGGTGTCTGAGTTATACATTTTTATTTGCTTGGATAGTTTATTCAGAGGTTTTCTCTAGTTAACCTCTCATTCATAGAGCATTAGTATCTTAAGAAATGTAAATGTTATCTCAAACTTACTAACATGACAATTACTATTCACTGTGGTAAAATTCTAATAGTTTAAATTCAACTTTTTATAATGTGTCTTAAAATAAACACTTCTTGAATGTTTTGCCATTTTCCCACAAGTATGAGAGGAAAACGTTAAAAAAAATCTGCTTACTAGCAGTTTAAAATTCTAAAGAGCCGTTAGTGGCTAAAACTGCTTTAAAATATAATCTCAAGCTACCTAGTCATGTTATTACTTCTTAATCTTCACTAAAATGGTCTGGCATCCTATTTGTTATATCTGAAACATGTTGCATGTCGAATTCATAGAACACCTTTTTAGTCCGTGAACTGTGTGCTTTGCACACTCCCACAGTGGTTATCTTGACAGTCAAAATGAAAAAACGAACATTGATTCGAACTGCAGTCTTTTTGTAGATTAATTTCTACTGCGGCAACAGGATCTCTGAATCATAGACTGAATGATAGTTAAAGAGTGGGAAGGAAAATGTATTATATAGTGCAGAAAGCACAGATTGTTCCTGTTTCCTTTTGCAAAATGTTATTCAATGCTTGTCTTCTTTGTGAAAACGTCTTGTATCTGACAGCTGATTTTACACTAGGGCAGTTTAGTCTCTTTCATGGTATTGTGTTTTAGTGTAAGTTATCTTGTGGGAGCTGCTTTGCTTGTGGGATTGGCTGTTAACGTATGTGAAGACTAAATTTAGTTATACTTAAGATCCATTCCACATACATTTATTAAAACCTCCCTCCTCACTGCCAAAGAAGCTCCCCAAACATAAAAGTTAATGTCATGTTTGTTTATCATTAATTGCTGTTTGCTTTGAGCAGTAAGATTTAAAGAATACTCAGTCAGAAAATTTATATGAATACTAGGGAAATGACAGCTGAACACATGACAAATACCATTAATAATGATTACACTGCTGTCTTAATTGAGGAAGAGGCACTGTCCTAATCTAATCTAGCAAGTGTGAACTGCTCTCTAATGAAAGGCACTTGATTAATGTTGTTAGCAATGTGTATAAGAACTGTAATTACACTTCAATTCTGAAAGGAAGGTAAAAGAATTCTAGTGCTAAAAGAAAAACTATTATTCAACTACTGGTTATTTCCAATGTAAAGGTATGCTCACTCAAAAGCATTTTATCTTGATTATTTTGAAACGGCTAAACCTACAGAAATACATCTAATGAAGGCACTTAGTTCTCTGAAATAATTGCTAGTGCGAGGTATGTTAATATAGATATTCAGGTAGAAATAAATATATATAAAGGGATTCTCAGAAGAATTCCATAGCTATGTATACCAAATAAATGTGAAGATAGATAACATCTAATAGACACAGTACTTCTGTTGTCAGCTGGCGTGCAGTAAATATATCAATAACTGGGTCACAGGATGCCCTGTATGCAAGACATAGCTCACCTATTAGCAGTCTGTAGAACTCATAGTAAAGTGATATGGCTCTCAGTCGGTCCATGTAGAACATTTTGATTAGGCACTGCTTTCTTATAGTAAGGTATTTTTTTGTGGGCATTTCAGTTTACGTGTCTGGACAAATTCACATTGAAGGGGGCATTATAATCAATGACTGGCTAAATGAATGGCTAGATAATAGTCAGGTCAACTCTTAGAGAGTGTATTGTTAATGTGGCAGCTACTAGGGATTCAAATAAGTGTTTTAATACACACTAAAACTGCTGAGGAATGAATGAATTACATTGTAGGTACTTTTGCTTTATTTGCCTCAAAATCTAGATTCAGATCAGGAATGATTACGACCATAAGAGACACAAATGAGTTGCAGCCTTCTTTAAATAAGACTAGAACATAGAGACAAAACAGAGAAAGAACTAGAGAGTGGGAAGGAAATGCCGTCCCAAAAATGAAGACAGGTACTGTAGTACATATTCCATATGTTATCGCACTTGGTAAGAACAGAGATACAAATGTTATTAACGTCAACCAAAGGAGTTGCCTTTTGAAAAAGGGAAACAATATTTATAACAGGTTAAACTTCTACTGTGTCAAATGTTTTGGAAGAGAGTAACTACTTACGTAAACCAATGATTAGAAGAATTAAGAGCCTATATTTGAGTGGAATGGCCAAGTAATCAATACTTGAGGCAAAATAACATACAGTTAGTTTATAGTTGCACTTGCTTGGATAAATGATGAAAAAAAAAGGGAAAAGAAATGGAAAAGAATAAAATAAATAAAATAATTTCTTTAGTCCGACATTACTTAGACTAATAATGCATGTTAGTAGTCTGATATTGGGTTAGAAAGATAGGGGTGGGAAAAAGAAGCAGTGCTCTTTCGTATGGGTTTAGTTTGGAAGTTTAGGTGGGAAAGTTAGTAATTATTGTCAAGTGAAGGTACAGAAATTTTAATGCTATTGAAAAATGAGCAAACATAGAAAAATAAAAACTGTGCATATAAGTTAGAGCCACTGTCAGAGAAGCAGCAACAGACTGGTACACATTAATCACATTCTGTTTATGGTGTTCACAGGCATCTTTGTTTTTTCCTTAATCTAAATGGCAATAATTATAAGATGCTAACTAGATTCCTGCCATGCCAAATGTTAAGTGAATTGCAAAAAAAAGAGAGGAAAAAAAAAACAGAAAAAACACATAAGAGGTGAGAGGTTTTACATGATTACTAAATCTTAAACATTTCAGAAAGAATTGAGGACACTTTGGGAAATTAAACTATATGTAGCAAAAGGTTGGGATGGGAGGGTGGCCTAATGGTTAAGGTGTTTGCCTTACACACATGAGGTGCAGGGTTTGAGTCTCACAAGGGATGAGTGGCTAGGTTTAAAATGGCTCGCAAGGGCATTTAGCCTAGTACTAATCTATGAACCTATAGTGAGGGACCAACTGGCCTGTCCTATGATACATTCTAAATAGACAATGTAATCCATGGTTTGATAGCTGTGGAAGGGAAAGGTGGAAGACCTTAAACTATTAGATGGTCAAGACAGTCAGTTATCTCTCCTCCTCAATCTTCTAGAATCTTCTAGAATAATATTTATGAAGTGATTTCAATCAGTTTTATCCATTCTGACTTGTATTTCAAGATATAAAAAGATTTTGTTTATCATAAGTTACATGTAATCATCATTACAAAGACATACATCTGGAGCCTTTCTCCCCGGGCCTCTGCTGAAAATTGGCTTTGTTCCAAGTCGGACTTTCCCAGTTAACAAATATTAAATAAATAAAAAAAAAATAAAAAAAATAAAAATAAATAAAATAAGTAACCACAGAATCAACTGCTATTGAATATAAGGTATTAGTTAGCCTTTAAGTTGAATGGGTTACATACTTATATATGCAATAAACCTGAATATGTTATTTACTAAAGAATAAGTCATGAATTATTCTCAACTGGAAAATGGATATTACTAAAAAAAACAAAAATAAAAAATAAAAAAAAAAAAAACAAAGAAGAATGTATTGCTATTGCTATCATAAATTTGAGATTATTATTACTTGGACATTTAATTATAACCAGATGATGCAGCAGAAATGTCCACACAAACAATGAACTAATCTATGTATCCTAAGTGAAATATTTTGAATTTGAACATATGAATTTATTTATGTATATGAACTTTACAATTATACTAAATGAGTTTTAAATTGGTAAATTAAATGATATAAAGCTATTCATTAATAAGTGAATATTTAAGCTAAAGGTTTATGCTCTGCACTCATATTGTAAGATGTTAGTAGAGCGAAGTATAAACAAAACATTAAATCATTACTTTTATTGTTTCTACCATAAGAAATGAATGACTCATTCCTATGTGATTAACATATTTAGCATGACTAAAATCTCTATTGTAAATGAAAATAAGCATAAATGTGTTCAGAATTTTAACTCTAGACGTGATATATTAACTATATAACTGAATTAGAAGATATAAAGGAATAATACATTAGAAAAATTAAGATGAAACTCACTTTCAATAACAATTTATTAATTTCATTGAACACTCTCTCATCTGTTCAAATAGTAACTTATCTTTCTTTAAACAAATTTATTTTATTATTTATTGCATTATAAATTTTCTAAAAATCTGGCTTATACTGTTTTTTATATTGACAAAATATACAAGTACTATGATAGATAAAAGGTTTTGTTAGGCTAAAGAACATTTGTAATAAAGAAACATACTTGAAGTTTGAAGGAAATAAGAACAAATATGATTAAAACTCTAATTTTAACACTTTTTTAACTAAATGAAAGTTGTTATAGATATTAAAACACCCACTGATTACTTCATACCTATAAACATATAATAAGTTACAAATCTTCCCACATGCTTAATACTATGAAATACTTTTATTGTTACCAACTCTTAAATTCATATACAATAGAAATTATTAGAATCTTACATTGGTTTTGAATACTTCATCCCCATACTATCATTATTAAAAAAGTAATACTAACCCAAATATCACTTTAACTCTAAGTAAAAGATTAATTACTTTGATGAGCTGATTTTTTAAAGAATATAGTTTCAGTGTTTGAAATGCTCTTTCACTAAATTTAAATATTTTAGATAGCTTCAGGATTTCAATAAATGGAGCTCAACCATGCATATCTTTTTCTATGCTGTTAGCAAACTTGAGGGATAATCTGATTGAACTCACTAGTTCACTCAGATTAGGAGTGCTAATCACTCAATGTTTGTGGAATAGTTTAGTAAAATTATTATTTATTCAAATAAAATGTGTTGTTACTTCATTATTCATTCTCTACTTTTTTATTTGGCCCAAACTGAAATATTTGTTAAATTATCAAAGAAAGAATTTTGTTCAATTTGTAATACTCTGTAATAAAAGTATATTTTCACAAATCAACAATGAAAGAACTTTAACAATGTCTCTTTCCAAACTTATAATATAATTATCTATAAAAATGACAGATATAACATTGCTTTCTTTAAATATCAATGGTTTAAATAGTCCAATGAAAAGATCAAATTTACTACGATATCTAAAATTACAAAAAGCACAAGTTATATTCCTACAAGAGTCTCATTTTAAAACTGATGGTAATTTTACTTGTTTACTTAATTTAATTCTATCTCATTCTTCATATAAAAAAACTAGAGGAGTCTTAATTTTTTGGAGAAAAAGTGTGGCTAATCCTCAGATTATTCACAACTATGAAGATAAAGAGGGGCTATTATCAATTGTAATAATAAGATTTCAGAATAGAATTTGGACACTGGTAAATGTATATTGGATTCCTGGAATAGGAATATCCACAGTTAAAAAGCAAATAGAACTAATTAATAAGGTAAATAAGGATATAGTGATAATAGGAAGAGATTTTAACTGTATTCTAGATAACTCAGAGACAACTAATAAAAGAAATATTTGTCTCACTTCCACAGGAAAATATCTCAAGAAATGGACAGAAAACTTAAAATTAATTGATACATTTAATTTTAAAGAATCTAGCTCATTAGTGTACTCATATTGTGATTACAGATTCAACACTCAAACAAGAATAGATAAAATATTTATCTCTCCAGATTTAAATAAAAAAATAATAAAATGTTCTATTATTCTATGTCCTTTCTCCAATCATAACTCTCTAATCCTTAAATTTCAAATAGATTTTAAAAGACTAAATTTCACTTCAAGAATACCAGCTTACATTACTAAATTAAAACAATTTAAGCCATGGTTAGACTCAGAAATTCAATATTTTTTTAGAAACAAAATCGCACTGATGATACAAATAATATAATATTATGGGATACTTTAAAGGCCTTTTTATATGGTAAAATTATATCCTGGTTCAAAAACAAAACAAAAGAACAGGAATCAGAATTGCACAACATTCAAAAACAAATGAAAGAAATTAAGCAAAAAAAAAAAAAAAAAGAAATTGAGGAATTAAATAAAAAATACAATGCAATCCTAACTCATAAGATGAATTTGGCACTGGAAAAATTAAAATTTAGTTCACACTCATTATCTCCAAAACACTTACACAACTTAGCAATGAGAATAAAAAGGCAAAATATGGAAAATAATATTACAAATATTGTCCATGAAGGGAAAGGTAATAAAAATGTGTCAGACATAACTGATATTTTAGAAGCTTTTAAAGTTCATTATGCTAACCATTATGGAAATAATAAAAATAAATCTAATTTCGTAGGATTAAAAACAAACACTACCGTAATAAATAAAATATCTGAAAAATTAAAAATTTATATTGAAAAACAAATCTCTCTCAAAGAAATAAATGACAAAATTAGAGAGAGTAAAAATAACAAATCACCAGGAATAAATGGTATAATAATGGAATTATATAAGTTATTTTCAAATTCAGCAATTTCTTTGCTTCATAGGACTCTAAACTAAGTACAAGTTCAAAACATAATTCCACCATCCTGGGGGTATTCATTAATTACTCCAATAAAAAAAGAGAACAAAGATTCTTCCTTCTGTAGTTCATATAGACCGATTTCCTTACTCAATAATGATTACAAAATATTTATGACTATACTAGTTAAGAGAATTAAAAAAAAATTTGACTTAAGTCATAAATGAAGACCAAACAGGTTTTATTTATGGTAGGCATACTTATGGCAATATACAAAGAATTCTAACCATTATTGACATATTGAATAGGGATAATCTTGAAGCTTTCATAATTACATTAGATATAGAAAAAGCCTGTGATTCAGTGAATTGGGATTATTTATTTAAAATCTTAGAACTTTTTGAGTTTCCTTTAAATTTTATTAATTTGATAAAGAATATATACAAAGATAATTTGGCCTATGTAAAGTTGGGTCCGTTCACATCAGAAGCCTTCAAAATAACTAAGGGTACTAAACAAGGTTGCCCTATGTCTCCCATCCTATTTGCCTTAACAATAGAACTATTTGCAATAACAATACATAGAGATTCAAAAATTAAAGGATTAAATATTTATAATCAATTTAATTCTAAGATTATGTTGTTTGCTGATGATATATTACTCACTTCATCTCCAAATGAAGAATCCATACAGGAGTTAGAAATACAAGTGGAAATCTTTTTTCTTAATTCTGGTCTTTGTTTTAATAAATCCAAATCAAAGCATATCCTACTAAACAGAAAGGGGGACTTTCACCTGAGAGAATGTCATATACTTGGAGAAAGAGTTTCTTTTTTTAGAATATTTAGGAATTATTATATCTGATAAAATAAATACTACTCTGACTCTAAATTATAATAAAATGTTAAGCTCAACATGAATACATATAGAAAATTGGAATAAATTAAATTTAAAATTTGATTATAGATTACAGTTAATAAAAATGATATTACTTCCAGAAATAAATTATATAGCTCAAGCTATACCCATAATTCCAAATAAAAAAAATTCTAAAAGAAATACATAAAATTCCTTTAAATTTTCTATGGTATCCAAAAAAGAACAGAATTGCTTTTTCTCATCATATTAGGCCATGGGAATTAGGAGGAATTAACTTACCAGATATATAGACATACATCAAAGCCTCTATCTTTAAATTAGTTTTGAATTGGATAAACCCAAACTTCTCTTCTGCCTGGAAAATTTTGCATATGGTTATTTTCTTAAATGAAAACAAATTAACAAAAATGTATCTTTGAATAATCACAATAATATATTTTGGCACATATTATGTATTAATTTTCAAAATAATACTTCAAAACCCACCAATCTAACATACTTAAATTATATCTATAATTTATTTAGAACTTTCATAAACTCCAATGTTGACATAAAACTATGGTTTGAATTATTAATTCCATTTAATATCTCAAAAAAATGTATAAATAAAATTCATGACAGCACACATTTATTAGGAATCTAAAAACTTTATATGCTGGATCCAATGTATAAACAACCTCAAAGTATTAAGTAGTCATCAAGTCATAAATTAATTTGATATAACAAATGTAGA
This sequence comes from Protopterus annectens, assembly GCF_019279795.1. Taxonomy (NCBI): domain Eukaryota; kingdom Metazoa; phylum Chordata; order Ceratodontiformes; family Protopteridae; genus Protopterus; species Protopterus annectens. The sequence goes on along the minus strand of NC_056729.1, from coordinate 1,332,007,728 downwards.
TTGGATAAATCTCCAAAAAATGTTACTTTATTCTAAAGATCTATGCAGAATTATTAATGATTCACCCTTTAAATCTAAACCAAAATTCATAAACTATGTATATGAATCGATCTATAACAATTATAACTGGTCAAATTCAATTTCTAAATTATATAACATTCTAATAGTCTATAAGATTAAAACTGATCAAAACATTTGGAATTTTATAACTAAAGGTTTATCAACAAATCTTTCAAATGATTGTAAAAATAACTTATTATATTTCATCAAACTAACTTCTAATGTTCAGACTTGGAGAATGTTTACTTGGAAATTTTTGCATAGAGTTTTTTACACTCCTAGCAAAATAGCTAAATTCAATTCTACACAAAATGTTTTTTGTTGGAGATGTTCTTTAAGATGCGAAGCAGATCAGTTACATATTTTTATGACTGCATTAAAAAATATTGGGATGAAATTGATAAATTTCTCCAAGCCATTTTTACTGATTCATTTGTCTTGACAAAATCTCTAATTTTCCTGAATGTTGATGAAACAGTAATAATGAATAAAAAAGAGCAATATCTTTTATGGACTATTTTGGCTGTAGCCAGAAAGTGTATCACAAAGAAATGGAAATCCACTACCTTTCCATGCTTTGAAAACTTTTTGTTCTTACTAAATGAGACTGTGCAAGAGGAGATTAAAGTTAAGGAAGATAGAATTTTTCCCAGAAGTTGGACAAATAACCCTTGAAACAAAATACTTTCACTTATTGAAATGACACAAATGGATACAGTCTCCATCATATGAGATCAAGGAGACATAGAATTTTGTTGATTTGTGAAAAAAAAATGTCTTTTCATCTATTGAATGTCCTTTTTTCTTTTTCTCATTGGACCACTTGAAAATATTGTAAATAATGTTATTGTTCTATTAATTATTATTGAATTGTAATCTAAATTTACTGTTTTTCTTCATAAATAAAATAAAAATTATTTGAGTAAAAAAAGATGTATGTCAGTAACTAGTGGGAAGTATGTGGGCTTGGGACTTGTGCTCCTCCAGTTAATATATGTTAGGACAGACAGGAGGGTGTAAGTGCATCAACTTTGTGAGCTCATCGATGGCAGTATTTGGGATATATCCCCATTTTCATGGCTTTTAACACCCTCTTTGTCAGGCTTTGTCCACATTTTTTGCACTGAGTTCTGTGTATACCTCTTGACTGACCAGATTGTTCCAGACTGTCCAGGTGTATTGCTCATATTTCTGCTGTATTCCACAAAATCATTACTGTGATTTGAGTGGTACTTCGCTATGATGATTTCATGATGTCTGTCAGAAACTGATGGCGTACATTTCAGTTTCAGAACTGCCTTCCTTCAGAACATGTATGCTGACACAAACCCTGTTACTCTAGCAACATTCTACATTTATAACTGCAATACTTACATTACATCCCCTTGCACTAAGAGGTTGAGAGCTATGGTGCTGAGGTTTGACTCCACTACATGTTATATTTTTTATATATATATATATATATATATATATATATATATATATATATATATATAAATATACATGTGTGTATGTATATGTATATATATTTATATATATATATATATATATATATATATATATGTATATATATGTGTGTGTGTGTGTGTGTGTGGGTATATATATATATATATATATATATATATATATATATATATATATATATATATATCTTTTTGTATGTAAATATGAGTGTTGTATATTCCTTCTCAACTGTATCTTACCGTACTTATCTGATATGTGTATATTTAGATATTTAGATATGGAAACATGACTAATTCTGCAGTGTTTTCACTAACAAGTAGTAAAAAACTGTAGTACTCAAAGCAGTTTTTCACTACTATTCAGTATGTGTACTAAATGATATATTTGAAAAAGCAATATATATTATTACAGCTCACATGGCTTAGCGGTTAAGTACTGTGACTATAATGTACAGGGTCCTGTGTTCAAGACTTGCAAGGGCTATTTATTTTGTTGCTGGGCAGAACAAGGGCTGATGGAGACAAGGTGATTAAGGTTTTTTAAAGTGGCTTTTAGCGAGTTTGCGAAGTTTTGTGTGAAGCTAAGCGGTAGTAATGTACGGTTAAACAAACACGCGCTTACACCATGTAGGCTTTGCTTACCAGTGCACAAATCTGCTTAGCATTTACATTTAAGCAATGCTTAAACCTGCAAAGCATAGCTCAGCCCTGGTAACCAGTGATCACATTCCAGTCTGATAAAACAGGAGGGTAATGACATCTTTAATAGGTGTAATTAATTCCATGTGCATAACATGCTTCTATGTGCTGTCATTACAGTAGCAAGGGATGTGAGTATACTGTATGGGACACCTGAGTATACATCGGTAGTACCACAATCCTTTCTCTTTGTATTTGTTTCATACTTGGGTAGCATCCCAGGTTATATAGGGTCACACATGCATATATTGTATCATTATGTTACTTGGTAAATCAGTTGTGGACTCTGGGGAATGCAGTCAGTAAATACTCACATATATTGATATTACCAATGTGAAATTCCTCATAAAGGATGTTGCAACAAACCCAGTATCATCTGCAACTGTCTCAATGTATGACAGCAGTATGTCCAATCTACCACTGTGTTTGTGCCTCTGTTCCCACCTAATGATATAGGGCTTGATGCCTAGCTTAGTGAGTTATTGCATGATTCCTGAGGAGGGAATGTTATGAAAGGCTTTGGCCAGATCAAGGTAGGCTGTATGTGCCACCTTGCCTTCATCCGCAGCTCAGGTGACTGACACCAAGAAGTTTACCAGGTTGAATGACTAGGTATGACCTACCCTTCACAATAGTAAACTGTGTGGGATCCTGCATCTGCAGATTCCCATATCCCTGTTTATTAGGTGCATGATGATGCATTCCATAGCTTTGCATAACAGACTTGTCAGGCAGTTGGGGCAGTATTTTCCAGGGCCTGTAGTCACACCTCACTTGTGGAGAGGGGTGACTGTAGCAGTGCACAATTCAGTAGGGACAAAGCCTGAGGTAAGGCTGTGCTTGAACAGGGCACACAGGTGAGGTACCAAGTCAGTCTGTAGTTCATGTAGAACACAGCCAGGGATATTGTCAGGTCCCATAGAAGCTGTATTCTTGGCCTTGGACAGTGGTGTTTTAACCTGTGCTGCAGTAATACTGGGTACCTGGCAGTCTACTGGTATTGTGATTGGTCTTTTGGGGGGGAGAGAGGGGTAAAGTTTGCACCCAAGATATCAGCCAGTATATTGGTATTATTTGTTAGCTCAGTCTTGCAGATACCATTGTCTAGTAGCTCAGAAGGAATGTGGTATTGCCATGGAGATTCTTTACATAACCGTATGAGGCCTTGTGGTTGTCCTTACTATGAGTTCCAATTCTGTTCTCACAGCTAGCTGTGTGGTATTGGATGAGGGATCTCAACTTTTAATTGAGGCTGATAAGGGTTTATTTTCAGTCTTGGGACTTCACCATATTCCATAACAGTTCCCCTCCTTCTGTTGTATAGTTTCTTTATGGTAGGGGACCACCAGATCATCTTCCTTTTTTGGAGGTGAGGGTCCTGGTTGTATTGGGTATGGTGGTATCTGTGCATTTGTGTATGTGCTCATAGTGCATTGTTTTGTTTGATTCAGCTGTCATGCAACTAGTCTCCATTTGTATGGCTGCTGTGAGGTCAGACACCTCTGTTTTTAGGAGGCCATAGTTAGCTTTGGAAAGGCTTTTAATTGTGGTTACCTGTGCAGGGGAGGGGTGGTGGGAGGGCTGTGGAATTTCAAAGGTGATTCATTTGTGTTGAGATATAACAAGGTAGGAGTTGACTATTGGTGTAGAGCAACAGTCGCCCCTGTTAGGAAGGACCAGGTCGATGTAATGGGCATGTGCATCGGTACATGAGTAGCTTTCCCAGTTAATGGTGGGGTAGTTGAAGTCAACCAGTATGAGAGTGTTGAATGAGTGTTCTGCATGATATGTTTGAATAAACATCAGAGATATTTACAGCTCAGATATCTTAGTTATAACCTACTCTAGGTATGTTGTGCAGGGTCCTAGGTTCAAGGCTTGCAAGGACTGATTATTTTGTTGCTGGGCAGAACAAGGGCTGTTGAATACGGCAGGATTAAGGCACTTTTAAGCAGTTGTAAGTGGGTTTGCGCAGGTTAACATGGGGATAAGCAATCCTAACTTACAGTTAGCTATACTGAAAGACAGTTAGCCTTAAAAGTGCTTAACTTGTGTAGGCATTGTTTAGCACCATGTAAACAGGCTTAGTCACACTTACTACTGCTTACTCCAGCTTAACCCCGTGCTAATTTCTTTAAAAGAAAAGAAAAAAGGGGTGATAGGAAAGTGATGAAAACGGGGGCATAAAGAGGGTAAGAAAAAAGGGGTGATAGGAAAGTGGTGAAAATGGGGGCATAAAGAGGGTAAAACAATATGAAAGATAGGTAGGGATGTGCAGGATGGATTTTTTTGGGGGAACAGATTGCCCTTTTTGTTTTTTTTTTTAAGGTGAGAATGGGATGTTTGGGAAGGATAGTTGTTATAACAAAACCACACTTGAGAAAGAAAACTGTTGTACCATGTCCAAAAACCAGTAACACCTTTTCCAGATGAAAGTCTGTAGATGTTTGTAGATGTCACCAGTCTGTATACTAATATCCAGCATAAATATGGACTGGAAGCTATACAATTTTTTCTAGGAGACAACCCTAGAACACAATATATTAAAGTGCTAGTCTATTTTTGTTTAAATAATAATATATTTGAATTTGAAGGAAGCCTTTACCAACAAAAACAGGGCACGGCCACGGGGGCAGCATTTGCCCCCATGTACGCTAATATGGTTATGGGATTTATGGAAAGTACCTATATATATATATATATATATATATATATATATATACATATATATATATATATATATATATATATATATATATATATATATATATATATAAGTGTTTTGTTTTCAAAAATATGTTAAATATTATTATAGGTTTATAGATCTTATTTTTATATGTTATGAATGTAGAAAAGAGGTAGATGAGTTTTTTGAATAATAACAGATTTGGAATCAGATATGATCAAGCGCAAGTTGGTTCAAGGGTTAATTTTCTTGATATTACTGTTGAAGGAATACATAAAGAGAAAATTAAAACTAAAATACACAGAAAATTTGATCAGCAAAATTTAATCTTACGGGCCACTAGTTGCCATCCACCGCATACTTTGGCTTCCATTCCATATGGAGAACTATTAAGAATTAGCAGACTATGTAGTGATAATAATGATTCAAAAATGGAAGCAATAAAAGCTATGAAAATGTTTTTAAATAGAGGATATTATGAACAAGTTATGTGAAAATTTATGAAAATTGTAATATGAACAGAGAAATGAAACAGAGGGATAATATAGTAAATAGGAATCTAACAATAGAGAATAACATCATATTTTTGTTACTAAATATACAGTCTTTTCAGACAGATTTAATGATATATTAAGAGAATATTGGAAAATAATTAAGAGGCAAGTGTCTTGTGTGTCTAAGTTATAACTTAGAACATCCTATCAGAGGGGACGTAATATACAAAATTTTCTAGTACATAGTAGATATAAAAGATCAAAAGAATTGATAAATGGAAATATAACAAAACTAGGCACTAGTCCTTGTGGCAGATGTTCTATTTGCCAATATATAGTGCCTACATTCCACCATATCAATGGAAAGAAATTTCAAATACAAGGTTGTTTCTCTTGCACAACAAAGGGCATAATTTATGCAATAAAATGTTCATGTGACTGTTTTTATATAGGTGAGAGTAAAAGAAGTTTAAGCGAAAGAATTAAAGAACATGTTAGGGACATAAAAAATAAAACAATGATAAGTCCTATAGCAGATCATTTTAATTCAGTACATAGAGGTGAAACAGATAGTTTAGCGGTAACAGTTTTGGAACTTATTTCTGTGCATTTTTCTGGTGAAGATTTATTGAAATATTTACTAAGAAAAAAGGAATCAATTTTTATAATGAAATATAACACTTTGCAGCCCAATGGGCTAAATAAGGGATGTCATTGGCAGAGTTTTATTTGATTTTTATTGCTGAGTTGTTAATAATGTAGATTCTGATTTAAATATCTTAATTAGTCAATTGATTAATTGTATTGGATTTCAATATAAATAGGCATGCTGTGAGTAGGCATTTTACTCTGTAAAAGCTGTTATGGCCAAGGCGCTAGGAGTTTTATTGGCAAAGTTTTCACGGTGTTTTTACTGTCAAATTCACTGTGGAATTAAACAGACTTTCATCTGGAAAAGGTGTTACTGTTTTTGAAAGGATAGTAGTTATATTTGGGGTGGTAGGTTGGGTAGGAAGACAGAAAAGACAGCGTACATGGGCGGTATATGGCACACGTGGGGGGTAAACACCTTGGATGGGAAGGGGTGTTTGTTTGGTAATTGGAAGCCCATGATATCCCTAATGGATACAGTGGGACTGAGATCCCTACCCATGGGCAGTCACCACTGTACTTTCACGACCCTGAATGTGGCTATGCTGGGGGCCGAGCAGGAGGGGCAGGCTGATCCTCTAATTGTGTCACAAGGCCGTCAAGCTGGCATAGCAGATCTCCAAATTCCCTTGCAGAGCTTGCTATGCACCAGACCCCAGACATAGCATCGGGTGACAGGATCCTGTCCCCGCCCATGCCCGGGGGGACAAGCCCCATCCTCTGAGGTGGTTACACCCAAAGGTGGTGCAGGACCAGTGGACGAGGAGGTCCCTGGGTGGGTCCCAGTTGTGCTGGGGCCTGGTGCCACAGCCAGATGAGGTGGGAGAGGTGGATCTGCTGGGATTGGCCTTCCCTGATGTGCTATGGTGTTGCAGTTTTAGAACATATGTTGGTCAGTAATGGTAAACACATTCCAGGATTAGTTATAACAACATGCATGAGTATTCCCATTAACCCAAAACAACAAATTTGGAACATTTGCATAGCAAACAGAGCACATGCATATATGGAACCACAATGGGCATTACACCAGCATGCAGGTTACATTGACAGCAACAGGCCGCCAATGATAGTATATGAACAGGGAGCATTAATTGGAATAAATTCCAACATTTGTAGAACAACAGGACACATGTCCTAACAGAAGGCTTGGTGGAACACTTACCCATTCATTTATGTGTTTAGATTATTGGTGAAGATAAGGCGGGGGAGAGACAGAAAGATGTCAGTTAACAAATGTAGATTCTTACAGTGGTCACAGCTTTAATGATTATTGCTCTACTCATTACTCTACAGGTATTATTACAACAACTATGGCATTGGGTTGGGCAGTGGTATGTTAGTACACATTATAATTACAGCCTTCTTATAGCTACATTATACTTTCTCTTACCTGGAAGACCTGTGGAGGGAATGTTTGTTAATACTGCATGACTGTTTCTACCCATATTAACATAGTTAGGGTTACATATGTGCACTCATAGTGTGTGTGTGTGGTGTGTGTGTGTGTGTGTGTGTGAGTGTGTGTGTGTGTGTGTGTGTGTGTGTGTGTGTGTGTGTGTGTGTGTGTGCATTCTACTAACACACTCTGCCTTGATTTCTATCGGTCACCCTGTTAGCAGGGACCAGTAGTTGTGACAGCATGACACTTTTGAATATTTCTTGGGGGAGGCCACTTGGTCTATGTACTTATCTTGCTGTCATTTGCAGCCTTGGGGTTGGACCATGGGTGTTGGACGCAGTATAACTACAGCCTTCTTTTAGCTACTTTATACCTTCTCTTACCTGGAAGCCCTGTGGAGGGAATGTTTGTTAACATTACCTGACTGCTTCTAGACATTTTCACAAAATCCTAGTTGAAATTATATATACAGCTTACTACCACTCCCGGGATTTGAACTGTGGCTGTTTCTGCTAAAAATATAACAAGTGCGTGTTTCATCAGAAGGAGCTCTTAAGAAACTGCTGACTCTTCCTTGAATGATTCTTTCTGTTCTCTCTTTGTTGTACTATCTGACCTTGTAATTTCAACATTCTTACACATACATTCCTATACATACCTTTTGACATAGCACAGTGTGGAAAACAGTGGTTAACACAACATTACTATTCAGGTATCTGTGTTGGTGCGTGACATTTTTAATATCAGTTAATCAGGTCTATATTATATAATTGAATGCTTATAAAAGCGAATGATGAATAATCGACCCCATGTAAGTGAAAGCTTACGATCTCGAAAGCTCAGAACAGCGATTTTTTTTTCCCAAGGGAAAAAAATCACTGTTCCAAAAAAAAAAAAAAAAAAAAAAAAAAAAAAATTGAAAGAATACATAAGGTGGGGGGCTTTGCCCCCCACACCCTCCTACTTAAATATACCAACTCCGAGATCACACTACAGTGCCGAAAACGGGAAAGTAATGGAAGCAGCCAAGCAAATTCTTTCCCTGGGAAAGAATTCACTTAAAAGACACTTTGCTATTTTGCCTTTTTGTAGTTTTAAGTTCTACCAAGATGCATTCGCTAGAATGTATCTTTGGTCATCTAATAGGAACCCTAATATTGTCTGGTTTATTCAGTACAAACCATACCCATTTCTAATACTGCCAGGTGACATTCTACTCCTTTATATTTATTTGGTATGAATACTACAAGCTAGATTGTTACTCACCAGCCTCGCGACGCAGCCTTTGCCACCTGCTGGCATGGGCTTCCTGGTTCGCATCCCACTCAGCTGGAACTGTAATGAAGATAGAAATCATTTATGCATACCTAGCCATCACATACACAGGCTGGACTTTGGTAAACAGTTATTGCTATGAATACTTACACATTGCTGGGACATCACCCCCTCTGTCATGCTTCTTGGACCCACTGGTCCAAGAACTCCCTCTTCTTCCACTTCAAGTCAGCATAGTGGTGCCGGACCTGCTCACCAGTCCGTGGGATAACAGTGGCACTGGTGAGATCATGGGTGAGACTTTCCCAGGTCTCTGCTTTGTATTGGGAGCCCTGGTACTGGTCCTGCAGCAGTCTCACATCATGTTTTTTTTACAAGGAGTCCTACCATGACCTTGGACTCCTGTATGCCACAGCACTCCGACTGAAAGCACATGCCCTCTCAAACACCTGCCATACTACCTACAGTGGGGAGCTACAACCACTTATAAGCTGTATTCCCAGCTGTGAGGTTTAAATACGGCTGATTTCCAGACCTTTGCCATGATTGGATGGTTTTGAATATGCTGAGCTAAACTAAGCTTTGGGCAAACCTGCTTAGCTAAGGTTGGCAGTGCTTAAAGGGGCAGGTTCAGCAATGCTTACTAATGGGCAAATCCACTTATCTGGGCTACTTATTGCTTAGCATTCATATTTACACAATGCTTACACCCAGTCAGCATAGCTGTGCAATGCTTAGCATTGCTTATGTTTTATTTTATGGACTACCACCTGTATGGGATTAATTCATCATTCCTGATATATTATAAATCACTTTACCTTCCCTGACATCCCCCAATGTGCTTTAATTACATTTATTCTTTTGTGGCTATACTGTATGGGGCACTTGTGTTTATATGGAGGTTTCACAACTTTATTACACTCACACCTCACATCTGGACCTACTACACTACTCTTGTTAACAAATATGTGTTCTTTACTACCTAATTATTAAAAATATTAATTATGTACTGTTTTCACATGTAAAATATTAATTGACTTTACTAGTGATCAAACTGGGAATAGTTGCTTACAAGGTGAATGCTCTAACCATTTTGCTATTCCCACATTGGTATAGTCAGGAGTATATACCTATTTAGCTCCTTATGATGTGTAAGCTAGGCTAAACAGAGCTGCGTGATGTACACACCTGCTCATCTATGCTTAAACGTTATTGTGGACTGAAAAAAAATTAAACTGTTGTGTTTTATTTTTGTACTGTTGGGGTATGCACATTGATTTCTGCAACATTATCTGTGGGGGGTTGTGCTTTTACAATGGTGATGACATGGCAGGCATTACATTTGAGGTATACTCCATGGAAGCTGACAGTGTCCACCATACCTCTCAATTGTACAGATTGTCACACACTGGCCAGATATTTGCCTTAAATTTTTGGTCCATTTTTCATAGAATTGTGGCTTTTGGGCAGATTAGTGGCAAATCATTAAAGACTGCAGTTCAAAAATACTGACAGACATTTGTGTTTTACACTTCATACCCTTCAGCACATTCATGCTAATGCATAACCTGTTATTCTATCAACTTAAGTCTGTGAGCCAGACTTTTATTTGCTTCCTCCAGATATCTTACACTCTAAGAGGTTGAGAGGTACTTCGCGGACACTCTTGCTACCATTACATTGCCGTACGGCAATTATCGAGTGCAGGAGGCATGTGTATTGTGAGAGCACTGCTCTCAGACACACACCCCTGCACTCTTAGACAGAACCATATGCGTTTAAGAGGATGGCAGCATGCCTTCATACATATACATGGTGTGATGCCGTGCTGCATGGGAACGGTCCTTCCATGCAAGAATAAGCTACACAGAAGTTTGCTGAATCCTGGCATACGTATAGCAAATACAGTCTATTATTCTTATACTACTTTGGGGTAAATGCTAAGTTATACAATTATACAGAACTATTGGACAGGGCTTTTGTGGGATATTAGGCAGGGTAATACTGACCTTGTCCTCTGTACGTGTGCACACCATTTACATTTAAGAAGACACATTTATACAATGTGTATATGGTAATAGTACCTAGGCATCTATTTCAGCAATAACATACTCAGCCAGATAGTGTAGCTATCCTTGCCTAGTCTCTGTCAGGAAATTCCTGTGGTCTTGCAGTTAGTTAGCAGGTGTTTGCTGAGTTCAAAGATGAAGTTGTGTAAGTTTGGAAAAGTAAAACCACTGCAGCACTCCTATGGTATCATCCTCCCTGGTAAGATCCGATCATAAAGTGATCACATTCGAAGTCACCATCTCCCCTGACACCCCTATAGCTAGGAAAATGGACTAGAGGCTACGACAAACTGTTAAGCACAAAAACGAAACACAACAGATGAGGCGGCACTTAAATAACAGAACAATAAATTAATAAATTAATAAATTAATAAATGTAATCAATGTAAAGCGCTTTTTGCTTGTGTAGCTTACACAAACTTCTTCAGACATATAATGGCAGATAGCATGTGCCTTATAAACACAAACAGGCATCAGCTTAACGAAGCAATTAAACAATAAAATACTAATTAACTTTTAAAGACGCTATACTAAAAAGTAGTACTGATAGTGATAATAGTAGTAGTACAGAACCACTTATAGTACAGGCTGTTGTGTGTTATAACCTTCTACATGAAAACTAAAAAAACTAAAAAAACAACTATAAGAACCATAAATTCGAAAAATAGAAATATTAAAACAACAGTACTTGAACTAATTAAATTAAAGTAATAAGATATAATTTCCAAACAAGTTCATCTTAATAAACTTTTAATGTTCAAAATACTGCTTATAGAGCAGTTTTCATTTAAACTAGGGACATTATATGCGTTTAATCTAATCTGCCAGATGAGTTCAAGCTCTTCCAATTTTAAGCCAGTTGGACCCCCTCTTTTGTTCTCAGTGATCTGGTCTATCACCATTAATTTAAAGGAATGGTCTGGGTGGCAAAGGACATGTTTCGCCAGGGCATTGTCGTATTTATTTTTTCTAATGGCGTAGATGTGTTCATAAATACGGTCACGGAGACGTCACTCCGTCTTACCAATATAGAATGCTAAACAACTTTGACATTGAGCTAGATAAATAATCATTTTGGAGTTGCAATTGACTCTATGTTTCAGTCTATATGTGTAACCTTCTAGCTTGAACCTATTAGATTCCGTGACGTATTTGCAATAATTGCAAGATTGGCATTTATACATACCTACGGATCTACTTACACCCTGCTTCAGTTGTTCAAACAATACTTTAAGGTTTTTAGCTTTTCTAAAAATCACTTTTGGTTGGTCACCGAGTCTCTGGCACACACTATAGTCACTCCTAAATGCTGCCCAGTTTTTACATAAAATCTCAAAGCAATCCTTACTATTCGTACTATAGGTTGTAATAAATGCTGGCCGTTGAGCATGTGGGTCAAGAAAGGCAGTACAATTTTGAGATGGTGGAGTGCCTGTCCTATCATTGTACTGTTGTTGCATGTGTTCCCCATCTAGAATGGGTTTGTAGACACGTCGGAGGCATTTATGCGAGACTTCTTCTATGATATCACTGACCATATGGTCAGGGTAGCCACGATGAAGAAACATGTTCTTAAGAAAGGAACATTCCGCTTGAAAATTTTCATCAAGAGTGACAATACGGCCTGCTCTGACCAATTGGCCCTTAATGACTGCTCACTTTTGATGATGGGGATGGCAACTAGAATAATGTAAGAAAGAGTTCGAATAAGTACTCTTTCTATGAATCCTAGCAGTAAATCTCTGGAGGCTCAAATCCTTATTCAGTTGGATGTCCAAGTAGGCTATAGTCATGGTGTTAAATGTGAAAGTGAACTGTAAAAAGTGTGTAGTGGTGTTGAAATAGTTCACAACGTTGTCACTAAATGTACTGTCACCATCTAACAATATGAAAATATCATCAAGGTAACGAGTATAAAAAATAAATTTATCCTTGAATTCACAATTATTAAAGACATATAGATGTTCCCAATTAGCCATGACTGAATTGGCTACACTTGCCCCACATGGGGAGCCCATTGCAACCCCGACTTGTTGCAGGTAAAAATTGTCTGCAAACATGAAGTAGTTATTGTCAAGGATCAACACCAGTAGTTCATTCACCAGTGACATCTCTGCATTCTCAGCCCCATTAATTCTCTGAAACATAGAGTCAATTGCAACTCCAAAATGATTATTTATCTAGCTCAATGTCAAAGTTGTTTAGTATTCTATATTGGTAAGACGGAGCGACATCTCCATGACCGTATTTATGAACACATCTACGCCATTAGAAAAAATAAACATGACAACGCCCTGGCGAAACATGTCCTTTGCCACCCAGACCATTCCTTTAAATTTATGGTGATAGACCAGATCACTGAGAACAATGATGATGTTTCAGTTGCTAAAGTTGACACTACTTCTTCTGTTTCACCAACTTATTTTTGTTGAGGATTCTTTCATGTCTAACAGTACAAATCACAATGAGGGAAACAATGTAGAGTCACTTGATTCACCAATAATACTGACTAATATTGATGGCGACTTTAAGGTTTATAATTACTCTACAGTAACCATAACACAAGATCAAGTAGAGCTTTTTTCAAAGGGTTACACTTATGTTCCCGCACAAAGGTTAGACTTAGTCAAAACTATAATTGACATCAAACTTTTCACTAGGAAACTCAACTTCAACTTAATGATGGGTGACAACATAGTTTCAAATAATAACCCTTTCAGAAACCCTAGCATCTTTAATCCACCATTGCACCCACTGTTAAATGTTTTTGAGCAGTTATGTGAGCTCGACATCTGCCAGAAATTTAAGTCAGGGTACAACTATCAAATTGCACAACATTCGGATTTGTAAACCAGACAAGGGTGGGGGCCTAGTTATCTTTGACAGTGACAATTATAATGCAAGAATGTTACACTTATTGGATAGCCCATCTTACCTTCTTAGTTCAAGATCTGAGACTAATGGGGCTTGTAATACTATTAAGAACAGCATTGAGGAAATGTTTATCGAAGGTAGAATAGACCAGAGTATCTTCAATTTTATGTGTACATCTTATCCTAGGTTTCCCCACTTGTTTGGAATACCTAAATTACACAAAGATATTGGTAACCCCCCTATGCGTCCACTTCTGGATGGTAGGGGTTCACCTATGTATCCATGTGCAAAAGTCGTGGATGCTGTATTACAGAAGTACTTAGCTAAGATTAGCCACATATGTAAGGACTCTTGGGCTTTTCTTGACAAAATCAACCATCTAGATTTCAGCTCTAACTGCAACTTCCTCACTGTGGATGTCAAAGATCTGCATACATGCATTCCACATGACACAACTTTGGAATGGGTCAACCAATTCTTGAGAATTATCGTTATCTTGATGATATTTTCATATTGTTAGATGGTGACAGTACAATTAGTGATAACGTTGTGAACTATTTCAACACCACTACACACTTTTTACAGTTCACTTTCACATTTAACACCATGACTATAGCCTACTTGGACATCCAACTGAATAAGGATTTGAGCCTCCAGAGATTTACTGCTAGGATTCATAGAAAGAGTACTTATTCGAACTCTTTCTTACATTATTCTAGTTGCCATCCCCATCATCAAAAGCGAGCATTCGTTAAGGGCCAATTGGTCAGAGCAGCCCGTATTGTCACTCTTGATGAAGATTTTCAAGCGAAATGTTTCTTTCTTAAGAACATGTTTCTTCATTGTGGCTACCCTGACCATATGGTCAGTGACATCATAGAAGAAGTCTCACATAAACGCCTCCGACGTGTCTACAAACCCATTCTAGATGGGGAACACATCCAACAACAGTACAATGATAGGATAGACACTCCACCGTCTCAAAGTTGTACTGCCTTTCTTGACCCACATGCTCAACGGCCAGCATTTATTACAACCTATAGTATGAATAGTAAGGATTGCTTTGAGATTTTATGTAAAGACTGTGCAGCATTTAGGAGTGACTATAGTGTGTGCCAGAGACACGGTGACCAACCAAAAGTGATTTTTAGAAAAGCTAGAAACCTTAAAGTATTGTTTGAACAACTGAAGCAGGGTGTAAGTAGATCCGTAGGTATGTATAAATGCCAATCTTGCAATTATTGCAAATACGTCACGGAATCTAATAGGTTCAAGCTAGAAGGTTACACATATAGATTGAAACATAGAGTCAATTGCAACTCCAAAATGATTATTTATCTAGCTCAATGTCAAAGTTGTTTAGCATTCTATATTGGTAAGACAGAGCGACATCTCCGTGACCGTATTTATGAACACATCTACGCCATTAGAAAAATAAACACGACAACGCCCTGGCGAAACATGTCCTTTGCCACTCAGACCATTCCTTTAAATTTATGGTGATAGACCAGATCACTGAGAACAAAAGAGGGGGTCCAACTGGCTTAAAATTGGAAGAGCTTGAACTCATCTGGCAGATTAGATTAAATGCATACAATGTCCCTGGTTTAAATGAAAACTGCTCTATAAGCAGTATTTTGAAGATTAAAAGTTTATTAAGATGAACTTGTTTGGAAATTATATCTTATTACTTTAATTTGTTCAAGTACTGTTGTTTTAATATTTTTATTTTTCGAATTTATGGTTCTTATAGTTGTTTTTTTAGTTTTTTTTAGTTTTCATGTAGGAGGTTATAACACACAACAGACTGTACTATAAGTGGTTCTGTACTTCTACTATTATCACTGTCAGTACTACTTTTTAGTATAGCTTCTTTAAAAGTTAATTAGTATTTTATTGTTTAATTGCTTCATTAAGCTGATGCCTGTTTGTGTTTATAAGGCACATACTATCTGCTATTATATGTCTGAAGAAGTTTGTGTAAGCTACATAAATGAAAAGCGCTTTACATTGATTAAATTTATTAATTTATTAATTTATTGTTCTGTTATTTAAGTGCCGCCTCATCTGTTCTGTTTTGTTTCTGTGCTTACCCCTATAGCTAGGGTCAAACAAACAACTTCTCCAAAGCTGATTACAACCTCCTGAGGAATGGTATAAACATCTTCACAGCCCCCTCCCTCACTGTAGGAACTGGCACCAATGTTAAATCTACACCAAAGTACTGTACAAACATTTATATAGATAAATGGAACCAGAAATGCCTGACAGGAAAAATGATCCTCCGCATGGAAGAGTAAACCTGTCTGGCGGACATCTGCAATAAATAAACTATATAACAAAAGGAAAAAAATTGCTGTCCAGGACAAAGAAGGAGCAGGTCCCCAATTGGAAGCAATCTCTCCTTAGCCTGAACAAGCAAATAAGAGCACTAGTGAAATCCTCTAAAGCCAACTTTGAGTCCAAATTGGCCACATCTACTAGAGACAATCATAAGGCCTTCTTCACATATGTCCGCAATCTCAAAGGAAGCACCCAGATCTGTTCAGAACTGGTGGTCAAGGACACCACATACACAAATGCTGCAGATATAGCCAATCTACTGGCTGACAGATTCAGTGAATATGTCTCCCCTCTGTCCCCTATCAGTAAATCAGGACATCCCCAGTAGCTGCCCCCCACTCTTTATCTCTAGGGAACAGGTCATCACTGCACTCTCAAAGGCAAAAAATACAGCCTCCATGGGAGCCGATAACATCCCAGGCTGCATCCTACATGAACTCAGGCATGAACTTGCAGCACCATTAGGCACCCTAATTCAACCAAAGCCTGAGTACCAGCTTTGTCCCAGCCAAATGGAGGACAGCCACTGTCAGCCCTTTATACAAAGGTGGAGTGTCCACCGATCCAGGAAATTATAGACCCATCAGCCTAACTAGCCTGATCTGCAAGGCCATGGAATGGATTATCATGGACCTCATTAACAGGGACATTGTTAACCTCCAAACACTCGACCCCACACAGTTTGGCTTTGTCAAAGGGATGTCATGTCTGTTAAATTTGTCGACTTCTTTGAGACAGTCACCAAAGCCATGGACGAGGGGAAGATGGTGCACACTGCCTACCTTGACTTGGCCTCTCTCAACTAGGCATCAATCCATATGTTACCAGATGGGTAGCAAGCTGGCTCACTGATAGAACCCACCTAATCAAAATAGGGGAAGCCACCTCAAGCAGTAGACCTGTAATGAGCGGCGTACCCCAGGGGTCAGTCTTGGGGTCACTGTTATTTGGGATATACTTGTCTGAGGTGCAGGGCAAAACCAGTGGGCTATGGCTGACCAAGTTTGCAGATGCCTGAAAGCTGGGTGCAGTCATCAATTCCTGAAGTGATGTAGACGTCCTCCAAGATGGTCTCACCCAAACAAATGACTGGTGCCAGAAGCATGGCCTCAAGCTGAATGCCAATAAATGCATCATCACCCCCTTTGAGGAGAGTGATGTCCCCACATAAAATCACATTAATAACAATGTCCTAAGTACACAATCAGTAGTGAGGGATTTGGGCACCCAGGTTAATAACAACCTGACTTTTGACCACCATGTTGCTGCCATTGTATGGAAAGCTTTCTACATGGTCCACCTCATAAGTAAGGGTATCTTATCCAGGGACAGAGGTCATAAAATCCCTGTATTCCTCCCTTATAAGGCCAATTATTGAGTACAAAGCCCCCTTCAGCATTTACCTTGCAAAGCACATGCAGCAGCTGGAGAGACTGCAGAGGGTCCTCACCAGAAAAATCCAGGGCCTCAAACACCTACCCTACACAGATAGGCTAAAAGCCCCATCCCTCTAAGCAGTTTCATTTAGACTCCTCAGAGGTGACCTCTGTCTGGCATACAAAGCAATCTCAGGCCCTGCCTTGATGGAGCTGCTGCATATCTGCAAGTCAAGCTCCACTCGAGCAACCCATATGTGTGAACTCAGCCTGGTCTGTGATATCAATAGGACTTGTTGGCGGGACAGATTTTTGTCACAGTGATTCCCCCATCTGTGGAAGAGACTCCCTCTCCATGTCAAGCAAAATACCTCATTATCCCTTTTTAAGCGCAACCTGGATAACTGAACGGGACACAAAAAATACACTCCTGGGATTCCACCTGTGTCCCTACTGGACAGGGGCTCTGGGTGCTGACTTCTCTAAACATGGGCTAAACTCTTGGCTAGGCTTATAAGGGCCTTAGGGCCAATAGCCTAGTAACCTACTATGATCCTATGATCTTATGATCGGTGATGTGTTCGTACTCTCTGCAGTACCATAGACAAGTGCATTACTGAATTAATTCCCATAATGCATAAATATACATAATGGGAAATTCTGCAATAAATAATGGCATTACAAAAAAGGCAATACAAAATCAAGCACTATTAAACTAGAAGAAAGGGTACATAAAACCTTCCAGTTTTACCCAACTCTTGTAACAAGACTAAGGTCATCTCCATCCAAAATAACTCCCTAAACCTATCAGAAAAAACATAACTTGATTTGAGGCAACATTTGTAATCAAGACAAATGAAAATAATAAGACTTTCTATAACTGCATCTGAAAAATGAACAGGAACAAGAAGATGAATGTAGAAAGAGCTACCACTCTAGCAAACCCTAATTGTATTTTGAAAAATAGACTAATATACCTGTCATGCTTCATGCTGTCTTTTAAGATACCAGACATTCAGGAGACTAGAATTAGTATGCACCAGTTTCAAAAAGAAAAATCCATGGTATCCCTCAAAGTCTCAGAAAACCCAGTATACAAACTAAACCGGGTCTAGTATGCACCCGTTTGCTACATTTATTTTCCATATCAGTTACAAGTGCAAGTATAGTACAGAAATGTGTCCCTTACCAAAACAGCAATCAAATCTACACTTGCCCCAGTGCATAATGGGAAATACCATTAGGTTACTCATACACAATCTGTCTAGCACTGATCACACAGATCATCACAGTGATCAGCTACCATCCCCATCTCCCCTCCTTTGTGTACAGAATTTTTATTCTCTGTTAAATGTGAAACATTACACATATTTAAGCATTGTAATATTTGCATGCACATTTTTTTTTTCATTTTGGAAGACATACAATGTTGAAAATATTTGACATTTTCCTCCAGTAAATATGCACTATTAAAAGCATTTGGCATTACTTTGTAAGAGTATGGCTTTTCTAACACAGAAAATATTTAGACTTTTACAGTCTTTAAGCATAATTTGCTGTTAGCAGCCACTTTATTGCCAATTTGGCCCTGGAACCACTAAAGGTCTTGATTCGTCACTGGACATGTTATGTCATGCTTCTGTAAAGTAACTCTTACAACTTGTAGATGTGAATGGCTTCTTTTTAGTGTTATGTCAGTATTGGCTGATTTATCTTTCAGGTTCATTACGTCAAGCCAGTTATTAGACTCTAAACACAGTAATTCATAGTCTGTCACTTCTTTGGATTCCTTGGGTTGAGTCAATAGATTATACAGTTGCAATGATTATCTGCTCAGCGTTGAGTTCTGATGATGTGTTTCTGATTTCTCCTTGCTACAGCTCCATTATTGGTTTGGATTACTTTCACTTTCGGTTCTGCAGATTTGCTATTCTCATGTAAATCATCCTGTTGCTTATAATAGCCTTTCTAACTTCCATGGCAAATCACGTGAATTTGTTACTTCACGTCTTCCACACTTCTTTTCCCTCCTTATGTACTTTAGTATTTTGTTTAAATGTCTTCCCCACCTTTGGTTGCTGTTCCTGTGTCAGTTTCTGTACTCAGGGGTCTAAACCACCTACCTGTACAGGTTCAGGAATGTCATGGCAACAAGGTCAAATGCAGGGCAGGATGCTTTATCCATTGTACACCGAAGTCCACCTCCCAACCCCATCATCACTATCCTCCTTGAAGTCTGTTTACTCAGTCTTTCTCCCAGAAGATTATTATTCCTTCTACCTATGCCTATGGGTCTAACTAGAAAACTGATACACCATAAAAAGTAAGATTTGGACAGCCTAAATAAAGAGATGGATAAACATGATGCAGACAGTTTCATTAGTATTTACTTTAGATTGTACAGTGAGCACAGGATACTTGACTATGATTTATACACGCTGACAAGGGATACAGGCACCAAATCTCTGAAGGCTATACGCATATAGCCGCTTTCAATAGTTAAATCTTCTTACTTTATATTAATGTTGAATTGCTACTTATTATTATAAGGCATTTAATAACAAATATATCTTTAGTCCAATTATTGTATTTCTGGGCATTGCTTCACTCTTTAATTTCTCCAAATCTTTTGGATTTCTAATACCATGATGGGAATGGACTCCATTCCTAAGTCAAAATACGATTAAAGTTCATAAAATTAGTATTGTTTCAATCTTTGATGTCAGTCAAAAGTGTTCTTCGCAGCACCCGCAGTGTGCCCCGTAATGACTCCTTCTGCAATTCATATGGGGTTACAGGGATTGCTAACATATCTAAATACGATTGTAGATTATTTTTTATAAGACCCGTTGCTCCTACTACTGTTGGAATTGCCTGGTATCTTTCTTCCACATTGCTCTCATTTCTGCCTGCAGATCCTGATATTTTATGACTTTCTGTCTCTCTCTGTATGCAAGACACCGTAGTCACTGGGTGTGGCAATTTCAATGAGCAATGTTACTTTTGTCTTCTTTTCATGGACCACTATATCTGGTTTTCTAGCATCTATCTTTTGAACTGTTGGTAATGGGTGATCTCATGTGATATAAACTTCATCATTTTCTATGATGCTTTGTGGCTCATTTTTCCAGTGTTTTTTAGCTATGTCAATACTATAATGTTTGCACAATCCCCAGTGCAACAGTTTTGCCACATTATTATGCCTTTCAGTATACAGTCCTTCTGCCATTAGTATGTCACAACCAGCGAAGAGGTGTGAGACTGTTTCCAATTCAGTTTTACAAAACCTACATTTGTCTGTTTCTCCCACATGTTCAATGGACTTTGTAAACCAGTGTGTATGTAGTTCACTATCTTGGGCCACCAATATTAACCTTTCATCTCTTGGTTTGTATTCGCCTCTCCTTAACCATTTCTGCATTCATTCCTGACCAATATGAATTTTTTCCAGAAGTTTTGTATACTTGCAACTATATTTTTGCATTTTCCACATTTCTTGCCTTCTCATCTGGTCCTTCACCTTATATTCTTTCTTTTGTTTTTTGGCACATTCAGTTGCTGCCTGATTTTTCTTTATTTTATTTTATTTATTTATTTAACATTTGTTTACCGTGAAAGTCCAACTTGGAACAAAACCAATTTTCAGCGGAGGCCCAAAGAGAAACGCTCCAGACGCATGTCTATGTAATGTGGGAGGAAACCAAAGTACCTAGAGGAAACCCACATGAATGCAGGGAGGACGTTCAGTCTCTGCACAGAAGGCACCCCGGTCGAGAATCAAACCGGAGAACCTCTTGTTGTGAGGCAACAACAGTACTGCTGCACCACTGCATCAACCTAACCACTGTGCCATATCTACTTCTGGTTTGATTTCCATTCCTGCTTGATGCTGATATGCTTCTGCTAAATTAAGCAGAGAAGTCATTTTAGATTTATTCTCCTCATGTTTCAAAACCTTCAATACGTTTGGGTCTTGTGAAGTCAGCAGATATGTGTGGGGTCCCACGACTGCAGATGTATACATGTAATCAATTTCAAGGAGGCCCATTCCTCCTTCGGAACGGGGAATATATAATCCTGGTATACACTGATTTTTATAAATTATTTGGTAAGCATGAAGCATCCTGCTTGTTTTCCTATTTAATCTATCTAACACATTTTGGGGCCAGTCAATCACTCCAAAACTGTAAGTTAGGACAGGAAGAGCAAATTGGTTTATAGCTTTGATTTTGTTCCCAGATGTCAAAACTGTTTTCAGGATTAATTTACATCTCCTAAAGTATTCCTTACTATGTTTTGTTCGCATTTGTTCATGTTTTATTGTTGCATCTTCATCAATTCCCAAATATTTATATACTCCCTCTTGCTTATGTTCTTTTATAGCACATTCTTGTCCCAAACTGATGTTTTCCTGGTGCTGCAGTTTTCCTACCTTAAAGGTTACTTTTGCACATTTATCAAGACCAAATGACATTCTTATATCATCTGAAAAAGTTTTGATAACCTGCAGTGGTTCTTTTAGTTTCTCATCTACTGAGCTATACAGTTTTAAATCATCAACAAAGAGAAGATGAGAAGTCTTTATACTTTGTTGTTTTCCAGAAGACAAATTATAGGATCTATATTATATGTTCAAAGTTTCAAAACTTCGATTGTCATATAATCGAACTTATATGACCAAAGTTTTAAAACTTCGAACATATAAAAAAAAAGCCGCCCTGCAACCCCCACACCCCGCTACTTAAATATACCAACTCCGAGACCGCACTACAGTGAAGTATAGGGAAATATTCTTTATGGCGATCTTACTTCACTGAAGTGCAGTCTTGGAGTTGGTATATTTAAGTAGCGGGGGGTTGTGGGGTGCTGGGGGGCTTGCCCCCCTGCTTACAGCATTCAGGTAAGTTTCTTTTCATTTTTCTTTTTTTTTTTAATATGTTCGAAGTTTTAAAACTTCTGTTCTATAAGTTCGATTATATGATGTTTGAAGTTTTGAAACTTTGAACATATAATATAGACCCAAATTATTGCCATGGCCTAAGCTGTTAAGAGCAAGAGTAGCAATGGTGACAGAGAGTCACCCTGAAATATCCCCCTTTGAATTTTTTTTCCTGGGATAATAATTTTTCCTTTATCGTGGCTTAATTGCAAAGTGGTCTGCTACTGTTTCATGGTCTCTCTAATGTAGTTGATCAGTGTAGGGTGTATCTTATACAATTTTAAGAAATCTTTTACCAATGAATGAGGGATAATATCAAATGCTATTTTGTAGTCAATCCATGCCATACTTAGATTCTTCCCCTTTTTACAGTTCTCCACTATGACTTTATTTAACAACAAATGATCCTTTGTTCCATATAACTTTCTTTTATTGCCCTTTTCTTCTACTGCCATAATTGAGTTTTCTTCTAAATGACTATAAACTCTGTCAGCATCAATTTCCATGTATAGTTTATACGTCATTGGAAGGCAAGTTATTGGTCTATATTTTTTACGGCAGCTTGCAAGTTCATTTTTAAGTAGGAGTATTACTATCCGTGTTGTTAGCCAGGTTGATGTGTATTCGGGGTGCGCATATAAATAGTTCTTACTCATGGCTAAATCTTCGTGCAAAGATGCTAATACTTTTAAACAAAAGTTAGGTACTGTATCTGGGCCTGGGGTTTTCCAATTAGAGGCTTTTCTTAAATTTGTTTCAATCTCTCTGGTTCTTACTTCATCCCATTTCATATCCTGTACCTTTAAACTTCTTATTCTTTTTTTTACTTCTTCTATCCATTTAGCATCTTTGTTATGTTCCATAGGATCTTCATAGATACTTCTCCAAAATGCATCTATTTCTTCATTTTTTGGTGGCCTTTCAATTCCTTTTACTTTATTTCGCAGTTCTCTAAAAAAAACTTTTGGATCATCAATAAATTGCTTATTTTGTACATTTCCTTTATATTTATCTGTGTATCTTCTACATTTTTCTGCCTGTGCTGAAAATTTTAGTTTATTTGCGATAGTGCATGTTAGATCCTGGTCTGTTCTAATACTGCGAATTGCTTTCATCACATCTATCTTAGTATTTTTGTTGATCTATTCTCTCTTCTATAGTCTTCTAACAGTGACATTTCTTGTCTTAATTGCTTTATAGTTTTCTCTGTTTGATACTTCCATGATGGTATTCAATTTCTCCCCTTCCTTTCCCTCACTACCATGTGTTCTTGTGGTAGAATTTCATCAGTTATTAATTTAGCTGCACAGTAATATATCCTGTTTACTTCAGTTATATCGCATGGATCTCTTTGGACAGTCCTAATTACTGTGCTCATTTGTTTTATCAGACGTCTGACTTTTGGGGTTTTATTGACCTTCTGCAGTCTATTTCTTTCATTAATCTTAATATATCTATATCTATTAAATCAAGCAACTCTTCTCTTAGCTCTTTTTTTTCCAAACTGAGGCCACATCCCTGGTTTTCCATTTCTTGCAGGCATTCTATAGAAAGTTCTATAGCATCTTCCTATGGAACATTTGCTTCAATTTCATCCTGTAACATCCGTTACTCTGTGATATGGGAACTCAGTGGCCTATCACTCCTCAACATTAACTGCATCAGAGTTTCCACAGTTTCCTGTTCCTTCCCTTGCTGTCTAGCTTCAAGTGAACATTTATACTGATTTCCTGTGGAGGCTCCAAAATATCTTCATATGGCTCCTGACCAATTGCTTCCTGTTCCACTGGTTTCCCCTTACTTTGGATATCCATTGCTCCGTCCTGTTGTGGTGATTTCTGAATTATATTTTCTACACTGAATCCTTCAGTTTGCAAGTACTCCATAACCTCAGTTTCTATTTCTTTAACTCCTCCATTACTGATATCCTTTTCTACTTTTCCGCTTTGTCTTCTCATTTTTTGTATTGTAAAGTTGTCCATGTCTGGATTCCTTTGCCTCTATTTCTCTTCAAATATCTTAGGTGCTGCTCTTTTTGTTTTGGTTAGTTTTGCTTTCTCCTTTGCATAAATATTACACCATATTAAATCTATTTTTCTTTCCCATGTCCATCTTTCTTCTTCAGATGTCTCCTGATCTTCCTGCTTCTCCTTACTTTGGGAACTCACTCCATCATGCCGTGATGTAACCTGTGTTAGACCTTCTACACCAAATTGTTCACTTTGCAGGCAATCTACAACTTCAACTACTATTTTTTAACTTCTACTTTACTAATCTTCCTTTTCTGCATTCCTTCTTTGTGATATTATTTTTTTATTGTGAAATTTTCCATATCTGGATGACTTTGCTGTATTTCTCTTCAAATATCTTTGGGACTGCCTTCTTTATATTGATTAATTTGGATTTCTCCTTTGCATAAATATTGCACCATATCAAATCTTTCTTTCTTTCCCATGTCCATATTTCTTTTCTATACTTTTCATAAATATCTAGTTTTTTTTTGTTTATATTTTCACAGTTCCTCAGATGCTAATTTTTCCAAACAGATCAAAGTTTCTTGATCTATATACTATTTTTCACAAATCTGTTGTATTAATGAACACACATTGTCATTTGAAGCTTTTGACAGTTTTTTCTGTGGAAATATTTTTCTTTCCTCTAATTTCTCTCTTAATCATTTTGTATATCTTGTGTCGGGAAATGCTAGGCTTTTTGCATAATAATAACAATACATAATTTCTTTCTTTCTTATCCTCAGTAGTCCACTATGAAAACTCATTTCTGTACTTCTAGAATTTCTGAAATGCAGAGACATTTTGCATGCTTTCTGTTGGCCGAGATACCAAGCCAAACACTTTACCACTGCAATAACTTCATATTTAATAAATGCAGTTTATAAGTAGTGAGCATGTTTCAATTCTTAGTGTTGCCTGAGTATTAGTTTAGTTTCTTAACAATCTCTCATGTTTAGGCTATTTGGAAAAGTCCTTGGTTTCATTTCTGATGCTGATGTATTAGCAGCTACTACAGGAAAGTCTCCATCAGGTAGTGTAGAATGTTCTGACCTTATATGAACATTCTTCTGCTTACCCTAGGCTGTGCATGAAAATCCTTCTTGGGTTACCATTTTGGACACCTCCTATGAGACTTATATGATCACTACTTTGCTAGAGGCATCAGAAACACAGTGTCTTTATTCATCAAAGTCACTGAGAAACATACTCTTTAATAAATGTCCTTGATATATTGACAAATTTATGCTCTTAGTACAGACAACAAACAAAAAGATGCCCAATGCTGAGAGTAAGAACACTTTAATTCCAAAAAAAAAAGATATAAACAAATAAAAACAGGTAAGCGCTTTCACGATTGCTCGCTTCTTCAGACCTTAACAAACAGTATGAAAAAACAGGCCTTTAAATACAAAAAACTTTCAGTTAATTAAAACCAATTAAAATTGTTGGGTGTTAGCACTTATCAGTGAACTAAGCCTCTCTTCTTTAGGAGAGGCTTTAAAGCAACAGCACTATTCAAACCAGGTGGCACATATGCTTTAAAATTGACAATCCATTTTAACTCAGCAAGTCCAGTCTCATTACTCAAATCCCCTTCCCTTAAACGTTCATTTAATTTCTGTAGTACCAAGAACTTAAAGCTGTGACTCATACCAGCCTCAGATACATGTTTCGCTAATGCATTTGTTAATTTATTATTTGGTATATCACTGTGATGCTGCAGAATCCTATCCTTAAACATACAATTTGTCTTCCCTATATATATGAATCACATACCTTGAAGAGGATACCTTATCACAAGAAATCAATGATTTGACTTCCCGTCTGATGAGCACGTTTAAAGGAGAGGAGTTTGATCAGCTATTGGTGACTTATTACTTAATGTCTCTCTTTATGAGAGAAAATTAGAGAAAGAGAAGACTGAGTAGCTCTGCAGGGATTTTGCGGACTTCCACGATGGTAATGTGTTCTCCTGGCCAAGGTATACTTAGCCAAATGCCCCTACAGGAAGTATGTCATTGTTAGATCAACGTACCACAACTGTGACACCCAGAGCCATTAATGGAGTAGTTGTTGATGCACGACCAGTTGTAGACTGTGTTAATGCTCAGAAACCTGTTGTGGGAAAAGTTGATGTTAGCCTTCACCAAAAAATGCCTGCGACTAAACATGTAAGTATGGAAAGGTCGCCAGTGGATTTAAAGGCACTGAATGAACCTTTGGATGTATCTGGAACTTTTACAACCATCGAACAAACTGCTCATTCTGACTGTATCTCTATAGGTGGTTATTCACCTAGTAGAACTGTAAGTACTGATGCTTTGCCTGCTGTGGCTAAGGATAGTACTGTATTTAAAGCTCACTCAGATCAGGACAAATCTGATGAGTTTACATCTGTTATTGTATCTTTAGCCTCTGTAAATGAAGGAACAGGTATGAGCTTGTCTGTTGCTACTAGTTTACAAGCTGCTAGCAGTTCAGATGTAGTTTCTTTATCTGTGGTTGATGTAAGGGATGGTATTGATGTACATCTATCTAATGATTCTGTATTATGTGATTCAGGCTGTGCTCTAGATGTGGTTAATACGAAGAGTTTAGACTCTGTAGTTAGACCTAAAATTCCTAGTATTTTTTGGACAAGCAGTCTGTCCTCAATAAGAATGCTAACTCGAAGTCTGAGTTTTTTTTGGAAAAAAACACTACCCATCAGGCAGGACAAACGTATAGGGAGGTCAAGGAGTCACAGAAGGAGAGGCAGGATGCAGTCAGACCCTCCAACTTACTCCAAAGCCCCCATGACACGCAGTCGGAAGTGAATAATTTGTTTTTTAACTTGTTGTCTAGTGAGCTCACAATAGAACAGCTAGCTGTGTTAAACAAAGGTCTTTCTTTTATACCGGCTATGAAAATGGACCTTGTGGAGACAAATTTAGATCTTAAAGTGTTTGCCAGGAATATTATGTTGAAGACTATCTTTTCAGGTAGTGATACTGGAGTCTGCAGCACTTTTAGAAACCTAGCACTTTCACACCAGTTAACTCTCCAGCTATGGAGTGTTTTGTTAAGTTATGTGAGGATGACTTAAGAAGGTCCTTTAATGACAAAAATAATACAAGTTTTTTTAATCTAACACCTAATGAGCATGAGGCACTGAACCAATTGGTTAGAGCAGAGCACCTAGTTATTAGACCAGCCGACAAAGGAGGTAGAGTTGTAGTGTTGGATAAGTCTGTCTATCTGGACAAAATGCATGATATGTTGTATGACAATACAGTGTATGTGCTATTGCAGACATTTCAAGTTAATGGTATAATTAACAGACTGAATTTCTTTTTGCATGACTTACTAATGACAGAGCAGATAGACTATTCTCTCTACAAATTTTTCTGTAGAGCACCCCACTATACCACAGATCTATGGATTGCCAAAAGTGCACAAAGACACCAAGGATCCTCCCTATCGCCCCAAAGTTTCAGGAAGGAGATGGCTCACTGAGCCAATGTCGATATATGTCAACAAACAACTGAGAAGTGTATTGGACAAAGTTGATACAGTTTTGAGAGATAGTAAACAATTTCTAGAGCAGTTATACAACTGGGCTAGGGGTAGATCTAGTAATGACATCAAAAGAATGTTGTTTGTTACTCTAGAAGTGAAATCACTGTTTACTGTGATACCCAATGATGATGGAATTGAGCAGGTTAGACGATTCTTGAGTAAAGAAGGTGGCTTCTCTAACTCTAAGGTTAGCATGATCTGTGCCCTGCTAGATCTGATCTTAGAGAATAATTTGTTTCTCTTTGAGTCAGAATACTTTCTACAAGTTGTAGGGGTAGCAATGGGCACAGCATGTGCCAACACATATGCAAACTTAGTTTTAGCCAATTGGGAGATAGAATGTGTTTTCAACAAAGATCTATATAAAACACATGTCATGTTTTATAAGTAATTTGTGGATGACACCTTTTTTGTCTGGGATGGTACTGTGGATGAGGTTCAAGCCTTTGTGGACATGTTGGAGACTTCAACTAATTATTTGTCTTTTTCTCTGCACTACTCTGTTGACATTATTGATTTGTTAGACATTACTGTGAGCAAAGATATGTTAGGCAACATGTCCACTAAAATATATAGGAAACCATGTAAGAAAAATAACATCTTATATCATTCTGGTATGCATCCATCCCACATTACTAGGAACATGGTTAAAAATCAGGTTCTTAGGTGTACACTAATGCTGACTCTTTAGAGCAAGTTTTAACAGTACTAAAGACAGATCTATTGAAGAGGGGCTATAAGGGCAGTGAGATAGATAAGGAAATTAGAGAACTGAGTACATCGGCTGGTGTTAAAGTAAAATCTTACGTCTCTGACAGCTCCTCAAGTATAGTGAGGGACACAGAGGCTAACAGCACCAAGGGTGTAAATAGGGTCTGTTTGACCTATTCAGCAGAGGTTAATAAAGTGTGTGAAGTCATAAAGAAAAATTGGTCCATCCTGTTGACTGATCCCTCTATCAGTGAACAGACAGAACCAGCTCCTAAGTTTTGCTTTAAAAATACCAAGAACTTAAAACAGCGACTCTGTTATAAACACACTGAACCATATAGGCACCTCACCTCCCAGCGTAAGGGCACTCATGCATGCCGGACTTGCAAGGCATGCAGTTATATATGGTCTACACACTTGAGTATGCATCCATTAAGTATGGAACCTATACATCTGTCCTTTTATGCAGACTGTTGTACGAAAAATCTGGTCTATATGGCTAAGGGTAAGGTATATTATTCATATTACATAGAGAAGACAAATCATATGTTTAAGGGCAGGATTCTTCAGCATCAGAGTGAAATACGAAGTAATAAATTAACAAATGCATTAGCGAAACGTATCTGAAACTGGTATGAGTCACAGCTTTAAGTTCTTGGTACTACAGAAATTAAATGAAAGTTTAAGGGAAGGGGATTTAAGTAATGAGACTGAATTTGCTGAGTTAAAATAGATTGTCAACTTTAAAGCATATGTGCCACCTGGTTTAAATAGTGCTGTTGTTTTAAAGCCTCACCTAAAGAAGAGAGGCTTAGTTCACTGCCCGTCAGAGGTCACCTCCGAGGAGTCTGTAGGAGACTGAGTAGAGGGACAAGGCTTTCAGCCTATCTGTGTAGGGTAGATGTTTTAGGCCCTGGATTCTCTGGGTTAAGAACCTCTGTGGTCTCTCCAGCTGCTGCATGTGCTTTGTGAGGTACATGCCCAAAAGGGCATTGTACTCAATAATGGGTCTTAAAAGGGAAAAATACAGGGATGGTATGATCACCTTGTCCCTGGATGAGATACCCTTACTAATGAGGTGGGCCATGTAGAAAGCCTTCCATACAATGGAGGCAATATGATGGTCAGAAGTCAGTTTGCTATCAACCTGGGTGCTCAAGTCCCTCATGACTGATTGCGTGCTTAGGACCTTATTATCCATGTGATAATTTGTGAGGATGTCACTCTCCCCAAAAGGGATGATGATGCATTCTTTGGCATTCAGTTTGAGGCCATGTTGCTGGCACTAGTCATTTGTTTGGGTGAAACCCTCTTGGAGGATGTCCACATCACTAGGGGAATTGATGACAGCACCCAGCTTGCAGTCATCTGCAAACCTGGTCAGCCATAGCCACTAGATTTTGCCTGCACCTCTGAGACGTACATCCCAAACAGCAGAGGCCCAAAGACCTATCCCTAGGGTACACTGTTTGTTACGAGTCTACTACTTGAAGTGGCTTCCCTTATTTTGACTAGTGGATTCTGTCAGTGAGCCAGTTTGCTACCCATCTGGTAACATATGGATTGATGCCTAGTTGAGAGAGTTTATCTATTATACCTGAGTGGGGAATATTATCGAAGACTTTGGCCAGGTAAGGTTGGCGGTGTACACCATCTTCCCCTCGTCTATGGCCTTGGTGACTGTCTCAAAGAAGTCGACCAAATTTAACAGGTATGATCTCCCCTTGACAAAACCAAACTGTGTGGGATCAAGCGTCTAGAGGTTGCCAATGTCCTTGTTAATGAGATCTGTGATAATCTGCTCCATGGCCTTGCAGATCAGGCTAGTTAGGCTGATGGGTCTATAATTTCCTGGATTGGTGGATTATCCAATTTTGTGCAAAGGGATGACAGTAGCTGTCCTCCACTTGGCTGGGATGAAGGTGGTACTCAGACTTTGGTTGAATAGGGTGGCTAATGGTGCTGCAAGTTCCTGCCTGAGTTCATTTAGGATACAGCCTGGGATGTTATCAGGTCCCATGGAGGCTGTATTTTTTGCCTTAGAGAGGGCAGTGATGATTTGCTCCCTAGAGATAAGGGGAGGGGGATAGATACTGGGGATGTCCTGTTTTACTGATGGGGGGACAGAGACATGAAGTTTTCAATGAAACTATCTGCCAGCAGGTTGGCTATATCTACAGCGTTTGTGTATGTGGTGTCCTTGACCACCAGTTCTGAACAGATCTGGGTGCTTCCCTTAAGATTGTGGACATATGTGAAGAAGGCATTATGATTGTCTTTAGTAGATGTGGCCAGTTTGGACTTGAAGTTTGCAATGGAGGATTTCACTAGTGCTCTTATTTGCTTGTTCAGGCTAAAGAGAGATTGCTTCCAATTAGGCACCTGCTCTTTCTTGGTCCTGGGCAGCAATTTTTTCCTTTAATTATAGAGTCTATTTATTGTAGATGTCCACCAGACAGGTTTACTCTTCCTTGAGGATGAGGATTTTGTCCTATCTAGCATTCCTCATTCCATCCAGCTATGTAAATGCTCATATAGTACTTTGGTGAAGGTTTGGACATATGTGCCAGTTCCTATGGAGGGGGAGGGGGCTGTGAAGCTGTTTATACTTTCCCTCAGAAGGTTGTAATCAGCTTTGGAAAAGTTTTTTTGTTTGAACCTAGCTTGGTGGGGGGTGGGGGGGGGTCATGGGAGATGGTTGCTTGGAAAGTGACTGCATTGTGGTCGGATCTTACCATGGATGATGACACTGTAGGGATGCTGCAGTGGTTACTCATGTTGGTTAATACTAAATCCAAGATATTTTCACCTCTTGTGGGGGGTGTCAACCAACTGGTCCAAGGCAGTTGCATTGATGAAATCAAGGAATGTCTGTGCATTTGTGTTTTGACACAAGTATTTCTTCCAATATATGGTTGGATAGTTTAAGTTACCCAGGATCAGAGAAAAGGGTTGAATCTTGATAGATTTGAAAAGGTCCAGATAGGTGGAGTGGGCATTTTGGGTTAAAATTGGAGACCTATAGCTAGCTGTGATTTGAATAGGGGTCTTGTCAGTTGTTAACTGCACCTGGAGTGTTTCCTGTGCATCATACTGTTTGACCAGTCTAGAGATGTGTATGTCTTTTATATATATTGCAACTCCACCTCCTTTTGTTTTGCTGCCTACAGTTTGGGGTCTGAATGAATGATAGGATGAGTAACCTGGTATGGCTGGGGTGCTCTCCGGAGCTTTGAACCAGGTTTCCATAACTGCACAAATGTCAGCTTCTTCCAGGGTTAACAATGCTTTGCAATGAGTGCAGTTTCATGTTTAGACTCCTAGCATTTAGCAGCATGACCTTTCATTTACGTTTTGATGAAATTTTCATGTTGGTAGTTTTGATCTCATGGCATTGCATAAAAACGGCACTATGGGGAGTGGCAAGAACTTTTGTCAGGAGCTTGAAGCCCAAAGGAGACAGATGCAGGCTATCTCTGGCAAAGCATCGTGGCTTGTCAATCATGTCATTCGCGGCTGACAGATACTGGATCCCCTTGAGGCATCATTCTGGATGATGGTAGAATGCTGCTTAAGGCTAGGAACCTGCCTGGGACACATATTCAGTGAGCTCGATCATGTCTCTCTTCATATAGTTCAGGGAGATATGTCTCAAGTCATTCACTCCAACATGGGCTATGACAAAGTGATAACAGTACCGGTTGAGAGACTTGAGTGCGTTGGTGATAAGATGGATTCTGGCACCCGACAAACAACTAACCATGACTTTCTCCTTATCCAGCCTGGTGCGGGGGCATATCTGTGTGTCTCACAATGGAGTCTCCTATGACTAATATGTTGGGTTTATGTTTACGACTTAGTGACAGTGAGACACAGGTGTGTGGACTATGTGTGGTGTGTGGTTTGGTGGGCAGTGGAGTTTGTGTGCATTTATGCCTCAGAGGTCTCTTTTGTTTGAGTATGCTTTTGTTGAGGACCTCCACATATGTGGGGGTGTGTTGTGTAGGTGTCAGTGGTGTTTGAGGTATGGTGTTCATGTTGCCAAACATGTCAGTGCCAGATATACTGGTTTGTGGGGGAGAGAGCAGTGACACTAGGTGCTTGATATTATTGCATCTCTCACAAATTATTAGTTTTATTTTTTATTATTTTATTACATTAGATTTATTACTTTTTTTTTGGAGGTGGGCACTGGAATGGTTTTCTTTCAGTCTCTAACAGAACTTTCTTTTCCAGGCTGAAGTAAGGAAACACTGGTAGATAATCTACTCTTTAATCCAGCAATTTCATAGTAGCCAGGTGAAATACTTACACTTGCAACAGAGTATTTCCATATTGCAGGAAAAGATAAGTGCAGATTTACATAATAGGCACTGTTAATACTATGTATTTTCTTCATGAAGTTTTTCAGTTTGGACAGTGTTAGTGTCTTACTGACATAGGCATTTCATTGTTGACCGTTATCTGATCACTATATTCTGAGCGTTTTGTCTAGAAAACAAAGCTATACAAAATAAGGAAACACATGATAACCTATACGTATCACATACACAGAGTGGTAAAACTAAAACAAGTGTTTTCTTTCTTGAATTTATAGTCTGCTTGGAAAAGGTAAAGAAATCAACTCTTGACTTAGATTTTTGTCATGATATGCACACTGCACTTGGAACACTCTCATACCTCTTGGCTGATTTGCACCAACATTCCCTGCCAGTACTTTCTTCACACTTTAAAATTAAACTGTGACTCGTATTCTTGACAACACTTTTTCTTAAACTGATCAGGCGGTTGTGTTTTCTGTGCTTTAAATATCAGACCTTGACTGCAGCTTATTTTTTCATTAAAACAAAATATGTTTAACTCTCTTTCCTCTCAGCAGACCTCATTTGGCTGCCACTACATTGCCACATCCTGAAGCATTTCCATATATGAACCATTTCACTACACAGCTAAAATTCTGTAATCTTTTTTTAGCCTGAGACAATTGGAATTTGGCAGTTTATTGCTGGTTCCTGTCCAAGGAAATTGTCTTGTTGCTGTGGCAAATATAAATGACTCAGCATATCTACCATATGGTAACAGTTTTACATTAAGGGACTCATGAAGTGTATTCTGGAATAATGAGACACTGAATGTGCAAACATGGGGACTTACACATACTGAGAGAGATAAGAGTTAGTAGATATAACCAGCAGGGGTAAGGGAAGTGCAGGAGAACCTGCCCCAACAAAAAATTACTTTAAAGCAGAATAGTGATTTTTCACGTTTTCTCTTCTTTAATTTTGCTGTTTTTCATAGTATCAGGATTCCCATTTATGCTTCTCAGAAGTACAGCAAGAACCCATGCTATATGTTACTATTTTGTTCTGGCTTATGCCTTGCAATTAAATCACGTGGAACAGTTAGCATATGGTTAAGGTCTTCACCTCCAAGTTACAAGGTTCAGTTCTGGCCACCAGCCAGCGTCTGTTTGGAGTTTGCATGTTTTCCCTGTTTTTCTGTGAGGTTCCTCCCACTTCCTAAAAACATGCTGACTGTTTCCACCTTCAACTCACCTAAGAATGGAGCTGTGAGCAGCAGCACATATGGTGCCTGCCACTGAACAGTGTAAATATTGACTCAATGGGGAGGGGTAATTGCCAGTTATAAGCAGGGGGAGGACCTGGCCTACTCCAATTTACACCAGGGACTCATGTTAACAATGGGAGGGGTATATATGCTCTTAGTGGCCAGTGTGTGCCCGCCGTAAATCCATATTTCTCAACTGTCCAGATTTTCACAGAATATCCAGATTTTTGCCTCATATTGTTGGTCTTCTCATAAAATTTGTGGTTTTCTGGCAAATCATTGAGGACTGAATTCACTAAATAATGACATTCATTTGAGTTTCAGACTACATATACATCAAATAAATCCACAGTAGTACAAATCCTTTTATTCTATCATCCAAGTTTATAATAGCAATATTTAAAATTTGCCCATTTTTGGGCATTTGTCCACCCCCCCCCCCATTATTTTTGGCTTTGTCCAGATTTCTTCTGCTAAGAGGTTGAAAGGTATGCATAAGGCCCAGCAGCCCTGCATACATAAGCTACTGTCTGGCTAGCATCCAGTTGCCCAGCTTGGGTTACCTGGGAAATTTCTGTTGAGAGAAAGCTAGACATAAAAACAATCAAGCTGTCAGACATGAATTAAGAATTGATACATTCAGTGTAGGTTCCCTGACAGGATGCAGCTTGGATGTGGATAACATGATGGTAAGGAGGAGGCTGGACATCCTCTGTATCCAGGAAACAAGATATAAGGGCAGTGCAGCAAAGCCACTTGGCTTGGGATCCAGAGTCTGCTCTTTGGGGGGATGATAGGCTAGAAATGTTTTGAAAACTGTGGTGAGAAAGAGGCTTCAGAAGACAGTGAGGGATGTCATCACGGCAATCCACTGTAATGACAGGGCAGTATTCATAATCTCAGCCTATCTCCCATAGCAGGGTTGTGATAGTGAGGAAAAAAGTGCATTCAAGTAGCAGTTGTAGGTCCTACTAGATAAAACAGGACAATATGAACAGGTGCTGATAATGGGTGACCTAAATGCTCTTATTGAGACAGAACAGGATATAAAAACTACAGGGGTCCAAATGGATGGGGCAACAGGAATAATGAAAGAGAGGCCATTCTAGACTTCTGTTTGCCAAGTAGCTTGATGGTGGCTAACACATGGTTCAGCAAGAGTAACAGTTACAAAATAACATACAAGAGTGGCCAACATGCAACTAAGTATGGACCAGGCTAAGAAGAAATACTGGTTGGCTAACAAAAAGGCTAAGAAAGGAGTTGCAAAAGCAAATAACAAAGGATCAGAACCACTCTATCAGCTTCTGGAAAGTGACTCAGTAGATGGCACAAAAAAATCAGGTTGCAAGGCAAAGATAGAAAGATAAAAAAGACAATCATCAGACACCCTTCAACATTCTACAGGACATCAAATGCAGATGGAAGGAGTACTTTCAGCAGCTTCTGAAGGATGGAAACTCCACAGAAGCTGTACTACCCCAGACACAGCCTACGATTAAAGATGAAGAAGAGCCCACCCTAGATGAAGTAATAACAGCATTAAGGAAAATGAAGTCAGGGAAATCAGCAGGCTCAAAAAAGGTTACAGAAGTTATTTTCAAGATGTTGGGTGAGACAGGGGAGAAACAGCTCCTGAGGGTACTAACAGCAGTAGGGAGAAAAAGGTGTATTCCAGATGACTGGAAAATAAGCATACTAGTGCCAGTGCACAAGAACAAAGGGGGCATTCACAAGTGTGGGCAGTACAGAGATATCAAACTCGTGCCAAACTGCATGAAAGTACTATCAAGGGTAACTGATAAACAAGTATGCAGAGTAGTAGAAAGTAAGATGGGAGATGAGCAATTTGGATTCAGATCAGGATACAGCACAACAGACCTGATGTTTACAATGAGATAGGCAGTTGAGAAGAAGCTGAAGATAAGGAAAGAGTCCGAATGGGCATTCCTAGATTTGGAGAAAGTATAAGTTCCCAAGAAAGCTGATTTGGGCAGTCCTGCAGTGGTTCAGAGTCCCAGAAACACTGGTAGAATTAGTGCAGGCTAGGTACAAGGTTTCAAAGGGGTTCCCAGTGGGACTGGCTATGCGTCAGGGTTCAGCTCTGAGCCCATCACTATTTATACCAGTAATGGACTACAACAGTAAGCAGGTTAGAGGGGATGGATCAACAAAGTTGCTATATGCATTCAATGTGGCATTACAGGCAGACTGAGCAAGAACTTCAGTAAAGGATAGGGGAATGGAATGCAAAACTGAAAATGTATGGGACGAAACTGAGTAAAGATATGACAATTGTAATACCATCAAATGGGAGAATTCAGAAGAAACTGAGAATTAAGACAAAAGGGAAAATAGTGAAACAGTTTAACAGCTTCAGTTATCTGGCAGGGGTGGTTGAGGAGACGGGAAGTCTGAATGAGGAAGTCAAACCTAGAATCAGAAGGACTGCAGCCAAGTAGCAGTGTATGAGAGAAGCATGGCATAGAAGCTCAAAAGTAAGGTGTACAAACCAGTGGCACTACCAGTACTACTGTATAGTACAGAAACCTGGGCAGTAAAGGCAGAACAGTCAAGACAACTAGAGGTGATAGAGATGAAGTTAGTGAGATGGGTGGTAGGAAGAAATGAGGACATCAAGACAGAAACCAAAGTAGCTCCAATTGCAGAAAACCATCAAGGAGAATAGATTATTGTGGTTTGGGCACATAAGCAGAAAAGCAGAAGAGAATCTGGTGAAGCAAATTTGGGACAGAAAGGAAGAAGGCAAAAGGAAATGAGAGTGTCCAGCAAAGAGGTAGAATGACCATGTGAGAGGAAGACCTGTGACAGTCAGGCATAACTGTCAAAGAAGGTAGAGTGGCATTTAATTAAAGAGAGAGAGAGAGAGAGAGAGAGAGAGAGATGGCGACAGCTGACAAGACACCTCAAACCCATGTAGAAAATGGGAAGAAGGCAGGGGAGAGTGATTTGATGATGGTGATGATATTGATGATGACTTCACAGTTAAATCATACTTCTGTAGTCTCAGTAACATGCTCTGTAGTCTTGGTGGGATCCTGTACAATGACTTCTTAAAAATATTGTACAGTGCTTATGATCTATTTTAACCAGAACTGTTTCCCATAGATATATTCATAGAATTCCATTTCCATATAATACAGCAAGTAGATTTTTTTCTCTTTTGAGTTTGTCCTCTCTGATATTCTTTAAAGGGTTTTGATCTGCAAGCAATTGGGTTACTTTATTGCATAATTACTTCACCAGTATTCTGGCTTTCAACTACTTGCTTAAAATATGACTAACTAATCCACAAGAAAATACCTCATTGTGGCTACTTCAAGTGCTAAATTTTTAAGAATTTCAAAACTGTTTTCTCATGTTGTTCCTTAGTATCATTATCTTCCAGCAATTTCCTCAATGGCAAACCCACAAGTAAGATAATCAGAATAGACTTTAAAAGATACGATATATTTCCCTAAAAATCTCACATTATGTCTGTTCACATCACAAAGCATCTGTGCTACTGTTCTTACTTTCTTTGCATCTCATTTAATATCTTCAGATATTAAGGCTTAGCTCATATGTCTCAGCTGTCTAACTCAGATTGTACACTTTTATTCAGTTTAAATTTTTCTGATTCGTTCTCTTTGTGATTAAATTAGTCTGATATTATGATTTTACTTGTTCTACCACCTATAATAGTATGTAATATTTTATTTTTCACAACATTACAATAACCCTCAGATATCTGTACACCAGCTCTCTAAAACTCTTCAGGTATTAAAGAAATGCCAGATGTAAGTCTCAGAAATATATAGCTTTGTAAATTATAGAACTACAAGTATATGTGTGTGTGTATATATATATATATATATATATATATATATATATATATATATATATATATATATTGAAGTTTTCATTGAAAAGCTTTATTTGCCTGATTCTTCATTTGTATAAAGCACAGAAAAATAACTTTGTTCATAGAATAGCCAATACATTTCTGCACTTTTTTTGAAGTGAACAGTGTTCTCTTTTTCTTTTTCTTGGGGATGTATAAAATGCAAATTTTATTCTGGCTTAGAACATTAACCATGCTATTAACCCATTAATTTGGTTAATCTGTTTTCTCCATGCAGTTTAACTCCTTTTTGATTCGACTCTGTAAAGCTGCATGAACGTTCTTTAAAGCCTGCTTTACTAGTAACACTGCAAGATCAGTCTAAATATGGCAAATCCCTGATAAGCAGCCATAGTCACTAAATAAACCTTAAACTTCAAGCAAATCATCAGAATTAACATTTTATTAATGGGTATTTATCCAGGTTTACCATAGAGTTTGCTAGTTTTATATCAGGGTTGTTATGAATTGGTTTTAGTAGAATAATCGTGTCTTTTAGATTTATTGATATCAGTAATTTCTTGAAATTTTCAGATTTATTAATTAAAATCAGGTGAATATTTATAGTCTTAAAAGTTTCTTGATTACTGAAGGATTTGTGTGAAATTAATTGAATTTTTTGGGGTGTGGGTGGCTAGCTGTAATTTGGAAACTTATCCTCATTTGCTCCACTTAAAGTCTGGTATTAAGGGCTGGCTAGGGTGCATTTGTGTGAAATAAATTGGAATATTTATGCTTTTTTTTCCTGGGATGTGAGTGGCTAGTTGTGTTGTTAATTAAATAACTGACACTCAGTTTAAAGTTAGGCATTTATGGCTAGTGTGCATTTGTGTGAAATAAACTGGAATATCATATGAAATATATTTGAAACTGTCCTTGATTTTACAGAATGTTCTTGTATTTGCCTAATATGTTTGGTCTGAGAGTAACTCTCTTATGGTTTGCTTTGCTTATAATCTACCGTTACATGTCTATTGTGCATTTGTATAAAATATGCTGCAATATTTACTCTTTCTCTCTCTCTCTCTGGGTACTGTATTTGTAAAACCAAGATGAAACTGTTCCTGAACTTGAAGAAAGTCCCTAAGTTTGCTTCATATTGATCTGTTTCCAATAGAATTTGGGGTCAACTGTCCACATAAGTTACCAAATCCTAAACTATTGGGTCAGCTCTCAGGGGTGTGTTGTCAATGTAATTATACTCAACTTTCCAAATGAGAAGATAATGGATTTTTGACATTTAGCTTTAGCCCATGATTCTGACACTAGTTATTTATTTGGGTCAAGCCTTTCTGTAGGATGGGGATTTGATCCCTGCTTTTAGCTTGCTCCTTGCTGACCATTATTTTATTTCCTTCATGATTATTACTTAAAACAATTGTCATAAAGGAGGAAATATTAGAAAAAAATCTCTGTGAGATGGGGGAGGTTAAAAAATAATTTCTGCTCCGGGTGTCAAATATGCTAGGTATACCACTGAAGTCATATTACATAAAATTAAATCTGATTCTCTTAGCAATGTATTCCTAATCTGTTAATTTCTGATACAGTCTATCTTAAACTAATGATTCTTTCAACTCATCTATTAAACTAGTGATTCTAGCAACTCATCCAATTTATACCTTCTGTCACTTTTTTCACTTTTGTAACACAAGCATCTGCAAACACTGTAGAAATTTGTTTATTCATTTATTTAATTAATTAATTTTCACTTTGTCAACCAGGTTAGTCCAATTAAGCTGAATAGTCTCTTCTTAGGGAAGAACCAAAGTGGTATTTTTATTGACTAGGAAAAAAATTTCAAGGGCACCAGGGAGCTTTGAGCTTCCCTACCCTTTCAATATGTAGCATGGGATCTTTTATATCCTGAGCCACCAATTCAGACAGGTGGAGCCTTGATTTAACAACTGATCTGAGGAACAGCATACTCAGAATTACAACCCCCCCCACACAATGCTGCACTATAGTGTCAATACTGGAAAATGAATCCAGGCACCTGTCGTGGGAATAAAACCCTTATCCTTTTAATCTTCCAGCACTAAAGGCAAATGTGCTACCTGACACTTACATTGTAAAGACCAAATGGAGAATATATTACAGATTCTTTTTCAGTTCATTACAACTCTGAAATGTTTTTTTTTTTTATCATTAAAACAGCATTCTCTCTGTCTCCCTCATTAAATTCAAACGTACTATAAAATTTCAGGTTGTAGTAAGCTTGCGGAAATATAAGCACACTGTATCTTTTCAGGCTCCTTTGATATTTTAATCTCAGACAAGAATAAATTGATTTTAAGGATCCATAATTAATAGTTCTCAGGCAAACTACCCAAAAGAAAGAGACTTGCAGATTGCTGCAGAAGAATCATTTCTCAAATGGAAGACAACATATTTAGAGTACTTTTGACAGCATGTGACATTGCTATTCATTATGACTTAAATAAAGGGACAGTAATAGATCACATGTGACCAGTTTCATCGGCTTTAACTTTAGACTGCACAATGAGTACAGGATACCAGACATACCTTCTGATCTCTGACATCACTATACATGCCAAAGTTCTTAAAGCTATACTCATACATTGCAAGCAGTTTGAGCCAACAACATAGTTATAGCTTCCAATCTGTAGGCAACCCATGTATTTTTCCTCTTTAAACAGTGATTTGCTGTTTTTTTACACATGCCGTATTTGTTTGCCCTCACTTTACTTGATTGTATTTCTCACATTACTTACATATCCAAATGCATGTGTGTTTTCATTCTCTAGCATCAGAAACATAATTTTTTGTGATCCCTAACCATCATTCCATATTACAGAGCAGAGGGTTGGGAGGGTGACCTAATGGTTAAGGTGTTTGCCTTACAAACACAAGGTACAGGGTTCGAGTCTCACAAAGGATAATTGGCTAGGCTTAAAAAATGGCTTGCAAAGGCAGTTAGCCTAGTATTAGTCTATGAACTCTATGAACGCAAAAGCTATGTCTGTAGTATGGTCAGAGTCTTTGCACTGGAAAGTTTGTCAATCCATATAGTGCCTGGTTTACTTACACTGTTCATAGACCCACAAGATTTCAGTGCAATCACCCACATTCACATGATTACTCTTATTTCTCAAAAAATAAGGTAGAACTGATATTTGATCTGTCCTGCTGCATCCCCCATGATGGAGGTAATGCTCCACAGACCATTGCATAAATTACCTAGTTCTGCTTAGCACTCCTAAATGTTTCTGCAAATCTAATCCCTCTGGCCTCACCAAGATCCCAGAAATATTATTAAATTCTTAGATCTTATTGTGAGTGCTATAAGAGAATGACATTTCTGACTTGGTCTTTTAGGATATACAATTGTACATTTTCTTCTGGCATTTTTGTTTTCACCATTTCTCAGTCTATGTTATTTGTACCCTCATGGAATATATTATGAATCCTTCACCCCCCCCCCATACACACACACCCTCTCTCTTTCTATGTCTCTCTTTCTCTCTTTCGGTCTTCCATTCTCTACTATTATGGTTAACACATCATACATTTTCGTCTTATCTGTTTCTGTCTTCCCTTTTGTGTTACATTAAACAAGACCTGCATGTTTTTTTCTATCAAATGATACAATGTCATTTCTACCCAAATTCTGTTATAGCCATTCTCCTTCCTTTATATAATATATTCATAGATATTCCAAGGCTACTGAGTCTTATGATTTACACTTATTGCTGGCTTTTTTTTGTACTCTATATTTAGAAAGCTTTGGTTTACAGTGTAGTGGGTATAGAGAAGAAACAAGTATTTTCTGAGCTAGTGAACGCTAAAAGAACTTAAAAGTGTTCTCCTTCTGAAACTGGCCAGAGGGCAGTTTAATTTCTTTTTTGTATTTCCCTGCCTCT
Source organism: Protopterus annectens (assembly GCF_019279795.1). Classification (NCBI taxonomy): domain Eukaryota; kingdom Metazoa; phylum Chordata; order Ceratodontiformes; family Protopteridae; genus Protopterus; species Protopterus annectens. Next base: position 1,331,965,757 of record NC_056729.1, on the reverse strand, counting down.
ATAAGTTAGTTTTGTTTGAGCAACACTTGGCTCATTAACTCAGAGCTTCATAATCCTTGGTGATCATACCACTGCTAATGCATTGTTCATGATCATTTATGTGCTGAAAACTTTACTGTTAAGTACTCATTTACTATTTTTGCAATTATTCTGCCTTGTAAAAGTTTAAACCCTGCTAGATGCACATTTATTTTTGGTTCTTTTTTGTAATCTATAGTTAGAAAACATTGATTTACACTCTAGTGGGAGTAGAGAGGAACAGAGTCTTTTCTAAGCTAGAGATTGATAGAAGAACGCAAGAGTGTGTTTTCTTTCTACTATTGACGAGAAAGTTGTTTGAATTTTAGCTTTTGGTATTTCTCTGCCTCAGTAAGTTAGTCATGTTTGCACAACACTGCAGTGCCAGTTAACTGTTCTGCATATAGACACAGGTACTTAGAACCTTAACTTTAATTATAAAACTAATCTCTTAAATCCCTTTTAGCACTTAATATTCTACAATGGTGTGACAAGTCCCTGGATTGTTAGCAAGGAGCATTCCTCTTCATGTTCAGACTTGAATTGTCATTTTTACCCAGACAACATCCCAATAAAACAGTTCTAAACCCCATTGGTACCTGCGGCCCACATAAATAAACTTCTGGAACCATGGATTTGCACATTCCAAACTGTCTCTGTAGCCAACTTGGTGGAAATGGGTATCCTGAGAGAATGTAGCAAGTATCACATGTTTACTGACAGCCACCTTATACTTAAACAATCTGAAATAGTGTATGAGAACTGTAGTGAGAGATGCAATTATACAATGTCATTGGAGGTAAAGCTCTGTGTTATACAGCCACTACAAATACCAAACTGGATGTGAGTCACAACTCCACACTATACATAATAGACCAAACACATAGGTCCACATATGCTGAGGCTCTTAAAAGTCCATCCATCCATCCTCTACCCCTTTTTCCCATTTTTGCACATGGGGTTGGGGTGTCATTTCACCAGTGACAATCATCTCGAGCCAAGGTTTATACCACCAGGTAGCTGGCTCTGCCACTGTAGTTCATTCATACCACTCACTCGCACCTATGGAAAATTTAGAGTGTCCAATCCAGCTACCGCATGCCTTTGTAATGTGGGAGGAAACCAGAGCACCCAGAGGAAACCCATGTGATGGCAGGGACGACATGCAGACTCCACACAGAAGGCCAAGAATCGAACTGGAGAACCTCTTGCATGTTAACCGCTGCACCACCACTATATGCTGAGGCTCTTAAAAGTAAATCAAAAAGGCGTCCAAAATGGAGCTATAACAAGAATCCTCAGCAACCTCACAAACACTCAGCTCACGCAGGATCCACCATGAAACATGCATCTATAACTCACAGTGTCTCAACTCGAAAACCCATAAGGCAAACTTCCATGCAATCCAACATCCTAATCATTGGAGATTCCATTGTGAGACACACTGATGCACCACTTACAAGGTTGGGCAAGAAGAAAGTCATGGTCAGATGCCCACTGGGAACCATCCAGCAAGCATTCAAATCCTTATACCACAAGCACACATATGACATAGTCATGAGAGGAGTAGCTAGGTCATTTGGAGCCCAAAGCAGGACCCTCATTTGCTCCCCCCCAAAGTTACAAAGCAACAAAGCCAAGAGGCTGAAAAGCAAATCCAAATAGGAAGTTTTATTGAACGTTTAGCATATTTTCAGAGTTAATTATTTAACAGTCATGTGATGCATAACCAAACATAACATTGTTTTAGCAATTTAAAGAAATTACACAGTTAGCTTTCCCTTAACATATTAATTAGATTTTTTCCTTGTCTTATGTAGAAAATTATATCCTACTCATCCCATTATTACTTTGTCCCCATTTATATATACACTAGTGACTAGTAAGTGTTTTCTATGTACCAAGTTTCTGTTACTGCAACCTTTTAAAATATAACAGTTCCATTAAAATCACTACATTGAGTTACTTAATTTTGACTGTAAGGAATAGTACTTATCTTAACCTTTTTTGGATAATCTTTTAAATGCATGCACTGTTTTCTACATTTTGCACTGAACTCCTTATGTTACTCTCTCCATACCTCTCAACTGTCCAGATTATTGCCTCACAGTTTTGTTCCATTCCTCATAAAATTTGTTTTATGGCAAATCAGTGAAAATGGAATCACTAAATAATAACAGATATTTGAGGTTCAGACTTCATATCCTTCAGAAAATGCATATCAACAAAAAACTTTTATCCTAGACACTTTCAAAGTTTATAATAGCAATATTTGAAATGTCTGCCTATTTTGGGGCCGTTGTCCCCTCAATCTTTTTGGTGTTGTTCAGATTTCTTGTGCTTAAAGGTTGAGTCATGACTCTGTCATGTGAAATCTATTACTTACTGCAATGTCTGACGGAAGACGTCAGCATTTTCTCACTGCTCTTTTGTGACCCTACTCCTAGGGGTGAACACACACACACACACACACACACACACACACACACACACACACACACACACACACACACACACACACACACACACATGCACGCACAGACACATGCACACACAGACACACAGGCATATGCACGCATTTGCGCATGCACACACACGGACACACACACACACACACACACACACACACACACACACACACACACACACACACACACACACACACACACACACACACACACACACACACACACACACACACACACACACACCTTTCAAGTGTTACTGATTTTTAGGGATGCCTGCGATTTTGATTTTGTCTCTGTCCCTCTTAATCCCTCCTAAAACTGATGATATTTAGAGAAAAGGTAGTGAACTATACTTAACAAATAATGACAATAACTAAAATTATAGACTTCTTTTACTTCAGAAAATGTAAATCAGCTTATATTCTCTTATTCTGTTGATGTGTACAGTTAATTTTAGTAATATTTTAAGTGTCCTTGATTGTCTGATTTCTGGATTTGTCTTTGATTAGGTTGAGAATTGTCTGCTATTGAGACTAGAGCTATGAACTGGCACACACATGCACAGTTACTGCTTTTAAGACTTAAAGAAGGAACAATGTCAAATAGCTGCCAAACCATACATCGACATTGTTATTAGCCTAGTCATATATTACTAATGGTAGTAATAAACTTTACTTTATATATATATATATATATATATAATCAATGTATAGATTTAAAATAAATAATTGCTTTCCCTAAAAAGTCTTGACAGTCATTCTAAAATGAAAATGTGATTTTTAATATTAATGTAGAGGCAAAAAAAAATAGTTGACTGTTATGATAATAAAGTGCTGTTTTGCCATGATAGCTGCTACACAAATCTTGTTATTCTTCCGACCAAATTGTTTACTTTGCTTCTGATGGTTTTTGCTTATTAATATAGCAATCAGTTTGCTTATTTCCTGTTTTTTTCCAAAGCATACAGTAACCAGGGTCTACCTGATAACACCGAAAGCTGGAAACGCCAATGACGAGAACACTGACGCCGGAAGATCAACAATGGAGATGACTGACAGTTGAAAATCCCGATGCTGACAACACCGACATGTCAAACGAGCGCTAGTGTGTAAGTATATGGTAGTGACGGATGGCAGGGTTAGGGTGCAGATAAGGTAAGTGTGTGATAGTGACGGACTTTAGGGTTAGGGTGCGAGTAAGGTAAGTGTGCGATAGTGACGGACTTTAGGGTTGGGGCGGGTTAAGTGAGTTAGGGTTAGGGCGCGGGTTAGGTGAGTGTGCGATAGTGACAGACCTTAGGGTTAGGGTTTGGGTTAAGGTTAGTGCATAGATAGTTGCGTTTGTAAGGTTTAGTGTAGGTTTGTAAGGTTTTTGGTGTGCTTGTGTTGTGTGTGTGCTTTTTGGACAGGGGATTTGTTTTGTTTATTGACTGTTGGGATTATGGTTTGTCAGGCATGTGAAGTTTTGTGTTTTTGAACTTTTGGTTTTGTGGTGTCGGTGATTTCGTTGGCAGTGTTTTTGCATGTCGGTGTTTTCAGGTAGACCCAGTAACCAACAAAAAAAAATAATTCCAAGCAGTCCTGAGACCTGCCTGTCATCATTTCTGTGCACAGATACCTGATTGTATCTCCACTGTTTCCTGTAATGTACATATAGGATATTAACCAAGCAGATGGCATGCTGGGAATTCAGTAAAGCTTACACAATAACTTTTATCATGTGCACATAGTGCTGCAAGGTGTAGCATGGGTGAAACAAGTTTAAGATTCAGTAAGCTCCATGTAGTGACATGCAATCACGTGCACTCACGTACAAATACAGAAAATTTCCTGGAATGCAAATTTCAGCATAAGTACCTGAAATTTATGCTAAGGAAACAAATCAACACAATCGAGTGATCCAACAACCTATAATGAAACCATGTAGACTCCGTGTATGTGTCGGCAGTGTACTGGGAAAATTTATGAGTATAGGAGTCTGCACGGAAACAAGGGCAAATAAAAGTCCTGAAATATTGACCTAACTGACTATAACAGGTAACATCACACATATTACAGGATAAGTGCACACTGTGGATGCTAGAAAATCATTCTCCCAAAAAAGTGTCACTATAACTGCCATGACGTAAATGCACCTTTGGTCTCCCACCCCTAAATGAAGAATAAACTCGTACACAATGCAGGCTACTTAAATGTTCAAAACACATGAGATAGAGTATTGTAATGTACTGTAACCATTATGTAGTATATATCACATATTTAGGCAAAGTAGCACCCTGCCTTATGTTTACAACATTGTGCTCCAGTGCAGTTTCCCTGCTTACATGGCTACTAACCATGTACAATAGATTACAGGTTGTCAGCATGGTCACTATGCAAATGAGGCCAAAACTCACTACATTTGTTGAATCACAAAAAACAGTAACCCTGTAGGGATTTTCACATCATATAGGCATCTACACTGTGTTTTTGTTTCCAATGGATATCACAATGGGAGGGGGGGGGGGGTCAGCTTCCTTTTTTTTTTTCTTAACATGTTTGTACCTTGGTGCACTTATCTCACCCACAGGAAAAGGAGCAATAAAAGGCTAGTTTTACTGCACTTGTTATGTAACTATTCCTGCGGTAGCATGTGTATTGTGTAAGGCTAGTATAGATTGTCCTGGGTTCGAGTATAGGATGTACAAGTTTTTCTTCATGTTTTATGTTCCATGTTTGCATGATATCAGGAAAACAGAGATACCAATATTAATTTTGCTTATGCTTATGTTATTTATGCAATGGTGTGCGGAGCTGTGTGAAAGTGAGCATAGCACACTACTGAGCACTCAGCAGGTGTGTTAAATTCATGCATCTTAATTAACCAATCCCACACAGCATACCTGTTCAACAAATGTGTAAGGTATCCATGTAGCCAACAGTCTTATTTTCCTTGAGTACTTCAGTATCATTGGAGCAGAGACTTGGAAATTGTAACTGTGATAATACTAGGGCTGCTGCAGCTATTCTACATCTGTATGTGCTAGAGGCTGAAGGTAATGCTGCTGGTGCTGCTGACAATAGGCCTAGGCTGAGAAGAGTGTTCAGGCCCAGGGTAACCTTCCAGGAGCTACATGAGCTGAGAGATTGTAGAGTGCTACAGGGTGGACAGGGTCACATTACAAGAACTTTGTGTGCTCTTCCATCCTTAACTCAGAGCCAGAGCCAACCAAGGGAAACCCATCCCAGTAGAAACTAAGGTATGTGTAGCCCTTAGCACATCATCTACAGGTACTTTTCAATGACCAGCTGAGGACATGATGGGTGTGTCACAGGCATCAGCATCCAGGATCCTCCACCAGTTCCTGGATGCTATGCTCATACATGCCAGTGAGCACATATATTTTCTCCCTTCTGCTGAGGAGAGGGCTAGCAATATGCAGCAGTTCAACTGTGTAGTGCACTACCCTGAAATACTTAGTTCCATAGATTGCACTCATTTACACATCAAGGTAACACTATTAATCTATATTAACCGCAAGGTATACCACCCCATCACCACTACTGCCAAGTCATGTGCAATGCCAAGGGATTACTCTGAATGTGTGTGCTGGCAAACCTGGCAGTTATCATGACTCCCATATCTGGCACACATCACAGCTGCACCAGATGTTTGCTAGGGGGGGCATCCCACAGGTCCATTTACTGGGGGATGATGGCTATCCCCTAGAACCGTGGATGATGACACCCATCAGAAGTGCACAAACATCCACGGACATATGCCATAATGAGGCACACGCTCAAACTAGAAACATCATAGAGTGTGTGTCTGGGCTGCTGAAGTCACAGTTTTGTTGTCTAGATATATCAGGTGGAGCCCTGCAGTATAATCCACTCAGATGTACACAGACATTCATAGTATGTGCTAAGCTCCACAATCTGATCCTGCAGAAACAGCTGCTGCAGGGTCAGCAAGGGAAGGGCCACACATCCCCCCACCAATGGCTAGGTCACCACAGCCACAGTCAGAGGAGGACTCTGAGGAGGAACTACCAGCTGCTGTTCTTGTAGACAGACTTAGGCATGCTCAGTATGCCATTGCTTTGGCTAAGAGAGAATGCATAGCACATTCACTAGCCACCTAAGGACCTAAAAGCTTTCTCCTACTCACATACATATCATAAAATTGATGCCAAGTAATTCACACAACCTTCAACTATCTATGTATTTGCTGTGTACTGCTTGCATCAGACAGAGTCAGCCCTGAATAAAGGTATGTCATCTGTTGCATTTTCTGCGGTGGTGGTGCTGCGGTAGCGTTGCCGCCTCACAGTAAGAAGTTGTCCTGTTCGATTCTCACCTAGAGCGTCTTCTGTGTGGAGACATGCGTGAATGGGCATACCTTCGTTGAAGGTTGTGCGTCAGGGCCGGCAACTCGGCACGTAAAAATCTACTGCCAATCAGTAGCGGACCGGAGTTCCACTATGGCAACCCCTAACCAGGAAAAGCTGAAAGACACAACAACAACATCTGTTGCATTTTCAAGGTACGTCCTGAACCTAGGTTGTATTTTTGAAGATTATTATGACATATCCTTGTATTTCTTAACTTGGTACAGTAAGCAAGTAAATAATGGTAGAGTTGTACATAAATTACATTAACATGTGACTATAGACACTTATTTTACTAATCTGTGTCCATTTGTAATTTGTAGGCCTCAGGCATGAAACAGTCACACAGCCATACCTCTGTAGAATACTGGTAAATCATTCAAGAGAAAAGTTAGAAAGTGAGGCTACACATTGCAGTTTCTGACTTCAGAATTGTTTGTGTCATAACAGTGAGTGCGCCTTGTTCCCCCACCTCCCAAAACATTAGCGTACCCTTGTACCTGCCATAACATCAACTCAGCTATGCTACCCCCAAACCCACAGTATATGTGTGTTTATGCCACAGTTAATATCCTTTCACATTTTAAGGACAAGTATAAACAATTACTTACACATTGCATGTGTTAGGTAACTGACCAATCACTAACAAGCACACACATGTGAGACAGAAAGATGTATATAGGTAACCATAATTATGACAGGTTGTGTGACTACTAACTGCTCTATGATCAAATATAATACAGAGAATTATGGGTACAATATACAGTCCATGGTCACATTCTTATGCAGTTGGTTGTGTGATGAATGACCGCAGTTTTGTTCTAAGCTATTTCTATGGCAAAGAGGACTAAACCAGCCATCCTGTTTGCTGAAACTGTATTGGTGTGAGGGCTCTAGACCTGACGTAAGTAGAAATTTTGGATGTGTACTATCAATTGGTAGTGTACTTTTACAGACTTTGCTTATGTGTCCCATACTTTTAATATTTATCCTCTTTGTCTTGTTTTAATTCCACATTTGCGCAATGAGCCACATCTAGAAAACATTTTTAAGAAGGCTTATCTAGTTTGCATGAAGCACAGCATTGCAGAAACAGGGAAAAACAGATAAGGTGTATGTCAGACTGACAACAACAGAAAGTGGATACATTCAGTTATTGCTGTCAGTCATTGGGAAATCGCGGCCGTGAGTAGAGACTGGAATGTGATATATACAGCAGGTATATATTACATAATAGTAAGTCTCATATGTTAGGAATGTGGCACGTGTTTGCACACTACTTACCTACATGCAAACAGATAAAGAGGCAAATGCGCATGCACATACACTTAGTTAACCATAGTGCAAATCTGATGCTTCTTGCACTATTACATTTTAAATGTACACACACACACACACACACACGCACACACACACACACACACACACACACACACACACACACACACACACACACACACACACACACACACACATGAATTGTTCTTATTGCTCTATATTTCTCAGTTCCTTTGTCTGACCTAAAACTACATGTGGAAACATTGCAAACTGAGAGCACAATATAACTATATGTACACATATTTACAATCCACCCATTTATTTCTCCACCCCTAACCACACCAACAATCTGCACAACACATAGTATAATATATAATGTTGTATGCTCCCTCATTGACAGGGCCATTTGGTGGTGCTCCCAGGCTTACTCTGTCAAACCTCAAACAGTGAAATATGCTTAATAAGGGTACTGGTATTTTTACACAACTAGGCTTCTAAACAGTATGCTTCTGTTAGACTACTAGCCTCAGATGACACTAAGAAGTGATGTGCCTATGCAGGCCCTCCAATCTGTTGTTCCCCACATGGCTTGCTGATGTCATCTACTATAAGTTCACCTGCAGTCGTAGATATATCAGACTTGTGCCATTGTGCTTGCATTAAGTACTGTGTTCTGTAGTCTTAGATAGGTAGGGGTTTGGTTCTTTCTGCAGTAGACCATGTGTGTATGTGTCTCCATAAAGAAGATTGGAAGTGTGTATCCCAAATTGACATCTCCAATGGATTGGTTTTGCAGTGTTTTAGTGCTTGCATAAACATCCATTTCAAGCAGGCCTTCAACCTCTTGTCCCCCACATGGCCTGCTGATGTCATCTACTATAAGTTCACCTGTAGTCTTATATTAATCAGACTTGTTCCGTGATACTTATGTTACGTACTGTGTTTTATAGTCTGTGAACTTAGATAGGTAGGGGGTTTATTCTCAGTGCAGTCAAGTGTGTGTGTGTGTGTGTGTGTGTGTGTGTGTCCATAAAGAAGAGTGGAAGTATGTATCCCTAACTGACTTTTCCAATGGCATGGTTTTGCAGTGTTTTGGTGTTTGCACAAACATCCATTTCAAGCTAGCCTCCAACCTCTTGTCCCCCACATGGCCTGCTGATGTCATCTGCTGTAAGTTCACCTGCAGTCTTACATAAATCAGACTTGCACTGTGTCAGGTGTGTTAAGTACTGTGTTCTGTAGTCTGTGTACTTAGATAGGGGTTCTCATCTCAATGCAGTCAACTGGTGCAGGGAGGCTGTGTGTGTGTGTGAGCTGTTATTGGACATTACACAGAGAGTGTTTTATAGCAGCCTATGGAATGCTGTTCTATGCACGTTCATCATGCCATTGTTTTTAGCCACTGTTATGAAGTGAATGCCCTGTGGTATGCCCAGCTGCTCCTTTTACTTATGTAAGAATAAGTATAGTCCATTTTTTGTGTTGCTGTGATTTATTGTGGAAAATATTGTGCTGCTTTTGACTCTGTTGTCTATGTAATGTTATGAACAAACAAGGTGTCAATTACTGCTTTTATTCTGTTTCAGTTGTGTTGCTCACACTATACACTTGATTTACACTGGATGGATCCAGTTGAGTTCAAATACTGATAAGTAGGCATCATGATGCATGATTTCTGAGAAAATACCAGTGTACTCTTGTGCCTGGAGTGTACACTAGGGTTATATATTTGAAGGCAGCTGTGTCTGGTCTCATTTTGAGTTTTAACAATGTTTCATTGTCTTAGTTACTCTACTCTTGTTGGTGTGCAGAGAGCTTAGCTCTTTGTGGTTGTAGATCCAGAAAAAAAATAGTTATTTTCCATTACAATCGGTCAATGCTATGTAGCATAGTAGATCTTCAACAGCTCAGCATAGCTGGTCAAATTTCAGTTAAACAAGCAGTAATATCACATCTTATCTCTCCATAACAGAACTATAGATCCCACTTTGGATATACCTCCTACTGTACACCCCATATGTTAGTCCCCATAAAATAACACCATATCACACCCCCCCCCATCCTTTTCTCATTTTCTATGCAAATACTAGGATCACACCTCACATTATGAGCTGTCAGTTATGCTCTTTTTCTCCTGCTAGCCTAGTTGACATGTTTTTATTGACTCAGTGCAGATAATGCCTCAGGCCTGTACTACAGCATCAATGAAGTACCATCATGGGTGGATGCACTCTCCAGCAACCTACATAAACAGCAGAAACATCCAATACACAAGCATGGTACCCCTAACACTAAACCTAGAGCACACAATACATAAGAAAATGTGCACCAGTGTTTCACCCAGGAAGTGCCTATGGCAATGGTTTTCTATTGCAAATGTTGTCCTTATAGTTGATTGTACAGTTAATCATACACCCACCCCACTCTCCAGCTTAAACAAGGTGAAATATAGGGTCAGCTGTGTGTTATAAGTAGATGTCACATCACACAATCAATCAGGTCTCACCACAAGTCCCACTATTAATCCATCATAACTGGTGTTGGTATGCACAACTTGAGACGTATCACTAAGGAATATATGGAGTCAGACATGATTGAGCTCACCAAATATGTGTCCTAAGCATGTATGTCCCTATGTTTGACCAGCATTACAAGCTTGCCTAGGATGCGACAACGATATAAAGAACAAATGATCTTCTGAAATTGGTTATGTGCTTGGTGTCAGTGTGGAATGACACTGTGGCTAGACCACACTGCTTATCAAGACATGGACTTCACATGACACCTCTAGGCTTTTGTTAGCTGGCTAAGGCACTTGCCTTCACCATAATGCCTTTATTAGACAAGGTCACAAAAACAAGTTACTATGTGAAAATATATAACTCCAACAAAGTAAGGGTCATGTGCTAAACTGTAGGAGCTAACGCCAGAAACTGTACTCTCTGTCAACAATTTTCCCAATGGAAGTGGCGGATGTCTGTGCTGTCACAGAAACCTGATTCAAGGCTGCATTAAGTAACCCAGTCCTGCAAGGCTACAATGTCTTCCACACATTCAGACTGCAATTTGAAGTTGTGGGAACCACAGGAGGTGGATTATCTGTCTTTGCTGAAGATAATTCCTCCTCTACATGGGTCAGACAATAAGTCTATGGAGTTAATGTAACTCTAATTTACTGTGGCTAAGAAACCCTTTAATGTTATTGTCAGTTATATGCCCCCTTCCATGAACAAGAAAGGACACACAGCCTATTTATGAGCACTTATAACAATTAAAGTTGAACAAAACAACCTATTCAGGGATGATTTCAACTATAACTACATTGATTGTGAAACGTGCATGAGGCCAAACTCACCTGCAAAATAATTCCTGGACTTTGATAACTTATATGCCATAGAAATAAGACTGCATCACCCCACAAGTGTCTGTGATATTCTAGATCTAGTCCACACAAATAGCACTGACCAATGCAACCCTTCATGTGTAGGGCCTGCACTGTTTCAATCCAACCATAAAGTAATTTTCTTATAATTTGTAATAGGTACAAAATTACAAAATGAGAGATCAGCTGAAAATACATCTTCCAAGGTAACTACACCATCCTAAGGGATGGTATAATTTTCTTCCAAACTAAAGTTTCCACAGAGGACATTGACAACTATAGTAAGGTATACCCTGATGCCCTGTATATACAGCTACATAAATGTATAGACACAGATAAACCTGATAGGATCAAAGAAAGATCCTTATGAAAATAATAACCATGCTGATGGTGTCTGATATTACTTGATTATACAGTAAGTGGATATATGACACAAGTCTCTTTCCACTCACCTGCCTGTCAAACTTGGTGTTCCTCAAGGGTCCATCCTAGGACCTCTACTTTTTTCCATATTTATTAATGACCTTCACCTTGCCATCCCCCAAGCCACATGCATACAATATGCAGATGACTCCACACTGATATGCTCAGCCGTCTCCTCTTCTGAACTTCAATCTCTTACCCAACAAGTATTTAACACAGTTGAGCAATGGTTCACACATAGACGCCTTCTCCTAAACCCCAAAAAAACTAAACTCCTCCTCTTCTCTCCCACCAATAAGTCCTCTCCTCTTGATTTCTCAGTTATCTCTACCAATAAAACTATTATATCCCCTGATCCAACCACCAGACTATTGGGTATCACCATTGACAACAATCTGAACTTTGATATCCATATTAACAATACTATAAAAACTGTCAACAAAAAACGTGTCTTTCTCTATGGGGTAAAATCTTTCCTCTTACCTTCAGCTAAAACCACTATAGCACACACTCATCTAATCTCTTCACTTCTTTATGCCTCACCCATTTTTACTAATCTATCTAAAAATAATCTTAGCAAATTGGAAATGTCTTCCAATAACATTGCCAGATTTGCTACAGGCAACCCATTTAGAACCCACCATTGCATTAATTTAAAGCAGCTGGGATGGCTTGAACTACAAAATCTGATTAAATTCCATCAACTATCTATAGCCCACAACACTTTTTACAAACCTTCCAAAACTCATATTCTATCAACACTCATCACTCCCTATAAAAACCTGAAATCCTTAAGGTCTTCTCAGAGACTTCTAGTGCATGTCACTAAACCAAACAACAAGGCTGGTGACTCCCTCTTTTCTAATATTGTTGGAAAAGCCTGGAATCTCCTCCCCAGTGAACTCTCCTCACTTCCCTCAGTATCATGCTTCAAAAACAAATTGAAAGTGTTCCTCAGAACACAGTGGTTATGCACCTGTACTAAGCCTGACTAGTTTATGTGTATCTTAATACTTTGCTCTTCCTACCCCTTTCTACTCATTAACTATAATTCCTTCCTTATTAACCATAATACTATCTCCCTCTAGAACATCTTGATTGTACTAGCATGCTATGTTATGCCTGTATTCTGCACTGCTGAATTTACTGTGATAACCTGTAATATGCATTGTAAATATGATTTTTTTTGTTTAATGTTTCCTTATTTGTTATCTTGTTAATTTCATTGTTCTATCTTGGAGCTTATCTCCCCGGGCCTCTACTAAAAATGGACATGTATCCAGTTAGACTAGCCTGGTCAACAAATGTAAAATAAATAAATAAATAAATAAATAAATAAATAAATGTAGCTGATGTCTACAAATACAAAAGTGTAAATGCCAAACTGGAAGATAAACATAACCATGCTTAAGCAAGACAATAAGACACCTTGTAAAATCCTCACAGAGCATCTTAGCATCTATAGGAAATATGTCAAAACCATAGCCAAGGATAACCATAAGACTTTCCTCTGCTACAACTGCAACATCAAAGGTATAACTCGGATGTGTGCTGAATCAATTGTGGATGGTATTGCACACACACTGACCCAGTGTAAATTTAAAACCTGCTAGCAGACATGCGTTGATAAAAATTAAAATTACCCCACCCCGACCCTCAAGCTTGAATCAACACGTCTTCAACATCATCTCCAACCTCCCTCTACAAAGAGTTAGTCACTGCTCTTTCCAACACTAGGAAACATAGCCTCCATGGGACCATATGGCATTCTGACATGCATTCATAATGTTCTTAACCAGTGAACTACTGCACTAGGCACCCTGTTCAATCACAGTCTGAGTACTGCCTTTATCCATACAGATTTGAAATCAGTGACCTATTTTCCCCTATACAAGGGTGAATTAGCAACATACACGTACTTACAGACCCTTAAATTTCACAAGCCTCAACTGTAAGACAATAGAATGGATTTTCTTGAATGTCAGATACAAGGATAGAGTTGTCATCCAAATGTTACATCTGTCCCAGCATGGTATGCTCAAGAGAAGGTTGTGCATCCTAAAACTGTTGGTATTCAGTAATATTACCAGCGACATAGCATGTGTGCACAGCACTGACCTTTTCAATCTTGACTTGGCAAAGGCCTTTCACACAATCCCACATTCATGCATCAGTGAGAAACAAAGCCAGGTATATATCAACTGCTATGTTGTCCAGTGAGTTGCAAACTGGCTCACAGACAACACTCATTCAAAGTGGGAGAGTTCACCTCTAGCAGCAGAACCATCGCCCATGGATTACTACAAGAGTCACTGCTGTACCCATTCATGTTCACCATGTACTTCTCAGAAGTCAAGACCAAAACTGAGTGTCTGTGTGTAGGCACATTTGCAGTTGAAAGACACTTAGGTGCTATCATTGTATCCACTAACAATGTGAGTGCTGTTCAAAAGAGACTTGCACAGACTAATGACTGATGACAAACCTGTGCTGCTGAATGACCTTCATACAAATGCATCATAATTTCCTTTGCTATTAACAATGTTCCAGCTTATTGTGACATAACCCTGAATACCCCAATCACCAATTCCGTATTGATAGACCTGAGAACACAAGTATACTGCAACATGTGTCTACTATGGTGAGGAAAGTTTTCTACATCTTGCATCAGATTAGCAAAGCCATTGCATCAGTGTCAAATTCAGTTCTAAATACCCTATAGTCATCCCTCCTCAGACCTACCCCTGAATATAATGCTCTGTTTGCTACGTAGTGTAACAGACACCTGCAGAAACTTGACAGGCCTCAGAGATTTACAAGTAATATAAATCAGGGTGTCAAACGTGTCTAATAAGGACAGACTGATGTAGCTGTCACTGTACTCAGTATGATATAGACTGCTTCGAGGTGACTTATGTATGCCTTACAGTGCTATCTCTGACCCAATTGTAATGGAAATGCTGACCCTACATATGTAATTTCGGACTACAGTCAGCTGTTCAATGGTCTTCAATGTAGACTGACATATATAGTATGTACTGGAGAGACAGATACATCTCCCATAGGTTGCCACACCTCTGGAATAGGCTTCAAAACCATGTCAAGCTGAGCACCTTCATGACACTGTATTATCACAGCCTGGATGACATGATGTGAAACTGTTAATCTCTGCTCTGCATTGCCCCTGCTTCTCACCAGGACATGGGTAGTCCTTGCTAGACAAATCTTGCTCATACATGATATCTGACATAACATTTTATATTGTGATTTAATGGCTAGGCTTCTAAATACCATCAGGTCAATAGCCTAGTAACATCCTATGTACCTATAAAGCTATTTATTTATTATTTATTTATTGTTTGTTTGTTTGTTTGTTTGTTTGTTCACCTGGAAAGTCCGACTGGGCACATACACATTTTCAGTGGAGGCCAGGGCAGAGCCCCAAAAATAATAAAGATTAATACAAATAACAAATAATGCAATACATAAGCTCATACAGTAATGGTACATACAAAGATTACAAGATAATAGAGATAGTCAAGAATAGACAGAACAGTTAACTATACAAGAGAGGAATGGTGGGAAGTAGATATTTTTCTTAGTTTAGATAGATCTAGAGAGAGAGAGAGAGAGTATAGGAGGGGACATTAGAAGAAGAGAGACTCCTATCAGGATGAGTGAATAAAGAACAACAGTTAGAAGTAATGAGGGACAGCCTATAAAGATGGCAGGAAGAGGAGAAGAAATAAGCCAGGTGTAAGGCAGGAGCAAAGCCAAGAATTAGATAGGTGAGATTTGAGGAGTAATTTGAACTGTAGGTGATTTGGTGTGGTAAGCATGTATCTGGGGATTCAGTTCCATGTTCTGGCGATGCAGCTGGAGTAAAGATGTACATGCAAGAAATACTGTTATACTGTATTACTGTCTTGGTGGGAGTTGACTACAATGCATACTTAAAATCCTGATATCTGAATCTGATGTTGTGATGTCTGATGTGCACCATAACTCTTTAATAAAAATAATTACAGGAAAATTTTCAAATTGTATGATGCAAATTTCAGTTGTTAACTTCACAACCCTTACAAGAGCATCCTCTGTAAAGTAGTGAAATGATGATAGTAGCATCTGTATAACTGGCCAAGTACAATATAATTGATAGATGCAATCATCAGTTCAACACCAGAAATGCAGATGTAATCGTCATTTATGTAAGCAGTCCCCCTGTGTATCAGACACATAGCTTTACTATCCCTGAATCCAAAAGATAGAAAACAGGGATATGGCATAGTTATCATCACTTGCACAGGGTGTTTTGTGGGGGTACAGGAGGCCGAGGCTGACACAAAAGGTGTGTTAGTAAGGAAGTGAAGCAGGCAAGATGGACCATGAAAATGTTGTGTATGTGTCTGTAGGTGCCTTCTATGTAACACTGGTGTGTTAGTGTCTGCATGCACACAGCAAGCTCAGTGCTAGCTGTATGTGTCTGTATGTTAGACAGATGTGAGCTGTACATGGTAGAGTTGACAGTTCTTCGTTGTTGCCCCAGACCATGAGAATTGGCTCTGCCAGGGGCTGTACTGGCACCTCCATGCCCAAAGTCAGATGCAGGGCTACTACCTGCAGGTGAGTGATGTCTGCTGGATGTGCTTCCATCACAGGAATGCCCAGGATCATAACCCCATGGCCTGCCATGTCTGGGTGTGGACAGCACACTCCCTGATGGAGCAGTAGAAGTACTGCCACTACAGGAGCGTGATGGGACATGGCCATATTGGCTCACAGCCAATTTAGTTGCTCACCTACACCCACGAGTTTGATGTTCCCCTCCCAGCAAATGTTCCGTCACTGACAGTGTGCATTCCATGACAGGGACTCTGCACTCCATCACAAATGCACCTCGCTTCAAAGTGTTATTCATCCAATCCATGGAATCAACAACATGGTGGAGGCAGTCATGGATGTCAGACTGTGCCACATCTACAACCCAGACCATTTGTCTGGAGCACCTTTCTGAACATGCCTGTGGCTCCACAATGGCCCTAAACATACATTGTGTTACATGTGAAGAGACACCTGTACCAGGTGGAGGAGGGACAGCAGGTCTCCACAAAGTAGCCCTAGTGAGCCTCCTGCATGGCACCTCACCAACAGTTTAGCTACGGCCAGAGTCAACAGGCTCTGAAGCAGCAGTAGCTACACTTCCCTGGTCAATGTCCTCACCTTCCACCTGTCCAATATCCGTGGCCTCAGTGTACTGGGGATGCATAGATAACCTGTGATAAAAGGAAGAAACACAGGAATGCATTAATACCTGCACTACTGTGCTGCAATATATGCTAAACAATTTACAATGCTATCATTATTACAGTCATACCTCTCAACCTCTTAGCGCAAGAAATCTGAACAAAGCCATGAATATTGGGAGGACAAAGTCTCAAGAAGAGGGAACATTTTGAAATACTGCTCTTACAAACTTAGAAAGTTGATAGATTAACAGGTTTTGCTTTAGAATGACAGTTCGGAAGGGTATGAAGTCTGAAACTGAGATCTCTGTCATTACTGTATGTCTTCAACCTTTAATGACTTGTTAATAATTTGCCAGAAAATCACTATAGTATGAACTACAGGCCAGAAATATGAGTCAAAAGTCTGGACATTCAGCAAAAAGCTGTACAGCAGACAGGTATGCAGACAGTACAGCAATACATACAGCAGGCCTGAGAGGATACATCGTCATATATCTTGGAATTTATCTACAGTATTGACATAAATGTATTATGCTCACTGACTGCAGGTGCCCTATGTCTCTGAATTCCTGACAATCCTGAAATAAGTAAAGGAAGAGGTAATGGCAAAAGCACCACATTTAACAGTATAACAGGGGCTAATATCTTTACTCATCTATATCTACAGTAACCCAAATGTTAACAAGAATGTGTCTGACAACCTCAAAATAAGCTTAAAACTACAACTATCTTAAATTTCACCACCCCAAAAACTTGACACACAACATATAAAATATTGACACTATTTCAGAATGTCACAGTATTCTAATGATGATCTAACAAATCATACCTGGAAGCTACTCTTGAGATGCAGGAGTGGTGTCCACGTCCAGAATGTACTGGGTCATTGATTGCTGGGAGCTGTCCTGTGTGGTAATGTTTGCCAGGAATTCCTCTGTGGTAGTGTGAGGGGGTTCTGCAACAGGCCCACCACCAGTGATCTGGCGATCACGTGTCACTGCAGTTGCATGCCTCCTTGCAGCTGTTATCACATCTGTTGCTCTGTGACACACCTGCTCATAAGTGTGACTGTGTCACCCAATATCATTTATGTTGCAGACTAATTCATCCCACAGGGCTGTATGCTGAGTCATATTGGCCTGTACTCTGGACAGCAGTACTGCATGATGTTGATAGGCCTCTATGATAAGGTCATTCTCTGCCTTGGTAAATGGGGTCCTACGTCAAACAGACATTTTGTGTCCTGAAAGACAAAAATATAATAACACATATAAGGATCACGTAAGTGCAAATAAATTGCTTACAGATAAAGCAGTAAAGGAAGGCTGTCAGTATTCCACAGTTGATAGACTTTAAAGATTCAACAGGGGTCAAAAACTAATGGAAGAGAATACAAAACAAGGAGAGTAACAAGAGAAACATATCCTTGTTTGGGTCATAACAGACACTCAACTATGATCACCCACCAAAAATAACAGTCCATTCTAGTTTGTGCCATAGAAGGAAAACATATTTGCCCACCAAACAAAATAACAGGCTAAGGACCAATTGTGCCAACCAAATAACTGTGAAATGCTAGTTATCACGCAGCATTATAATTTCAGCCTACTCTACATCCTCTGTACCTCTGAAATGGCTTGAAAAATAAGGCCATGCCATGACTACAGACTGACTTCACGTTATTCTTAACTACATTCAAGCATATGCATTATATAGGTAATAAAATGGATACATACCTGCTGCAGTGCAATAATCCACTGTAGAGATATACTGCTCAAAATAAACGTGTCACTGAGTTAAACAATACAATAACTCTCATCCACATCAGTTTGCCTAGCTACACATTTGCCTTTTTATAATGAAGTACATTAGTAATGGATTGCATCTGTCTTAGTCTGTGCTTCAGAGATGTTAATTACCTCATGAGCAGCTGAATTGCATGCTTCTCAACCAATCTTGTGGAGCTAGTCAACAAGATATAAAGCATCCATGTGGACTCCATACTATTTTATGCAGATTGGGAAAATAGTGGAGTAGAGACATAAAGTATCTCACAGACAGATTGTTAGTAGATGCTGCTTTTTCAATATATTTGTCTGTGCTACAGGCTGAAGTCAATTCTGCTGCTGCTTCCAATAACCATAGACAGAGAAAGTGAAGAATTTGCAGGCCAAGGACACAGTGCAGGAACTGTGTGACCTCTGGCAGCCTTGACTCAGAGCCAGAGACAAATGGAGGGAACCCATCACAGTGGAAAATAAGGTATGTGTTGAACTTAGAATCTTAGCCACAGGTACCTTTCACGGACTATCAGCGTTCTGATTAAGTCATTTTGACAAAAGCGCTTGACCGTATTTTTGTTTTTACATCCCAGTGGACCAGCACAGGTTAACAGTACACATGGCTGATGTGACCTTGACATGACATGACATGTAATCTGCTGATGTGTGCATTGACATGCATACATATCTGACACATGTACAGTGGTGTAATGGGTATCACATTGCAGTGTTGTCTGTATGCCCTACAGATAGAATGCACTTTTAGCAGATGTGCATGAGCATTGAAGGGTAGTATGCGGCATCTACATTGCTATACAGTGTGAAGTACAGACACTGTGCCATTTCATGGCATCATAATATAATACAGTGTGGAATACACACAGTGCATAGCCATGACTGCGCATACACATTACATAAATACTGTGGATTGTGACCCACGTCGCTGAGGTGTATACACACTAAACCATGCTGTGTCATGTGACAGGTCACCAGAAGACCTATGGATGACACCCCTGCACAACTACTAAAATGTCTTAGCTGCCTGGCAACCATGTCCACACATGGCAGACTTGTCAATACACCATGTCCCACATGACATTTATGTACCACACACACAAGGTGCACGGTGATGTGATGTCCAATAGCAGCAAGATAAATGTACGGTATCTGTGGCCTGATGTGGTGTCTATGTCTGTGGAAGCTGTACAGGTGACTACTGTCATGCTGTGACACAGTCATGATGTGAAACACATCTTATATGGTCGAATTAAGTGACACCTCCACAAGCTGTGCACAGGCTTTTAGGATGTCCAGTGTTCCACATCAACTATATAACCATTTAACAAAGGCTATAGTTGGACCATGTGTGGACAATGTGCAACAGGGTGTATACACATCACATCTACTGTTTGTTGCTACATGTCTCTGGTCATCCTCCATGGCCATGTGTGAAAATGTGTTGGCCAAATGTTTGTGATGGCCATCTATCTCACATGTCTGTGTTGTCCCATATGACATACACCCATAGATTTCAGATATGTCACTGTCCACAGGGTTATGCAGACAAAGGGTTGTATGTTTGGTATGTGGGGTATGTATTATGGGATAGTGAGACAATGTTGCAGCCGGAACACTACTTGTCTGGGACATGTCAGATGGCACATCACAATGTGTGCACCCATTGCAGGGGCATATTCCACAATGGTGAATCCTGTGGGCTGCCCATATCCCAGCTCACTGTGTGGTACTGTTTGCGTATTCCTACATTGAACAACACCTCCACCGTTGTATGCACAGCTGTCCACACATCTAGCAATGACAGATACTGTGGTTTCATGTCAGTGTTTCATTTAGTTTGTATATATTGCACATGGGTAGCCAGTGTGATTGATGACAGATGTGACCTGTAAATCGTGACTGGACCATACATTATGTGTACATGTGTTAACTGGCCACATGGCGAATAGATCTATGCATTAACATGCCTGATACTGACAACTGTCTCACCAGAAATGATGTCTGTACGGCATGCCAGAGGTACCTGTATAGGGGTGACACAGCAGTTTGAACATTATCCATGACCGTATGACAGCTACAGGGTGCACTGTGCATGTTAACACGTTTATAATAGCATATAGTATGTACATGTGTGCATACACAGGATAGCATACTATAGTATGCGGCATGTGTGTAAACATACCTTGCATATGATGTTACATTACATATTGTACACATGCAACTAAATGGGTTATATGTGCAGTAGTGACTTACCAGGCAACTCCAGGCTCAGTGGTTGGGAGACACCCAACTCCACGATGGCAGCTAGTGTTTGTGGATGCTTTTCTGAGGGTGTCCCCAGGCTGGCCAGTAGGAGTGGGGCTGGGTTGGTGGCCCACCACCTGTTCTACCTTGTTCCCTGGCGATTGCATTGACACGCTGTTTCGCATGTCGTATCAGGTCCATGCAGTGTCTGTGCACCTGCTGGTAGGTGCGGTTATGGCCACCCACATCATTAACCCTCCTGCAAAGTTCCTGCCACAGGTCGTCACGCTTCTGTGCATGCTGTGGCACATGGCTGAACAATACCAATAGTTATCATGGAGGTACAGTATGAGGGCATCATCCTCCAGGTGGCTATATGCTGGCAGGCGTGGACAAGGCATTATCTGGAAGACATAATTATAGAGACAGGTCACAGTATCACAGAGATGTACAGAGATACAGCTGCACATACATTTGTATTAAATCTAGTACATATGAACAGTTATCTTTGCAAATTGTCATGACACTGACATGACTGACATGTTTGTGTCACACACATGTAACACCCGCTGTGCATTGGATATCATCACCATATATGTGTGTCACCTCATTACATTGCTCATACTCCATGTGAATGCTGTCTTGATGTGGGCATGTCTGTTTGCCTGTACTGGTGTTCTTACCTATCAGCACATGCCTGGATGTGTCCACAGTAATGCTGTTGACCTTGATGCTGTGTATATGTCAAATATCAACACATACACTACCTTAACGGACATGAGCAATGACAATGCAGACATGTGCATGGAAACCTTTACATGCATGTGTTTTGCCATATATATCTACACGGCACTGTACAGCAGTTCAACATGCTGCCACGTATTGCCTGTGTGATGACACATGGGACAATGGCTAGCTGGACGTTATTCACAGGGATGGTTATCAACTATAGCATAGCATGTAGGTGGGCCATGTATATGGG
This sequence comes from Protopterus annectens, assembly GCF_019279795.1. Classification (NCBI taxonomy): domain Eukaryota; kingdom Metazoa; phylum Chordata; order Ceratodontiformes; family Protopteridae; genus Protopterus; species Protopterus annectens. The sequence goes on along the minus strand of NC_056729.1, from coordinate 1,331,943,548 downwards.
TGAGGCCTAGCTGTATCCACCACCAGCATCAGTGCCACATTACTGATCCAGGATAATTATACATCTACGGTCATACATCTACCATGTATGACAGAGATGACATGTGCAGTTTTGATGGACAGGGTTGCATGGTATGGCAGGAGTATGTAACATGTATGGCAAAGGGATCTGTCCAGCATGTTGATCCTTGTAGTAAGGTGGCTGTCCATGACGATATGTCTTTCAGATCAGGATATGTATGTAGCATGTCCAACATCACAGTGTTGCACATGTCTTTATGCAAGGTAGCCAGCATGCTGCATAGTGGAGGTGAGGATTGTGAAGGCTGGTGTCGCCCATCCACGCATGGCCAATACCCCTTAAAGGTGATATGTGATCCGATATTGGTCACCCGAGTGCTGAGTATGCCTGTTCAATGATCTCCATGCTCATGGATGGCACCCTGTCATGACGGGTGCCTCAGATGACTACCTAATAGGCCTGGAGACACCACCAGCTCAGGGAGGTAAACTGCACAGCACCATCCCTTACACACAGTGTCCATAATGTTGACCGCTGCCTAGGTGGTAGTTAATGGGTACAGGGTCATTCACCTAGCGGTGACAATGCTATAAGCAACTGTCAGATTGTGCACATATGTCACTACCACCCACAAAGCCCATTCTGTATGTTGTCCACGACACTGAGACAGCTATTGCTCCTAGGTCATGGCCATTCACATCCTTACATACACAGATGCCTCCCATTTGTCTGTGTGGTATGGACTACAATGAGGGAGGAGTACAAAACATTAACCCAGTTTTACTGTAGCTGCCACTGGTGTGATATGCACATGTCACTCAGACACCTTTTGTAGTGTTGCTTCTGTCAACAGGCCACTGGTAGAACACTCCTGTGACATACTAAGGTACATCTAGTATAGCTGGAACACAGTATGGGTGATGATGTCCTATGACCTGTCACATGTATGCTATGCAGTGTGAAATCATCCAACTGTCACATCTACATCTGTACTGCTAGCATCTACATTGATAAAGGTTCATGGACTTGCAGACCATACTCAGCAGGGTAATAGTGCAGTGCCTCCATTATGACTGACGTCTCCAGGGTTGCAGTGGGTTTATATTATCCAACACCCTATCTGTATTGCATATTCATGTTCAGCACTTGTTCAGAACATGTAAGCACTTCATGAGCTACTAATTACTATAGCACCAATTCCAACTCATTTCCTCAAGTACACTGTTTGTCCTTACATTTCCAGCTTGCTTACAGTACAACAGCTGTTGTACAAACGTACCCCACATATCTTGTAAGACATGGTTGAATATACAGGCATGTCCAAGTGTCAATTACCAGTGTTATTGCCTGTCTATATGATGAATATTGCAAAAATGAGGCAACAGAGCACTTGTCTCAAGTACACAGTCAATGCTCACCTCCCAACATACGACACTACAGCCTGTGGGTGATGCACATATGTAGCCATGCTGGGGGTAATGCTCTCTCCAACCCAGACTGAACCTGAAATTCATGTGGGGATGTTAAACATTTGCAACACACCCCACTCATCACATAGTCTCAGTAGATCTCTACCACCACAGGCCATACATAGTATGACTACGACATTTGCAGAACCTCCCATACTCTGTGTAGGCAACAGAGGCAGCCCCATCACCAAGCACAACACCAATCACTTATAGCCCACAGACTCATGTGTGCCCATCAACTACAGCCAATAGGGTGTTATAACATACCCAACACACCAGTCATAGGTGATTCTGTAGGCGGTCACACTGATGTCCCACTCAGCAGGCTATACACAGGCTGTCACTCATCAGGTAACAGGATCTGCAACATAACCTATGCACTCATGCCACACCTCACCAGGTACAATTATACTGTCATTCTCCATGTTAGTGTGACTGCCCTGAGATGTAACTTCCTGGACTACATGTACAGGACATGCAATAGCTCTCCGGTCTTGTAGCCCAGAAGGTATCGCCCAAGCCCTGAGAAGCATTCTGCATTCATCCAGACTGATACCACTGACGACTGAATGGTTCACTTCAACAGTTGCCTATGCTTCTGCTGTCATTCCACAGGCATCCAGTATCTGTCTGCTTTGAATGACATGGTCAACAAAACACAATGCTTTGGCACAGATGACCTGCACCTGTCAGCCCTGGGATTACAGATAACATGTAAGGCTCTTGCTGCTCCTATACTGCCTGTCTTGGACAGTTTCCAATAACATATTCACCACCAGAACAGGAACAGGCAAGCAAAACCTGGGGTAATGTTACTCAATGCTTGACATCTTCATCTCTAACGCACTCAGGCGAGGCACTTCTTATAATGGACCACTTCGATATCTCTGCAGTGACTGGGACCTGCCTCTAGGCTCCCGAGCGCACCTGCACTGACAGGTTATGCAGACCACACCTTTCAGTCATGTAACCAGGACCAGAACACCCACGGGAGGTGTGTCCATATTTCACAAGGATGTACACACCTCCAGGCTGGTTACTTAGCACAATGCATCAGAGGTAATCCACATGCAACTAACTGTGGCCAGAACTGCTATACACATTGTAACTTGCTACGGATTCCACACCATACCCCATGGCCCTCATTTCCTGGACAGTAGGGTTCAGACAGGAACTACTGATGTGAGACTGACACTACCCCACACTTAACTGGGATACCTACTCATGTACCACATTAGGATAATGCTTTCTGGGATTCATAACCTCAACTCGGCTGGATCAACCCATAGACACCACCACCAAGGCCAACAATATCCTAGACATGGACATTACCAACATGTGACTGGTGTTCCACACCTGGGGTTATCCTCATTGGTAGTTTCTGAACATGCTATCACCCTTGTTATCCACATCCCAGCACCACACCCTTCACGGAATACACAGTACAAGATTTCAAGGCCTACTTCAGACGCCTTATGACAGTCATGACACCGTGCAGATGGACAATGTACTTACAAACGCTGAAACATACACCACTGCACTTCATTAGCACACTGACTGCATGGATCATGCTATCCCAAACAGAGCCATGATGGTACCCACCAGATAATGGACGCCACTCTGGGGTCCAGTTCCATGGACATAATGTACAACAAAAGGTGGAGGCTTTTGCAAAGTGGAGTACAATCCCATGGGTGGGTAGCTCACTGGTCAGCCTCAGTAGGAACTGGGATCCCTTATCACATCCTCCAAAGCTAGCTACGTAAACATTACTGCACATTCCAAGGACTACCACAAAGCGTTATGGAGGTATGTCAGTACTCTGGCAATACCCATATCTGCTCTGACATATGACGGTTAGGCAGGAACATTACAGAACCGACTGATATTGGCAACATCCTGGCAGATAGGTTCAATGCTAACTTTACACCTCTCACTCCCTACAGGGCCAAAATCTATACAGGAACAATGCAGAGTCCGGTCACAACTACACAGTTCCAACCTGCACTCTCTAAGGCCTGGAACACAGACTCCATGTGACCATCCAACATCCCAGGCTGTGATTTACACAAACCTCAGAACGACTTCTCCACTTGGCCACCAGATTCACTAATAGCCTTGTATCAGACATTGTGGCCCCTGAATGGCACACGGTAACAGTTATCACACTCCACACAGGCCACAATGGACCAGAGGACTATTTCCCTATATGCCTGACTGGACTGTTCTGCAAGGCTATGGGGCACATCATCATGGAAGTCATTCACAGAGACATTGGTGGGCTCCAGACCTTTGATGCCACCCAGGTTGGATTTGTTAGGGCCAGACCATGGCTCCTACACCTGGTGGACTCCTTTGATACAGTTACCAGGGTAGTTGATGATGGGGGTCCACATAGCCTACCCTGTCCTCTCATTAGCTTTCAGCACTTCTCATTCTGGTATTGACAACATACACATCCACCTGCACATCGACGCCTCGAGATGTTATGCAAAGTGGCTCACGGACAGGACCCACACAGTGAGGGTAGCATACCATAGTACCTACTGTAATTCAGTTACACTTGGCGTACCCCAGTCCTCGGTCATAGGGCCCCTCATGTTCAGTATATGCTTCCCTGAGGCACAGGCTAGCACAGAGGGACTTTCCCTGAATAGGTTTCCAGACGACTACAAACAAGGAGCCATGATTGATCTACCAGCTGATACAGACACCCTCCATAAGGGTGTCCCTGTGACGGATACCTGGTGTCGATAACATGGCCTCAAGCTGCATGACACAAGGTGCATAGACATCCCCTTTGGACTACACCAATCACCCATTGACTGTCACATAGGTGGTGGTCCCCTACATACATGTAACATTATACGGGATCTTAGTACACACGTATATAGCACCCACTCCTTTGAAAACCATATTGCCAATGTGGCGTGGATATCCTTCTACGTGGCCACCCTAATCTGTAATGGGTTTGTAGCTGGAACAAAGGCACCCATTGTACCTCTATACTCCTGACGTATGACACACACGTTCAAGGGTACAACAACCCTTTTGGGGTGTACCTTACAGAACAGCAATGGCTTTACATACCACAACATTAACACACCATGAGGATTATTGACCTCCGAAGGATGACGTATGCAGCGCAACTACAGACACCACAACTGTACACATTTGCATACTGCATAATCAAGGGTGACTTCTGCTGAACATACAGGGCCCATGTCCACAACAATATTGATGGATATACTCCACATAAGCAACATAAGCAAAAGCCACTGAGAGCAACATGCTCAGGGATATGTACACAAATGCAATGATGAGTGGGACGTGCTTGAGGGATACATTCCTGAACTGGACACTCACCATGCTTTGGAACATGATTCCTATGTACATCAAGCAGGGACCCTCACTAGCACTCTTCATGAGATACCTCAATGGGTGGATGGGAGACACACATGTACACCAGGGATCACTGCAGTGGCTGTACTGTACACAGGTGCAGGTAACAAATCTGCTGTTCACAGACACAGGACACTACCCTAGGGAGGTGAAAACACTGTAGTTGGGCTTGCAAATGGACTTGGCTAGACAGCATAGTACCTAACTATGAACCTGTGAAGCTATTACATGCCTTTGTGCATGGATAATTGAGTAGCTTTTCCATTTCAGTTAGCTATCATACTGTTACACTGTCCCGTGACTACAAGCCATATGTATCCTGTTATTGTGTATTGTAAATGCCAATAGACATACCTTTTGTTTGCATGATATAACAGTTATGCTGTGTAAAATATCTGACATATCTACCTACAATACTGTACATTACACATATTTTAAACATTATCCCATAATGCAAAGTATACTTGCACAGCAGAACCACCTTATGCATGTTATTCTCGTTATATGCCCATACACATGCCTACTGTGACAGTATATCAACATATATTATCTCCTGTTATGGCACGTACTTGTTGGACAAACCCTACCACTGACGGCGGGTGGTGTGGAATTGTTGTAAAGCCCTCATGTAGCATCCCTTGTGGTGTATGAGATGTTTACCTTGTGTCCCACAGCAGGACACACAATTTCTACAAGCGCTACTATGCTCAACAAGATATCACTACATAATACCTTTTCCCACTTTATGCATTGCGTACACTTTAATTAATACAAAACAGGCTCTACATACACTAACATACTGAGTGTTCTACATACCTTGAGTTCCGAGTCTGAAATATCTCTTTACACCTTTCCTGTTTAAATGGTTCTATGGTATGAGCATACGGTTTGAATGTATGGCAAGGCATCCTTATATAGATACCTGTAACATGTGGTATCCTGCCAATTGGTGTTCCTGAGTAAATTATTACATGCACATCAGCTGTGCAGCTACTCTATTTGCCAATTACGTGGCAACAGTGGGGTATAATTGAATACTCCACTTGGGCGTTGGCCTTTGCCCCAATGGGAGACGGCCTGTATGTGTTTTGTTGTGAGGAATTGCAACTGCTATTTGGAGAGACATGGATATTTTGAATTCATGTCCCCATGGATTGTGTGTGTGTGACTAGAGTATGTGGTTCTACATGTGAGAGTACCTGTCATCTCAACTGTCTGATAAGGGACTATTGCAAACAAAACCTGTAACATTGCCGTCTGTTCCATTATACAACAGCTACGATTTCACATGATTACAAGTGTGTCTCTCACAAGGTATGTTAACGCTTCTGCAGATGTAATTGAGTGAGTGGATGTTTGTGATGTTATTACAGTCTGTATTGCAATTGTTTCGGGTGTGGGGGAGATGTAGGTGGGTGTACATAGCATATACAGGTTTGTGGGGACTGCATTTCTACATATTCCATATGTGTGTGTGGGCTCCTTCCCTAATTGAAGATCTATCATTTAGTAGACTAAAACTATGGTTGTTGCAGGTTTATACATTAAGCCATTGTTAATTGGTTCCTATATAGCATGCAGGTGAGTTTGATACTTCAGTCCCTCTGGAACTACATCGATATGTAAGGGAATGTTACTAAATGACAGCTGTCTCGTGTATTTCTGTCACAGATATTTGCACTCATTGCAGTTGCGTTGGTGACTGAACCTCTTTGGCTTGGGTTGCCACCTTTTCAAATGGCCATAGTGGGACATTTGCAGGACACACATCGGTGTTTACACATACCCATGGTCAGTACACAGGACAGAACGTACTTTTATCCTAAATACATACTTATTCTTGTAGCACTTTAGCTACTTATCATGTTTGTAACATTTACGTATTTTAGATACAGGCATAACTATTTAATGCAACTATTACATAATATATGGGACATAATTATGTCCTACAATCTCGGACATTTGCCCTTTTTAATATTTTTTTGTCAGGACACAACTGCCCCTCTTAAAGTGGGACAGGTGGTAACCATATGCCTACGGCCAGCTATGACCACACCTACCGTAATGATCTACCTCCGAGTTAGCACTAACAGACACACGATGCAAACACACACACACACACACACATTACACAGTCCCACGGAAACACACACAGCACCCTCAACACACTTACAGACTACACAGCAATCACAAATACAGTTGAACACAGTACCTATCTGGACCACAGCACCGGCAGTGATAACTAAATGTCCCGTAACATTGTGATAATATTACTCGCAGTTCTAGTGTTCACTGTGGTCTTTCGGTCTTTAAGCCTTGTGATTACGCGTGTCGGTATGTAACACATTCGGTAGTTGGCAGTAACCTATTTATTTGTACCTCCATGATTGTGTACATGTCTGACCTATCTATATATTTGAAGATATAGGTGAATCCGTATATGTATATATCACTCTATCATATTATATATATATATATATATATATATAATATATATATATCTATATATATATATATATATATATATATATATATATATATATATTATATATATATATATATATATATAGAGAGAGAGAGAAAGAGAGAGTGTACACACCTTTCGTTGTGTACATGGCGGTGTATACTGTTTCCTGAACTCTGCACATTTGTGTTTTAACCTGTCACAATACACACCTGCCATTGGTACATCTCGGGTAGCTTAGTGTTAGGTGATTGTGTACATGATTGCATGTTATACTCCTGGCAGTGGTCATTTTACCTTTCAGAGCAGGCACTATTAGTACAGGGGTGAATAATGCTAGTTTTACCTGTTCTGGACATCGTTGACCGTGATCTGCACGATATTCAGCAAAGCTTAGCCCTGTTTCGCGGATATCCATATAGTCATGTTTAAACTACGCTTACCAGCACTTGCCAATGCATAAACCCGCTAACATGTGCTAAACCTGATCTGATGACCTGCATCCAACATCCATTATTCGTGCCTTCAGGATTACGAACGCCCTTGCAGGACGTGGAACCGGGAACATGCACCATAGTCAGTGCCTTTACCACTTGGCCATCTGGGATTTGTTCACGTGTTTTGGTGTTTTGTATGTGGACTGTACTATGGCTGTTACTCCATACTGCAATCAAATGTGTAACTCAGTTAGTTTACATATGGATGAGACCTATTAATGGTATGTCCAAGTGATGTTTATTGGATGTGCTCCAGCATTGGGAATCTATGTCACAGTGAGCCACACACTATAATGTGCTACACCTTCACACAACCATAGGTGGAGCATGCTGGGGTGACAGATACCTGTCATGGGTACTCCCCATGCTTTGCCACTACATCCCTGATTACATTATATGCAGCCCCTCATTAACACACACACCAGGGAATCCATGCATAGTGTGTGGGGAACAGTGATTACACACATGGATCCCGCAATTGGCTCTGCTCCACTGAGGGATAGTTGGTTAATCGATGTGCTGGTGACAGCAGACACTGTTTGTCTCGGTTGATGAATGGCCTCTGACAATCGGGCATGTACCTACCGATGTACCTAGGAACATACAGTATCAACATATGCTGTTAGCGTGTACTGTTCAGGTGTTGACTTTCCTTGTTCCAATAGCTTGTGTGCAATGGTTGAGGGCTGCCTATGTAGGATTCACACAGTAGGCCACCTATACAGTACAATTTACAGGTCGTGTGTGTGCCATCCAGTTTTACTGTGTGTGCAGGTGGAGAGGTGTGTCAGTCCAGGGGCCTACACTGTCAGTGTATGTGCTATACATTCCCTCTTTGCCAAGGGGCATATTGGGCACGCCTCTGTCTGCCTACTGGGGCTGGCACAGGGTGTTCATGGTCTGAATCCCTCTGTGCCTGTGATGGCCTTGGCAATTGTGGTGGGCTGTGAGGGCCTTCACCATTATGTCCCTGCTGCAGCTGTTTCCGCAGGATCATATTATGTAGCATGGCACATACTATGAAGATGTGGGCACACGTGCCTGGAGAGTACTGCAAGGCTCCACCAGATATGTCCAAGCAACGGAACCGTGATTTCAGCATCCCAAACACACGCTCTATGATGATTCTGGTTTGAGCGTGTGCCTCATTATGGCATTCCTGCATGGGTGTGTGTGCATTTCTGATGGGAGTCATCATCCACGGCTCCAGTGCATAGCCAGCATCCCCCACAAGGTGGCCATATGGGATGTCCCCCCTGACAAATACCTGATACAGCTGTGAGGCATGCCAGATGTGGGAGTCATGGTAGCTTCCAGGGCTGCCAGCACACACATCCATGATAATGCCCTGGGCATTGCACATGACCTGGCAGTTGATGGAGTGGTATCCCTTGTGATTTATGTAGTGCCTACCATGCTCACTGGATGGTGACTTGATATGTATGGCAGTCTATCACACCCAGTGCCTCCGGGTAGTGTGCCACATGGTGGAAGAGACGCATATTGCTGGCCAACTCCTCCTGAGTTCGGGGGAAGTATATATGCTCATTGGCATGTGGTAACATGGCATCCAGGAACTGGTGTAGTACCCTGGATGCTGATGCCTGTGAGATCCCCATTATATCTCCAGTTGGCCTTTGAAAGGTACCTGTGGCTAGTATTCTCAAGCTTACACATACCTTCGTGTCCACTGGGATGGGTTCCCCTCTGTTGTTTCTGGATCTCAGGCCCCCCCGGCACCGCTCCACTATTTGCTGTAAGATGTCCCTGTCCACCCTGTAACACTCTACTACCTCCAGATCATCCTAGGTTACCCTTGGTCTGAACACTCTTCTCCTCCTCTGGGGACTGCGGTGGTTGTCAGCATCATCCTCCACAACACCTTCAGTCTCTAACACATGGTGATGAATCACAGCTATGGCAGCTCCCAACATGTACATTGTAAAAGTTCCCCATCTGTTTACACCGATGGTGCAGTATTTGGGAATACACAGGTGTGTGTGAGGTGCCTTCATGCTTTATACTATTGTGCTTTGAACACTGATGATGTCATAGGGTGTGCATGTACAATCGGAGCTACAGGGTATCTTATGTGTTTTACCACAGGTACTGCTATTGTGGTGCCTTTGGTGTTGAATTACATTTAGCTGCCGTGGATTACCTCTTGCCCTTCCCTTAACATTTCTTTTTCCCATTTTCTGGCATTCATCCAGCAGCCTGCTTTCTTTGTACTTTCCAAAACCTGGCTTATCTTAAAATGTGTTCTATGGCAGAGATCTACAGGTTTGCTTTGCTTTATGACAGTTCTTTTCTTTTGCAATCTGACACCTCCCTATCCTGTTCTGCAGGTTGCTGCAGCAGACTTGTTAGCTGCCGATTGCCCACTGTGAGTTAATAGGTGTTAATTGCTCACTTGTACTAAATTACCCCCACTGCATTTCCTTTCTTCCTCTAACCTTCCTGTTTGAGCCGCACCACCGGGTTTCGGGCACGTTTTCATCCACGTACACATGCGCTTTCAGGCACCATATGTGCTCTCAGCTAAACGATGCTATACCTACATCCCAACCCCTATCCTGGCTTTGCTTATCAACGGGCAGGCCGGATTTGCATTGCTCCAATGTGCTTACAGCTACGGTGGCACACCCCATTGCTGATGTCATGTATACCTCTAAACCACTCCTCAGTGTTGTAGTGCTGCACCGTATGGTACATCCTTAGTCCGGTGGGACGTTTGCAATTCATTATTACTTGCCTCATTTGCATAGCATTGACTACTAATTCATAGTTACCGCGCCGAACACTGTCACAGACCCTTAGCAACCCTTGCAGCTTGGTTGTGGTGTACCATGCATTCCATTGAGTATTATGGTGAAATGATGGTTTGTATTACATTAATTTTATGACATTTGTATATATTTTCCTTGTATTCCGTTACACATGCCCTGCAGTTGTTGTACTATGCTACTGTGACATGACATTAAATGTTGTTTTTTAGGTGTTGTGCATCTTTTCTTATGCCATTGGCTGTATATTTAGCCATTGGCATATGTTAACTTTGTAATACATGAGTCTGGTCTTTTTCATAGTCTGATGTTCTGTTTAAAATGTAAACCATTTTTTGGTTTACATTTTGTAGGCTTATGCCTGCACCACTTAATGAATCGCTATGTACCTTCATTTGCATGGTGCAGTACATGATGGGGTGATTAGCATACCTGAGTGGAGGGCTGCAGATCTGGTGCACGCTGGTAGTGCACGTGGAATTGATCACCTGAATCAGCCATATTTGGCATTACTGCCTACGCTATGCCTGTGCCTGGTGCAAGCTTCATGAATCCCGGGGCATATGTATTTATTATATACTGAGTGTTCAACTTTTGATTGTTAATACAGTGATGCCAGCAAATAAAATACTTTGTTTCATGTGGTGAGAACATTCTATGTATCTTATTAAAGAATTTTTGTGGAACTAAAAGGTATTAATAGGTCCAACCAAAGTTTTATATCTATATTGGTATTAACAAATTTTCTAAAATAATTTAAAATATAATGTATACATTTTAGTCTAGTAGGTTTTGTTAAATTATACTGTATACTAATGCACAAAAGGTGCCATAATTTGTTGATCAGATAACATAAGTTTTTTAGTATGGGATTTTCATTTAAGTAAATAATAGTATGTAAAGATTTCCAACTGGATGAGTAATTTGGGTCTATCCAGTTTATGATAACTTTGAAAATAGAGGCTTTAATATAGGTTTCTGTATCAGGAAAATTAATCCCTCCATGCTCCCAAGGTCTAATATGGTGTGTGAAAACTATTCTATTTCTATTAGGATACCAGAGAAATTTTAATAAAAGTGCATTCATATATTTTAAGAGATGTTTATCTGGTATCATAGGAACAGCTTGGATTATGTATAACATTTTTGGAAGTAATATCATCTTTATTTTCTGATGATAGATGTGATTTAGGAATATCTCCATGAAGACAGTATTATGTTTTGTGTTTGGATTTCAAGTAATGTTTTATAAAAAAACTGAAGTTATAGATGTGGAAAATGTTTATATAATTCACTTATAATACCATTAATTCCTGGAGCTTTATTACACTTATTTTCCTTAATCTTTTCTATAACTTCTTTAGGTCAGATTTGTTTTTGAAGGTCCAATTTTAAATTTTCTGGTATTTTCTTAATTTTAGGGAAATTTAATTCTGAATTTGAGTGATTAATTTGAGGATTATCAATTTTGCAGTGTTCAGTATAAAGATATTTAAAGGCATCAAGGATATCACTTATATCTGATACTTTTTATCTTTTTTCTGTCATGAAGAAAGTTAATATTATTTGGTCTGGACTGGATTTTGATTCTCATAGCTAGGTTATGCATATGTTTAGGGGATGTAGAATAGGTCTTTAGTTTAAAATTTTCTAGTGCCACATTAGTTTTATGGGATACAAGTTCATTATATTTTTATTTAGTTTATATATTGTAAATTTATTGTTGGAAGAATTTGTAGAGTTATTGGATTTAATCTTTATAAGTTGGTTTTGTATGTTGTGTAATTCCAATTCCCATTCTTTTGATTTATTTTTAAACCATGTGGTTTTACCCTATATGTAAGCTTTCAAGGTATCCCATATCATGACTATGTTAATCTCTTCAGAATAATTAGTATCCAAGAAAAATTGTAGATCTGAAACTAACCAAGGTCTAAATTCTTTTAATTTTGTGATATAGGCTGGTATTCTTTTCATATAAGTTAATTTCTTAAAGTCTACTTGAAACCTAAGAATAAGTGAACTATGATCTGATAAAGTACAGGGAATTATTGAGAAGTTAGAGATTTTTGAGTTTAGATCTTGAGAAACATAAATTTTGTCTATTCTTGTTTGCGTGCCAAATCTGTGATAGCAAATTATTTTCTTTGACGCTAAATTTGTCAATTAGTTTAAGATTTTCACCATTTTGAGTAGTTTTGCTTGTGGAAGTAAGACAAAGAGGTCTTTATTAGTAGTCTCAGAATTATCTAAGATACAAAAGTCCCCACCTATTATCACATTACCTTTATACGTATTTCTAATGAGATCTAGATTTTTTAACTGTCCCTGTCCCCATGCCAGGAAACTAGTACAGATTTACTAATGTCCAAATTCTATTGTTAAATTTCACTATAACAAGAGCTATGAGACCTTCTTTGTCCACATAATTATAAATGATTTTGGGGTTAGTAATATTCTTCCTCCATAAGATTATTACTCCTCTATTTTTTGTTTTATATGAGGAATGAGATAACATTAAATATTCATTTCAATTCCGTATGTATTTTTCATTTTTTTGAAGTGATATTCTTGAAGAAAGATCACCTGAGCTTTGTTTAATTTTAAATATCTTAATAGATTTGATCTTTTCTTTGGATTGTTCAAACCATCAATGTTTAAAGAAAGTAGTGTTAAGTCCATATGTTTTTGACTAGGTTTAGAGGTTACTTGTAAAGTTACTAATACTCAAAGCTCTTTCATAAAATTGTAGATGAGTATAGTTCTTATCACTTCCAAATATTGTGATCAGGTAGGTTTTTTCTGTTGAAAGACATAAGATAAATCTTATTTCAGGCCTATAAAAAAGAAAAAAAGTATAACACAAAAACTATTATATGTAACAAAATAATCCAACAATTTAGGATTTCCCCTATCATACATGGAATGATAAACATTTCTAATCCAATATATAAAAATGATCTATCAGATTATCCCTCATACCTCAGCAACAATAACCCCTTTGAGCTCCATACAGACTTCAATGGAGATATTTTAGATTTGTATAAGGAATGTAATATTTAACTATACATAGTAATCAATTATATCTAAAATAAACTAGAATCACAAATAGAGTTTTGTTTATATATTTCTAATTAGATATCATCACATCTCAAATAGTAAAGTGTCCCTATATAGAATCAGAACATATTAGATATAAAATTAACTATCTAAAATATTATTGTATAACATTCAAGAATTCAACAATAATGTATGTTGGTATGATTAATTACAAACATTATATATGAAATTATCTCACTCTGTATATGAAAATTAAATACAAAAAGGGTGATTGTTTATTATAACACAACTTTATAGATGAATAATCTTAAGAAGATGTCCTTTGTCTATAGCAGAATTTAATCTAGTATCATGGTTTTATGATAGGTTACTCTAATCTTTAAACAGTCTCTCATTTACCCTACCAGCATATTGTATTCATTAATAAACCATCTAATGTAGAGATGTAAGTATAAGTTGTAAGCTATGATGTCATGACTGTAGATTAATGAAAAAGTTCAGTCAAGTGAATAACTGGGAGAGGAATTGAGTATTACTTTTCATTTCCAAATATATAATGATGAACATTATGTAGCTTTAGTAAATACATTAGAAACAAATCATGGATGTGTATAGCAATGTAGAATTGATGGTCAGGTCTGGGACACTAATGTTGAATAATGGAGTATTCTATCTTGGCAGAAAGAATGTAAATGTATGTTACAAATATAGACAGATAGGCAACCTAGTAAATTCTTATTTTTTTCTTTCTTTTCTTTTTTGTCCCCTATTTTCTTTCCTCCTCTTCTCTCCCTTCCTTTTTTTTTGCAGTCTATCCTTGCAACATATGTAAATTGGCATTCCACAGATGGAGCATACTTTACTGTAGTTTAGAGATGAATTGTAGCTTAACTGCTTAAAATAATGTATACTCTAAGCTCCCTTATCTTAATTCTCAAGTATCTCCAGACTTTCTTTCTTCCCCCTTCACCATTGTCATTCTGCTATGTAAACTGTAGTAGTGTTGCTATGGCAACAATGATGAGTTTTCCAGTATGGAAGCTACTTTCATTTCCATGTCTATCATACATAAACTAAGTCTGCTACTTATCAAAGTTTGCAAATTAGTTAAACAAAAATATCTGTTAGTTGCCTGTAGTCTTTACATTGCCTTGCCTTTTCATACTCTGTCTTGTTCCTTGTTTAACATATCTATGAGGCTGTTTGTTTCATTTGTTTCTTTAAAGGAAGTGTGTGTATGAAATATCACTATATTTCCTTTCAGTTGCAGCTTGCTTGTAAACTGAATCATCAGTTCAGAATATAACAAAGAGAAAGGATCAGTTATCACATTAATCTCTCTCTTTTGAAGTTACTCTATAGCTAATTTAATCATGTGAAACCTAAGTATCCCCAAAACATCTTAGACATGAAGTAGGTGAAGGGCTTAATCACGGATCTGTGAGGTAAGTGAAAGTTCTCAGAAGCTACTCATCTCATGGATGAATAATTGTCAGCTCACAGCTTCTCAGAATGTTGCACATTCAATTTAGTAAATTTAATGGAAACTAGGTGCAAAAAGTAAATTCAGGGTATGATTGTTTAATCACTGTCTACCAGCTAGTCCCAGTCTCCAAAACAAATAGACCTTGATAGAACAGTACAATCGCCCATCCATCTTCAAGTCATCATTACTTAACAATGAGCTATCATCATATTGAAATGTGTTTTCACTTTACATAGATTCAGAGTAATTTATCACACAAAACTCTCTCGAAGAAGAAAAAGGCAAAGAGGCAAAGTCTGTCGTAAGATATAAAGCGGACTGACTTGTATAATAATAATTTTCATGTATATCGTGGTCAAAATATTAATCTACAAATCAAACAAGCCATCAAACACACAGTTACTTATTCATTCCCATAGGCTTTTAACTTTTTTTTTAAATAGAAAGGCAAAAATATATGACAAAATGGCCACTATCTATTCTAGTATTTAATCTTATTTAATGCTTTAGTAGTAAGATAATTTATATAAGGAAAGATAAAAAAAAAAAAAAAAAAAGGTGAGACAACTAAATAAGTGATTAATTACACGCATGTTTGTGTGTTAATATGTAGGTCACACTTTAGTAGATTTTTTGAGAGATTTAGTGGATACTGTAGCTTTGGATTCAGTCCTTTGTTTCTTCTTCTTTACATCTGTCCAAGAATTTTTTTCAGGAGATCTCTTCAGGGAAGTAGATGATGACCAGCCCATTTCTTCTGGAATTGTTATTATGTCATTATTGTTGATGAAAGTAAATGCTTCCTCTAGGTTGTTAAAAGACCTCATTTCATTTGAATAAAAGATTTTAATTTTTGCAGGATATACAAGTTGAGGTTTTATATTGTTTTGTTTAAGTAATTTCACAAATGGCCAACTTTTTTCCCTCAAATCTAGCACTCTGGTGGAAAAGTCATTATCAAATCTGATTTGGTTTTGTTTGTATTTTAAAGGACTTTTTCTTCAAGCTGTTTTAAGAACAAGTTCTTTGTCTAAATATGATAGAAACTTTACTACAATTGATTTTGGATGTGCAATAGGTGAGGAAGAGATTGGCTCTATGTGCTGTTTCTATGCCACAGGATACACCTTCTTTTAAGTCTAAGATTTCAGGTACCCATGAGTTTAAAAAAAGAATGATATCCTCACCTTCAGATCTCTCAGGAAGTCCAAAGATTCTGATATTTGTTCTCCTTTCTCCAGGTCATCTGCCTTGTTGATGTGATTCTGATTGCAGAGGAAATTTACTCTGATTTTCTTCCTCTTTAATTCTCCCTTCTATGACATGTAAGGAGGTTTCAATGTCTGATATTTTAGTTTTTGTTAACATTTTTTAGAAATGTTTTTATTTATTTATTAGGTAGGCTTACGTATGCAACTAATGTTCCTTGCTTACAATATAGTAGAACTGTTTGTTTTATTTGAAGGGAGGTGGAGTTTGCTTTCTAAGCAAGAAATGGACAACCACTCATATTATTGTTTTTAAACATGTGATAGGAAGGAGGGGAATTTAAACCCCAGTGTTTTAAAATGTTTTTATCTGAAGAAGTTGTTTTTTGTAAACAATGAAAAGCATTGTTAAAGCTTAATAAAATTGTTTCCTGCATCTGTGTGGAAAGAGGTCGTGTTTTGGGCGATTTGACTTGCACTTCTTTGGCGTTTTTGGAATTTCTTGCAGTGTTTACATTTTTACAAGTTTGTCTTTTGTGGCGGATGGATGCCGAAGTGACCACCAGTCTATTGCCCACATCTACTCAACCGGACAATATGGGTAACTTGTCAATATTGATCGAGATGCTCACACAAAAAGTGGATAGTTTATCCCAAAGACTCGACAGGATGGCAGAGACACAACAAACTATGCAAAACTCTACCTCAAATGGACAGTGTAAGTTCCGGTCTTTTCCCTGTCAGGAATGGAATGGAGAACTTAGAGCAGCCCACAGGGGGGGAGTGGGACGACTATGACAGAACAAATGGGCCAGGGAAGATGTACTAATGGACCGAACAGGACCAACAATGTTGCACAACTCAGTAATACATCTGTTAATACTGGTAATGCTTCAGGGCAACAACAGAGCCACCAGTCTGGTCCCTTGGAGCCTATAGGCATCCCAGACTTTGCATTATGGATAGGGATGCCGTTTCACTTTGCCCAATCAACTACAAATAATATACAGGAACAACTGAGTGAAGACAGAGTTGATTTTGCAACAAAATTACACCTGTTTGATCAGATGTTAGTGAAACTAAGGAAAATACAACTTGAAATAGCGTATTTTCAAGAATGTTCACATCTAAAGGTCATACCAAAGGGGCTTAGATCATGGCAATACCCGACGGGCTTGCCAAGGGTCTCCCTTTCACCGTGACCTTATTAAATTATTTAACAAGCATGGGTTTGAACTTTTGGAGTTGATGTGTAAACACTACCAAGAGGCAGTGAATGGCTTGTTAAAAGAGACAAGCAAGCTAGACAATGATATTAAAAAAGACATAGATTTTCAGAGATACCGCTTTGAATATGAGTGGATCTATAGCAGTATAGACCAGTATGTGTCAAAAATAAATGCAACTAAAATTAAAAAGTTGAACCATGATATTAAGGATTACAATAATGGAACAGCTTATCCAAAACCACCAGAATCTCAAGGAAATTTCTTAGCGAGCCCATTTGAGACTGTGGGGGAAGAGAGGAGTGAAGAAGTAGCAGAAGATACGAGTTCTACAAGTGCTGGAAGTGGGGGCAACTTGTTGGACTCTCTACGTCGGAGTGAATGCCTAGCCAACAACAAGAGAAACAACAAACAACCTCAGACAACCAATAGCTCAAATTTTCAGAACAGAGTGTTGAACCATGCACCTGCAACTGGTCGGAAAGCCCAAAGCAAAACCAAGAACAAGTGGAACTAAACCTGGACAATATGGACATAGAACTAGATACCACACATGAATGTAAGGTAATCTGTAATTCTAGTTTGGACTTTAAAGTATTTAACTACTCTGAGTTTGTTTTTTCCACTGCATTAGTGGAGTTATTGTCTAAGGGATTCACCTTTGTACCTTCCACACGAGCTAATTTAGCAAAAACGTTGGTTGAACTAAAAATGTTTGTGAGGAAATTGAATTTATGTACATTAATGGGACAACAAATAAGTATGATGGGGAAATATTATATCCCTAGTACTTATCACCCGCCCTTACACCCAACAATAGCACTGTTTGACCAACCAGAACGTGATAGACATACGTTATGTTACAGGAAAGTCCTTATCAGGAAACACACATGTATTCAACATTAACAAAGAAGAGACATGTTGGAATCTTTACAAAATTTTCCAATAAGAATTATGGAACCAGACAAGGGGGGGTGGCCTAGTGTTGATGACCTACAAAGACTATAATAACAGGATGATGGATACAGTTAACACTGACACTTATGTGGAAGTATCCAAGAATGAATTAAATATTGGATACTCTAGGATTAGGTCTTAAATCAATGACATGTTTATAGAAGCTAGGATAGACACTGACCTGTACAATTACCTTACCATGCCAGCACCCAGGATACCTATCCTGTTGGGAATACCAAAAGTCCATAAAAAACTTGTATAACCCACCTAGGTGACCACTAGTTGATGCAAGAAACAGCATCACATATGCATGTGCAAAAGCTGTTGATAACATTTTGAAAAAATACATCAAAAGTGAAAGACAGATTTCTAAATATTCATGGTCGTTTATAGAGGAAATTAATAGGACCACATTTAGTGAGGAATTTAATTTCCTCACTATAGATGTCAAGGACCTTTATTCCTCCAATTGAATGGGTGGCCTCTTCAATGAGACAAAAAGAAGCACCATGTCACGAGATTAAGTTGGTTGAGGAGTTCTTGGACATAATCCTGTCATGCAACTATGTAACATTTAACAACAAGTACTACCTTCAAAAAATAGGTGTGGCCATGTGGTCCCATTGTGGGGCCAGCGTGGCCAGTTTGGTAATGGCGTTTTGGGAGAGGGAGTACGTTATGTCTAACTCATACATCCAAGAGAAAATTCAATTGTACACACGTTTCTTGGACGACATATTTATTTTAGTTAAGGGGGACATACAAGTTGCACAAGAGATGGTTGAATTTTTCAACTCTACATCAGAATTCCTCAAATTTACATCATGTTTTGCACAAGATAGAATAGCATACTTGGATGTAGATTTAATTAAAGACATGAGCAATGCATGCTTCATAGCAAAAATATTTTGTAAAGACACATACTCTAACTCTTTCTTGCAGTACTCTAGCTGTCATCCCTTTACACAAAAGAAATCTGTAATAAAGAACCAACTAGTTAGGATGGTCACTGACCAAAGACCACAATTTTCAGGAAGAATGTGCCTTTATGAGAGATTTATTCTTGAAAAGAGGCTACCCCGTCACCCTAATTCAGGACTTAATTGAAGAAGTCCAGTTAAAAAGGGAAAGGGGAATTTATTTGCCCATCTTGAATCAACACAGTGGACACATTACGGAACTACAAGTTGTCAGACAAACTATTAGCCCATAAAGCTTTATTATTACATACAGCCTAGATGCTAAACGTGTGGTTTCCATAATCCAAAAGAACTGGGACATATTAATGAATGATGGTGACTTGAGAAACAAATTCCAGGAAAAACCTGGGATTGTTTTTAAATGGGGAAACAACTTGAAAAAAATACTGGAAAGGAAACCAAATAGGCAGGTAAACACAATGGGTATGTTTAAATGCAACATGTGCAGATATTATAAATACATGGACACCGGTCAAACATTTGAGATTAGGGGCAAGAGATACAAAACAAGGGACAAACTTGACTGTCAAAGCAAGCAGGTAGTATACCTAGCAAAGTGCATGTGCTGCCCAGTATTCTATATTGGAAAAACTGACAGAAAACTCCGCGAACGGGTATATGAACATGTGTATGCCATGGGGAGACACAAAGCAGAGAATGCACTTGCAAGACATATCATGGAGTACCCACAACACCAGTTTACATTCCGGGCAATAAATCAAGTTAGGAATGAGGGGAGAGGGGGGCCAGATTCATTGATTTTAGAGAAAAATGAACTTATGTGGCAATTGAGGCTGGATGCTTGTCATTACCCAGGGATAAATGAACTAAGTTCCATTATGTGTATTTTAAAACTAAGAAGCTTAAGCCGGTAGTAAAAAAAAAAAAAAAAAAATGTATTTTTATTTTCATTAATATTTTTATACTGCTTGGATATATACAAACACATGCTTTAAAACTTATTTTGTACAGATGTATATAAATATACGCTTCACAATACAATATTTTTAAAGAAAATATTTTTTGTAAACATTTTTTAGAAATGTTTTTATTTATTTATTAGGTAGGCTTATGTATGCAACTAATGTTCCTTGATGCTTACAATACAGTAGAACTGTTTGTTTTATTTGAAGGGAGGTGGAGTTTGCTTTCTAAGTAAGAAATGGACAGCCTCTCATATTACTGTTTTTAAACATGTGATAGGAAGGAGGGGAATTTAAACCCCAGTGTTTTAAAATGTTTTTATTTGAAGAAGTTGTTTTTTGTAAACAACGAAAAGCATTGTTAAAGCTTAATAAAATTGTTTCCTGCATCTGTGTGGAAAGTCGCCGTGCTTTGGGCAATTTGGGTTGCACTGCTTTGCTTTTGAAAGAAGAATAGTCTCCAAATTATTTTGACAGGAAAATTTTGATGAAAAGTCACCAAAGGTGATATACAAGTAGTTCAGATCGTTATCAACAGTATTTGATTATTTTTGTTTGAAAAAAATTGATTTTTTTTCCCGTATTTTAGAATAGTTTTGTGGAGCTCTAAAAAAATGCTGGTTTCAGTTGGCCATCTGGGCTCCTCAGCATTTTGGACAGTATTGAATTCAGAAAATGCAACTGTTATAGAACTTTCTCAATGACTAATTGTGTTACTGAAGTATATTCTAAGTAACAGCAACAAGTAATGCAAGGTTTGAATCTGCAATATGGATAGTTTACCTTTAGGGGTCGTAATACATATTTTTTATTTTCTGTTTTTGAACCTGGACTACACTTACAATTCAAATTTGAATTTTGCAACCCAAGTGTGTATAATGTACGCAAAGCAAGATAATGTGTTACCTGCGGTACTCATAGCACTGATTATAGTAAAACCACACTTCTATGTGCATGATGTTACAAATAGTACTTGTGCAAAAGTATGAGATAGTACAATTTGCAACATAATGGTTTAGGGAAATATAAAACATCAACACAGTTTTAAAAATATGTGTGATCATGGCTTGAGTGGCATATAGCTTTTATGACCCTAAGTGTACATTACACTGATATATGCTGTATAGAACACCATCTCTTGTAAACTATGTATGGCCCCTTTCTCAATATGTCTTAAAACATAAATGCATCATGATATCAATGAAAGCGACATTTCATCATACAAGGTCAACAGTTACAAAAATGTCTATTTTTTCTTTGCACAGCAGTTGGCATGGAGTACTGTTAGTATGCATCAATAACTGTAGAGAACTGGTGATTTACATCTTATGACAAAAACTCACAAAATAATTGCATGTTTCTATGTGCACGATGTTACAAATAGTGTAGCAAACTTACTGGCTGACAAATTCAGCTCCAGCTTTATCCCTCTCTTCCATCAACCATCCCTCAGGAAATACCATCAAATATAACTGCCACTGTTATCACTGGGGAACAGGTCCTTAAGGCTCTCTCTCTAAGGCCAAGAACACTCCATCAATGGGCCCAGACAATATCACAGGATGCCTTCTAAATAGCATAAATCTATCAGGCCCTCTGGAATCACTATTTAACTGTAGACTCCAAACAGGTTTCATGCCTCAAGTGCAGAACAGCAAGAGTCATCCCTTTGCACATAATTGGACCAGCTACAGACCCTGGAAACTACAAACCCATAAGTCTTACTAGTAGAAACAACAAATTCTCCTTCTTCCACAAAATAACAAAACAACTCTGGCCCCAACAAAAATATTCACCGACTGTGAAATGAAGCAAGCAGAAAAATAGAATCTCTTTATTTCTCTCTAGCGCTTCGGTGTTTCCACCTTCAAGGAATATCTAACATGCAAAATGCAAAATACATGTTCTTATATAGAACTTCTAATTGATAATACACACCCATTAATTACAAAATTATATAATTATTTAATAAAATCCCATCTTAAAGTAAACATTTCCAATTCAACTCATTATTAAGCCCTGTGGGTGTCATGGTTTTATACTTTAAAATAAAAATGCTTTCTTTATACAACAACTTTTGTTTCAACACACTTTCATCATCACATAAACATTGCACACTTTCTAAAACAGTGCCTTTTAACAAAGACACATCACCATTATGAAATGTATTAAAATGTGAGGCAATTATTTTATTTTCTCTCTTATTTTTCACATCCCTAACATGTTCCATCAACCTAATACGGAATTCTCTCTTAGTCTCCCCTATATAATAAAGTTCACATGGGCATTTAAGTGCATATATTACCCCTTTACTTCTGCATGTATAAACCTCCCTCGGCTCAAATTTTATTCCATTTATTTTATTAAATGTTTTAACAATGTTTGTGCAAATACTGCATCTATTGCAACTTATTGTTCCCAAGTTCACAACCATCTTAGGTATATCTATCTTAGGCATTTGAAACTTCCCACATACTACCATATCTTTTAGGTTCCTACCCCTTTTATATTAAAAAAGTGGTCTATTCAGAAAAATACTTGCTAGAACCCTATCCTCTAACAAATATTTCCAATAATACTCTATTAGGATTTTAACTTCCTCACTTTTCACATTATGCACTGAAACATAATAAATTGCATCTCCCGCCTCCTGTCTATTCTCATGAGTTCTTCTAATATGAGGCCTATTCCTTCCTCCGCATAAAAAAATATCCCTGTCCATACCCTTTTCTTTCTTTAATTTCACCAATGCTTGTTTCAAAATACTTGGTTCATAACCCCTCTGTAAAAACATATGATTAGTTGTCTCCAATTCCTTTTCCAAGGTACTTACTTCACTACACAATCTGGACATAACCAATTCACTGTAGCGTAAAGCCACTAGCACATGAGGAGGGTGGCAACTTGAAGCATGTAAATACTGATTACCATCTACAAACTTTCTATGTATATTAGATGAAATATTCCCTTTTTCTGTGCCTTCCAAAATAAGGTCCAAAAAAACCACCTTATTACCCTTCTGGAGTCCATCAAATGCCAGGCCAAAAGGATTCCTATGTATATTCAACATAAATGTATCTACTTGTTCTATACCACTTTCGCAAATAAAAATCAAATCATCAATGTAACGAAAATAAAATTGTACATATCTCTTTGTAAAATCTAAATCAAATAAAAACTTCTTTTCAAAAAAAGACTTAAAAAGGTTTGCATACATAGGGGCAAATGCTGCCCCCATTGCTGTACCTTGTTTCTGTCTATATATTACCAAAATAAAAATAATTATTCTTTAAACAAAAGTCTATCATTTCAATAACAAAACAAGCTAAAGGGCTATCTCCCAAGAAAAACTCTATTGCCTTCAAGCCATCCCTTGTAAACTATACAACTTCCTCAATATGTCTTAAAACATAAATGCATCATGATATCAATGAAAGCATTTCATCATAGAAGGTCAGCAGTTACAAAAATGTCTATTTTTTCTTTGCACAGCAGTTGGCATGGAGTACTGTTAGTATGCATCAATAACTGTAGAGAACTGGTGCTTCACATCCTATGACAAAAACTCACAAAATAACTGCATGCTTCTATGTACACGATGTTACAAATAGTGTAGCAAACTTACTGGCTGACAAATTCAGCTCCAGCTTTATCCCTCTCTTCCATCACCCATCCCTCAGGAAATACCATCAAATATAACTGCCACTGTTATCACTGGGGAACAGGTCCTTAAGGCTCTCTCTCTAAGGCCAAGAACACTCCATCAATGGGCCCAGACAATATCACAGGATGCCTTCTAAATAGCATAAATCTATCAGGCCCTCTGGAATCACTATTTAACTGTAGCCTCCAAACAGGTTTCATGCCTCATGAGTGCAGAACAGCAAGAGTCATCCCTTTGCACATAAGTGAACCAGCTACAGACCCTGGAAAATACAAACCCATAAGTCTTACTAGTCTCTTATGGGAAGCCATGAAAGGAATTATCATGGAAATTATCAATAATGACAGAGGAAACCTCCAGACAATGGACCCAACCCTATTTGGTTTCATGAAGTGCAGGTCATGCCTACTCATCTTGGTGGAATTCTGTGAGAAGGTCAATATAGCAATAGATAAGGGCAAAATGGTTCACACTGCCTACCTTGACTTAGCCAAGGCATTTGATACAATCCCCCATTCGGGTATTGTGACAAACATAAGAGGTTAGGTACAAACCTGTATGCAACCCTGTGGATAGCCAGCTGTTTCACAAACAGGACCCAGGAAGTTAGAAATGGGGAGTCTACCTCTACAAAGAGGCCAGTCATCAGAGTCATAAGCCAAGTATATCAGGGATCAGTCCTGTGACTGCTCCTTTTTGGCATTTACTTCTGTGAAGTCAAGGCCAACATCAGTAGCATCTGGCTGACTAAATTTGAAGATGATTGCAAATTAAGGGCTATCATTGAATTATCCACCAACAAAAGTGTTCTCCAGGAAGGGCTAACACAGACAAACAACAGGTGCCCCAGCCATGGACTAAAACTAAATGCCAAGAAATGCATAATAGTATCCTTTGGGAAGTCATCCACCCCATAGAAAGTAATCTAGCCTTTGACCATCACATAGCTACAGTAGTGAAGAAATCATTCTTTGCTGTGCAGTTTATAAAAAAAGGTATGGCATCTATGTCCAAGGAAGCCATTGTTTCACTGTATTTGACATTAATCATACCGATCATTGAGTACAATGCCCCCCTTGATATATACCTAACCAGGCATATCCAAGAACTGGAAAATCCACAGAGATTCCTCACTTAAAGAATACAGGATGTAAGTGACATGTCCTGTGCAGACCACCTGAAGGCCCTATCCCTGTATTCTGTCTCTTACAGGCTGTTGAGGGGAGATTTATGCCTGGCATACAAGGCATTGTCAGACCCTACTCTGATGGATCTTCTGCATATCTGCAAAACAAACAATATCATAATTATCCATTCTAAAGACTTAAATCTTGCTTGTGATATAATTAGGTCCTGCTGGAGAGACAGGTATGTATTCCATAGACTGCCTCCTCTCTGGAACAGGCTCACCATCCATGTGAAGCAGAGTTCCTCCCTAACCCAATTTAAGTATAAATTGGACAATTGGATGAGGAACAGGAAAATTCATCCCTGGTTTGGCACCTATGTCTCTAATGGGCACAGGCAGCCTGTAAATGGTTCATCTCCCTGGCCCCCTCCTTGTAAATGTTTCACCTCTGAAGCCCCTGCTTACACTTATCAAGGGTACCAGAACTTTTCAGAGTTTTGGGATACATGGCTAGGCTTTATGCCTTTGGAGTCATTAGCTTAATAAACACCTATGAACCTATGTGCTAAGTCTTTGCTGTTAGCTGCACAAATACACTTGGCCTGGGCATGCATCAGTTAACACTGAAGGTATTAGAGAAATCAATGCAGTTGAAACTTTTCCACAGAATACATATTTGCTTGAACATATTCCTTCAATAAAGGAAGACCTCAAAGTGAAATAGTTACAGAGTTATCAGAATTTTCTAAATTGTATACCTCAACTTACACCCTTGGAATACCAATTCTCTACTGACATTAACAGTTAATACACAGAATAAAGAAGTTCAGGTTTCTTTTTGTCATAGGTTTGATTCCAAAGTGCTGTCACTCACAGTTTTGAACACTTTATGTTAGACCAAGGCATTGTGCAGTACTTAAGCAAAATTTACGTAAGGACAATACTGAACAACAACATCATGGAGGTTATCATCTCATTTTTATTTGTGACAATCTTCGCATTGTGAATGCTATCAACCATCACAGAGAACATGACCAAAGGTGGCATTATATCATTTGAAGTGTAACTGAGATATCAACATTAACTAGCAGTTGGTGGAGTCACTATGGTGCATTTTTACATATACTGATTAGCTCACATGGCCAGGTCTTACTGCCATGTTTCTCACTTAAAGCGTACAGTGATTAAATCATATCCACATTTTATTCCAGTTCATTTTTGTGAAGTCTGTCACACAAATGCATTTGCCAATACACACAAGCTGGACCGGTACATGCGAGATCTGAACTGGGATCAATTCCCTGCCATTTTTCCTGATACCTCTGAGACAACATAGCAGCCAATGGCGAGGGTAGTGTGCCATGTAGAACACAAAATTGTGTGAGGTGGAGTCCAAGATTTTTATTGGACTTCTCGTTAAATGTTACAGCTGAAGACTGCAGGAGAACTACACTGGGTCAAAGTACAAGGCTGAAGCTTGGAATAGCTTGGTCAGTGCTGTCACCCCTGTAAATGGCACTGGAAAACAATTATGTCATCACTACAGTGACTTGAAAAGATGCAAGCAGGATCTCCA
Organism: Protopterus annectens; assembly: GCF_019279795.1. Classification (NCBI taxonomy): domain Eukaryota; kingdom Metazoa; phylum Chordata; order Ceratodontiformes; family Protopteridae; genus Protopterus; species Protopterus annectens. The sequence continues at coordinate 1,331,916,700 of NC_056729.1, read as the reverse complement.
TTGCTGATGGGAGGAATATTATAAGAACCACATCCCACCTGAGTTGAGTTGAATAAGTATAGTGACGCATTACCAGGCAATACAATACCGTGACTTGCCCACACAGACAGGTGTCCATTATTTTTTTTTTGTTCTTTGTAGCTTCTGCAGAGTCATAAAGAAATAGGAAGGCATATCGTGAGAAATTACAACACCTTAGACAGGTATGAGGTAATTATGCTGCGGTTAAGACTGATAACCATTTCATAACAGCATTGATTTTGAAATCATGTTATCAATTCTATGGATATCAGTCCATAATTGTTTGACACAGTAATAAACGAGTAGGTGTATATACATAATCAAATTGTACATACCAGAATGAATTCATCTTGCAAGACTACATTAGAGATTATTTCAGTAAACATAGGTAGCTGTGGGTTCAAATCTAAGCAGCAACAATTTATTTATTGATATTTGCTTATTAGGAAAGCTCAGCACAGAGTCCTTTTTCAGCAGAGGCCTGGGGAGAAAAGCTCCAATATAATAAATCAATATTTACAATAACAAATTTTATAATGCAGCTTCAATGAATATACAGCATAGTAGTCAGTATAATAAAACGTGTATTGATATTCACAAAAATTAATATATAAACATTGTATTTTGAATTTACAGATAGAAAAGTGGTGTATAAGATAGGTAGGAATAATTTAAGCAATACATTAGAGTGAGGTATTAGGTGAGGATAAGCAAGTTTAAGTTTAAATAGATAAGTAGTAATGGAATGGTAATTTGGTTGTGCTAATTAGAAGTAGGTAGTAGTTTAAGTACTACAATAGTGAACTATTAAAAGGGGCTAAGCAGGTTAAGTGATCTAGTACTTTAAAGGGAGGTATGAGAAGGTGATAAAGGATTTTATACCCCAGCTGAGGAGTGGTAACAATGCCAGGAGGCAAAGAGGATGTATTTTAGTAATGGTTTGAAAAAAATGAAGTGAGATAGACCTGATTGATATAGGAATTTTATTTCAAGTTTTATCTACATTATTGGAACAGAGACTGACTCCAGCAGGCCTTTTTGGTTTGTAGATGGTAAGCAGTTGTTTATCATTGGACCAAAGGGGACAATTTGGTAGATAGAACTGGAGTATGAGGCTAATTGTTGGACAGGCAAATGGGCTATAGAGGATTTTGTGGGTTAAAATGACTTGGGTATAAGGTAATTGGCCAGGAAGTACAAGCCAGTTATGTGTTTTTAGTGGTAAACAATAGTGGTGATCTGGCAAGCTTTTCTGCAAACAAATCTGGCAACTTTGTTGTAGCATTATTTAAGTTTATAACTAAGTAGGATGTATAGATTAATCATGATAGGGGCTCCATACAGGAGAGAGGGTACGAGGTAAGTGGTAGCTACAATTGCCTTTGCAGTGTTTGTAAGGAACTTCTTTACTCTATGAAGCATACCTAGTTTTTGAAGGATTTTCTTGATGATGCCGTGGATATTTAAAGCAAATTTCATATTGTTATCTATTGTCATGCAACCTAGTTTTGCATATGAGGTAGCTTCCATCATGGTATTATTTAAGGAAGATATTTTAAAGTTGCTTTTTCATGGAAATGGGATTTGGGAAAAAAAAGGAGAAGCAACTTAGTTTTCTGGAGGTTTAGTAGCAGGTGATTATCCTTAGCCAATTTTCAACAGAGTTAAAGATTTATTGACTAATTCTCTGAAGATGTATGAAATTATCTGGAGTGCATATTAGGGTAGAATTGTCAGTGTAATGTATGAGGGAAGCTTGCTGAGAGGATTTATATAGATTATCAGGAAATATATTGAAGAAGTGAAGGCTGAGAAAGGAGCCATGTGGTATGCCAGTACTGACAGGAAGGATGGAAGGGAAAAAAAGGTGGCGAGCCATTTAACAGACTGGTATTTATTGAGTAAGTAGTTGTTGAACATAGTAGTGTGGTTATTGATAGCCCTAGAGAAGACAACTGACAGAGGAGTTTTTGGTGAGAGACTATATCAAAATTTTGAGAGAGATCAAGGAATACAGAGAAACGAGTTTGCCTTTGTCAATATTAGCTGAGAAGGTTAATAAGGCCATGGTATTGCTATGGGCGGGTCTAAAACCATGCTGTGGTCTGTATTACTTCATGATTAATAATATGCAATTAATAACATAGAATGATATTTAAATAATTTAATGTAGATATTTTATGAGTTGTAATGCATAAAGCACATGTGCAATAGCCACACTATTTGTAATGTATATAATATTGATGAGATTAATAAATGCTTTCACACACATGCTTGACTTCATATTCATATGTGGATGTTCCAAATTAAAACAGTTATGTGGGACTTTGCATGTACTGGGATATATTACAATTACATTACATTTATGATATTACTTTTTGTTGTCTCTCTTCCCCCACCCTATTTCTGTCTCTTTTTTCTTCTTTAATGACATTTGAACTATAATTCCTGCTGCAACATGAATGACCATCATCATGGGGAGCTACACTGGCTATGGGGGCTCAGATTGCAATTCCTTCACAGGTGGCTATAGCAGCACCACAGACAGCACAGGTACCCAGCACTTCTGGGTCACAACCTGGCAGTGTTGCTTCCACATCTCCTGCATACTTGCACCAAATGCATCAGATAGATCTGCCCCAGGGGCTTGTGCAATGATTCCCGCTGGGAGTAGTGCCAGTGGAGGTGGTGACCATGTCACCCAACAAGTGATGAGTGGTCTGGCAGAGGAGATAATGGACAGGGGCCTAAGTGTCTTCATCAACCAAATGGAATGAATCCTGCAATGAATAGCCAAATCACTGACTTGTCCTACACCACCTATGGTGTCTGTGACAGGAGACAATGGTGACAGTTCAGAATGTGAAGACAAAATTCCCACTTTACTCCTGTTGGGTGGGGATGTGCCTATGGAGTCCCATATATGTTCCCAGTCATGGTGCCCCCCAACAGTTTGTGTCTATCACCATCTCTGCCTTGTACATCCTGCATGTCTGCACCTGCTAACCTACCCTGTTATTCCCCCTCTTTTCCAGAAAAAAATGAAAGACACTTGTCCCACAAAAAAATAAATAAATAGAAAAGACACATACATAACTCTTCACTTTGTATATGTGTCTATATGACATACTTGGTCAAACTGACCCCACAACATAAGAACTACACACCTTGATCTATGACTATCCATATTCTTCAATGTCTGTACAAATACACTGTTAACTTGTGAACAAGTGGATAGCTATGGTGCTCCCACCACTATCCTGTAAATTCCTTTACTCTTCCCTCAGTGTCCTACTATCTGCTTACTCCCCATTTCCACTGCTGTTCTATCAAACTATCAACCCTTTTTCTCACTCTTAATCTGGTCAAAAATAGATTCACACACCACACAGATGTCTAGAAATGGCCCATAAACCAAACTTTATGTTTCTATCCTCAGCAGTTTTGTGATGCTGTGCAGTGCACAGCAGTGGTCACTGATGGAAAATGACATTTCATGTCCTACAGCAAAACCTGATGGATTTTCCTTTGGCCAATTATGACATTTGTGGACACTATATAGGAATGCAACAAAACACACTCAACACATCCTGGAGCTAGCCACTCACAGATACCAACACATAGGAAATGTCTGCCAAGCACACACACCTGCCATGATTTGGAATTGAACACCTACCTGTCTTTTCTATCACTCTACAGCATTACGCAGTTATAGAACACGCTACCAAGATTACTGGAACACAGCACTCCCAGAGGCATACTTCTAGGTGGATGACATCATCAGCAAAGGCAAAGACGCCGATAGGGAATGTATGGAGAGTGAGCAGTCTAAAAGCATTACTCTCTCCCCAGGCAGCTGGAAACACACACACACACTTGGCAGGGATGGGATTTGAACATACACTTAACTACCTTATCACACTACAACATTACACAATTACAGAACACACTACCGAGATTACTGGAACACAGCACTCCCACAGGCATACATCTAGGTGGATGACATCATCAAGAAAGGAACAAATGCCGATAGGGATTGTATGGAGTGGGAGCAGTCTAAAAGCATATTACTGTCCCAAGGCAGACGGAGACAAACACACGGCAGTGATGTGAGCGGGACAACTGCCTATCTACGGAGCACTATTACAACACTACATAGATACGAGACATGCCACAGACAGTACACCTTTCAAGACAGTCAACTAGTGTGTTCAATGTAGGAATCCATCCTGACGTGGGGTATGGACATCTGTTGCTTGGATGACCACTATCGCTATACAGATTTCAATGGCCATGCCCATACACAGGGGCACATAACCAACACAAGGTGTCACTGGGCATGCTCACACACTTAGTAGCACACGTCCGTTTGGAATGTACTATGTGTCCATCTACACAACGGCGTACTGGGCATGCTCACACACTTAGTAGTAGCGAAGGGCTGTCTTGTATGCACACGGATTCTAAACACGGAAGGGCACAGTGTGTCGATAGTGAACATTGTTAGCATGAACGCTGCACTACATATATCTGACACCGGTCGTCAGTGCTAGATGTGTAGCGTTCGTAATCACAGCTGACAATCCAGATCCAACAATGGGGAATATGGACATCTCTGCAGTGAGGAACACCTGGCATTTGGCACAGCTGTGCACAACAGCACTACCACCGTAAACCTCAGATACAGACATGTGGACCATAAGACCGTGACAGACCACTCCAGGTGTTAGTGTCCCCACATACATGAAGGCCACTCACATGTACTGACCAGTACACACTCAAGAGCCATCACAGATGTCTCAGGTGCAGATCACAGTGGTAAATGCCGCCTTCTACTATGTAGCCCTCAGACATCACCATGTCCTTGGACCAGCAACACACATCCATACATTAGTACAACACCATGTTACTCATGACCAGTGGACTGTACATAGGTCTACAGCAACTGTGCAGACTACACATGTACTGACAGGGTTCCATCATGTGTTATGCAATGCAATGATACCACTGTTCATAACCAGGTTGGCTCTACACATAACAGGGGCCCTGGGTCTTATACAGCTGTAACAGATAACTGTTGCTGTACACCAAAAAAAACTCATGTTTGGATATGACATACATGTAATTGCCATTGATATGTACATGGCCCACACACACACACACACACACACACACACACACACACACACACACACACACACACACACACACACACAACACATATGTACATAGCATAGCTTTTGCTGTCCTCCATGCAGACAAGTGGCTACAGCAATCACACGCATGCGCATGGAAGGTAGGTCCATGGCTGTTGAATGCTAACAGTACATAAGGCACCAATGTTGACTGAGGTAGCATTCTCTCTGTACTAGTTACCCATGACAACTATCATATCATACAACAGTCCATGTGTCATGTATGTTATCACACATGTCCACCAATTGCAATGCATACAAACATGGCTACATGACAGGAATGTAGGACCAACACACATGTACATGTAGTGGTGTGCATTCAGCTACCATGCATGTGCAGTAGCTGATGTATGCAGTTCATCTGTGTCTAACTACAACATGCAGTTGCAATGCAGCCTCATCACTGACACCTGTATATGGTGAAATACTGACAGTACGGTAGGATGTACATCAGGTATAGATGGATGTGAGTACATAAAGTGGTGGTCCACATTTGCAGATGGATTTTTGCTGAAGACAGCTCACAGGTGTGTCACAAGCCATCCTACCATAACATGTGCAAACAGTACGCTATGTTACTTGAAGGTGAAGACATACAACCTACACAGTGGTCAGGGTGTCACTGACTGTAAATCACTTGACACCTGTGACACTTACGTCCTCCCATGTGAATATAGCAGCACAATTGCCGAAGGTAGCGTCGGTACAAATACTGCGGCCAATACTGCTGCATGTCTGTCAGATGTATTATCATATAGTAGGTGTATGATTCACAGTACTGACGTGTGTTTGCTTGTGTGACCATATATGCCACATATGGTGGGGAATACATCCCAATTGTTACACACCCCTGTACACTGTTGTTGAGATCTGTACATACTGCAGTGTAGAAAGCAAGACATAGGCAGGGATGGTGTGTGTATCACATACATGTCTGCTATCTGTATGTGAATGACATTTGTGGACTCCACAATGTGTGTGTGTTTGTATGTATGTATGTATGGCTGTCTGGTGCATGGAGTGAGAGTGTATGCTACCATACAGAATAGGCAGGATCCCTAACCCCTCATGGTGATGCAATCTACTACCCTGTTGATGCCGTCGGTCTCAGCCTTACTGCCTACCTGTACATGTTCATTCTCTGTGTCGCGTCATGTGGGTGCACAGTACTGTGAAGGTGATTACCACACAGGCAGGGGTCCTCACCTCAACACTATCGAGTGTGCGTTATAGTGTTGTTGACCCCGTGAGTGTGGGCATGTTACTGTGTGTTTCTGTGTATGTCTGTGCATGTTCTCATCCTGTAATGTGACAGTGTATTACTGCTACACAGTGATGCCTCATGCTATCAACTGGCCTCTACCCTTGACATCAGCCAGACCACTGTGTAAACCCCCCGCACCATGTCACTGTACCTGTGATGTGACTCGGTATGGATGTCACATCTCTAGCCACTGTAGCCTGTTAAACAGCTCACATGCTTCTGGATCAGTAGATGTGTGGACATCTGTGGAATGGTAGCCTTTCTAACAGTGAGGTTGAGGCTACGTATAGCATGCTGGTATTGCCATACATGCCTGTGAGTACTCCACATTTACACATGGGAAACTGCAAACACTGCTACTTATTGGCACATGCAATTAGACCTTAAGGAGGGAAGCAGGGCATCATTACCAACATGCTGTTACTGTTGTTACCAGGACACATACTGTGAACATACAACAATGCATTCTAACTGCAAACGCTGTAACGTAATAGCACATGCAATTAGATCTTAAGGAGGAAAGCAGGGCATAATTACCAACATGCTGTTACTGTTGTTACCAAGACACATGCTGTGAACATATAACAATGCATTCTAAACCTGTACTACATAGTATGTCTGGTGCGTGTCAACAGTACACAACAAATGTAATATACACTTATCTCAATATTCTGTTCACCCTGTGCATCAGACCATATGAGCATGTCCCTGCACCGATCGTGTGGATGACAGGGATGTGGCACAGGCATCATCATATGCACAGGGTGATAATGTTTGCCAGGGGCATAGGCTGCACCAGTGGATTACATCATGTGTGTTGGTTAGGGCCAGTGATCTGATTGGACATGTGGGGTTGTTATGCATGTGGGTGTTGTAGTGCCCCACAGATATTTCTGCTGTGTGCATGTATGTGTGCACACAGTTCTGCCATGTGTCCGGCCTACACAGGCGTATTATTGACAGCTCCAGATTGTACAGACCAGGATGTACAGCTCACTGTGCCTGGCAACGGCCACATGACCTGTGCCTGCCAGGGGTTGCACGGTCACTACCAGGCAGAGGTACAGATTGGCTACTGTCCGATGACACATGTCTACTGGAACCATGTCCCCACTGGGAATGTCCAGGGCCACGTCCACATGGCCTGCTGTTTCCTGGTGTGGACAGTGCAGCACCAGCTGCACTGCTACTGCTTCCGGCACTATGGGAGCGGGCATGTGAGGTAGCTCATTCATGTTGACCTGCACCAGGTGGTATAGCTGGCCTACATCCACGTGGCCTACGCCTCACTCCTACCAGATGTTCCAGCAGAGACAGCTCACGCTCGCGGATTGCCATGCCATGGTCAAGGATTCCAACCATGTCACCCAATCGCCTGTCCAGAACGTCAGCAATCTGCTGTTGAGCATTTGCTAATGCCTGGATGCTGTCATTTAAAGAACGGATAGCAGCCCACTGAAGGATCTGCCCTTCTCTGTTCTGCCATTCAGCACGTGCCTGTGCCGCCATTACAGTCTGAAACATGTGTCTGATGACATCAGCTGCTGCGCTCTGTCCTGCAGGTGCATGTCTGCTGGAGGTCCTCCTATGAGCAGCACTGGCCACATGCCTGTGTGGCACATCTGCTGTCATTAAACTGACACCATGGTGTGAAGACACACCTTCTGTAGCCACCACACATTCCTGTTCCAAGCTAACACACGCCTGTCCTTCCTCTATGGCCACTGGTGATGGGGTATGTGTTGGCATGAGAACTGTGTGCGGGGAAGAGGGGGATATAGCTGGGATGGCAACCACTGGCACAGATTCAGCCCCTGACAACCCTGCCTGTACCTCAAGCATATGTTCATCACTGCTAGAGTCTATGGGGACACTAACATCAGATGGACCGCAGGAGGGTAACTCACCTACATCACCTGTGAATGCAAAGAAAGACTCTACATTACAATAGAGACACACACACAGACAGAGACACAGACACAAATGCAGAGACAGAGACACAGACACACACACACAGACAGACAGAGACACAGACACACACACACACACACACACACACACACACACACACACACACACACACACACACAGAGACAGAGACACACACACACAGAGACAGAGACAGACACACACACACACACACACACACACACACACACACACACACACACACACACACACAGAGACAGAGACAGACACACAGAGACAGACACACACACAGAGACAGAGACAGACACACATAGACAGACACACACAGACAGACAGACACAGACACACACAGACAGGCACACACAGACAGACACACACAGACACACACACACAGACAGACACACACAGACACACACAGACACACACAGGCAGACACACACACAGACACACACACACAGACACACACAGACACACACACACAGACACACACACACACAGACACACACACAGACACACACACAGACACACACAGACACAGACACACAGAGACAGACACACACAGAGACGGACACAGACACACACAGAGACAGACACAGACACACACAGAGACAGACACGAGCACAGACAAACACAGACACAGACACACACAGACAGACACACACAGAGACAGACACAGACACACACAGAGACAGGCACACACACACAGACACAGAGACAGACACACACACACACACAGACAAAACATGCACGTGATTTGACAGAAGGCATGCAGCATGCATGTGATACAGCAGACGGCATGCAGCTCAGACATTAATAGTGGTAGTTAGCATACATCCCTGGGTTGCACACAACAGCAAGCAGGTGTCATATCAGAAGCCATGCAGTTCACACAATCATGGTAGTAAGCATGCATCCCTGTGATACACCATGTGGACTAGCACAGGTTAACAGTACACATGGCTGATGTGACCTTGACATTAACATGTAGTATGACATGTAATCTGCTGATGTGTGCATTGACATGCATACATATCTGACACATGTACAGTGGTGTAATGGGTATCACATTGCAGTGTTGTCTGTATGCCCTACAGATAGAATGCACTTTTAGCAGATGTGCATGAGCATTGAAGGGTAGTATGCGGCATCTACATTGCTATACAGTGTGAAGTACAGACACTGTGCCATTTCATGGCATCATGAGGCGTCTATATTGCTATACAGTGTGGAATACACACACAGTGCATAGCCATGACTGCGTGCATACACATTACATAAATACTGTGGATTGTGACCCACGTCGCTGAGGTGTATACACACTAAACCATGCTGTGTCATGTGACAGGTCACCAGAAGACCTATGGATGACACCCCTGCACAACTACTAAAATGTCTTAGCTGCCTGGCAACCATGTCCACACATGGCAGACTTGTCAATACACCATGTCCCACATGACATTTATGTACCACACACACAAGGTGCACGGCTGACAGTGATGTCCAATAGCAGCAAGATAAATGTACGGTATCTGTGGCCTGATGTGGTGTCTATGTCTGTGGAAGCTGTACAGGTGACTACTGTCATGCTGTGACACAGTCATGATGTGAAACACATCTTATATGGTCGAATTAAGTGACACCTCCACAAGCTGTGCACAGGCTTTTAGGATGTCCAGTGTTCCACATCAACTATATAACCATTTAACAAAGGCTATAGTTGGACCATGTGTGGACAATGTGCAACAGGGTGTATACACATCACATCTACTGTTTGTTGCTACATGTCTCTGGTCATCCTCCATGGCCATGTGTGAAAATGTGTTGGCCAAATGTTTGTGATGGCCATCTATCTCACATGTCTGTGTTGTCCCATATGACATACACCCATAGATTTCAGATATGTCACTGTCCACAGGGTTATGCAGACAAAGGGTTGTATGTTTGGTATGTGGGGTATGTATTATGGGATAGTGAGACAATGTTGCAGCCGGAACACTACTTGTCTGGGACATGTCAGATGGCACATCACAATGTGTGCACCCATTGCAGGGCATATTCCACAATGGTGAATCCTGTGGGCTGCCCATATCCCAGCTCACTGTGTGGTACTGTTTGCGTACCACACATGTGTTGTTCCAATGTATAGTACATATTCCTACATTGAACAACACCTCCACCGTTGTATGCACAGCTGTCCACACATCTAGCAATGACAGATACTGTGGTTTCATGTCGGTGTTTCATTTAGTTTCTATATATTGCACATGGGTAGCCAGTGTGATTGATGACAGATGCGACCTGTATATCGTGACTGGACCATACATTATGTGTACATGTGTTAACTGGCCACATGGCAAATAGATCCATGCATTAACATGCCTGATACTGATAACTGTCTCACCAGAAATGGACTGCTGTCTGTGCGGCACGCCAGAGGTACCTGTATATGGGGTGACACAGCAGTTTGAACATTATCCATGACTGTATGACAGCTACAGGGTGCACTGTGCATGTTAACACGTTTGCCTGTACAATAGCATATAGTATGCACATGTGTGCATACACAGGGTAGCATACTATAGTATGCGGCATGTGTGTAAACATACCTTGCATATGATGTTACATTACATATTGCACAGTGACACATGCAACTAAATGGGATATAATAGTTATATGTGCAGTAGTGACTTACCAGGCAACTCCAGGCTCGGTGGTTGGGAGACACCCACCTCCACGATGGCAGCTAGTGTTTGTGGATGCTGTTCTGAGGGTGTCCCCAGGCTGGCCAGTAGCTCCTCGGTAGGTGTGAGTGGGGATTGGGTTGGTGGCCCACCACCTGTTCTACCTTGTTCCCTGGCGATTGCATTGGCACGCTGTTTCGCATGTCGTATCAGGTCCATGCAGTGTCTGCGCACCTGCTGGTAGGTGCGGTTATGGCCACCCACATCATTAACCCTCCTGCAAAGTTCCTGTCACAGGTCGTCACGCTGCTGGGCATGCTGTGGCACATGGCTGAACAATACCTCATAGTTATCATGGAGGTATGGTATGAGGGCATCATCCTCCAGGTGGCTATACACTGGCAGGCGTGAACGAGGCATTATCTGGAAGACATAATGATGGAGACAAGTCACAGTATCACAGAGATGTACAGAGATACAGCTGCACATACATTTGTATTAAATCTAGTACATATGAACAGTTATCTTTGCAAATTGTCATGACACTGACATGACTGACATGTTTGTGTCACACACATGTAACACCCGCTGTGCATTGGATATCATCACCATATATGTGTGTCACCTCATTACATTGCTCATACTCCATGTGAATGCTGTCTTGATGTGGGCATGTCTGTTTGCCTGTACTGGTGTTCTTACCTATCAGCACATGCCTGGATGTGTCCACAGTAATGCTGTTGACCTTGATGCTGTGTATATGTCAAATATCAACACATACACTACCTTAACGGACATGAGCAATGACAATGCAGACATGTGCATGGAAACCTTTACATGCATGTGTTTTGCCATATATATCTACACGGCACTGTACAGCAGTTCAACATCCTGCCACGTATTGCCTGTGTTGCACATGTGATACACATGTGACAATGGCTAGCTGGACGTTATTCACAGGGATGGTTATCAACTATAGCATGTATGGACAAGGTCATGCAGTAGTGTGTATGCCCTGGGCCATGTATGGGCATAGGATGTGAGGTTTTCTAGCTGTATCCGACAACCATTTTGCCACCGCCAGGTGCATCAGTGCCACATTACTGATCCAGACAGTAATCATACATCTACCATACATCTACCATGCGGTCATCGCACCATGTATGACAGAGATGACATGTGCAGTTTTGATGGACAGGGTCGCATGGTATGGCAGGAGTATGTAACATGTATGACACAGGGATCTGTCCAGCATGTGGCGATCCTTGTAGTAGGAAGGTGGCTGTCCATGACGTATGTCTTTCAGATCAGGATATGTATGTGTAGCATGTCCAACATCACAGTGTTGCACATGTCTTTATGCAAGGTAGCCAGCATGCTGCATAGTGGAGGTGAGGATTGTGAAGGCTGGTGTCGCCCATCCACGCATGGCCAATACCCCTTAAAGGTGATATGTGATCCGATATTGGTCACCCGAGTGCTGAGTATGCCTGTCCAATGATCTCCATGCTCATGGATGGCACCCTGTCATGACTTGGGTGCCTCGTATGACTACCTAATAGGCCTGGAGACACCACCAGCTCAGGGAGGTAAACTGCACAGCACCATCCCTTACACACAGTGTCCATAATGTTGACCGCTGCCTAGGTGGTAGTTAATGGGTACAGGGTCATTCACCTAGCGGTGACAATGCTATAAGCAACTGTCAGATTGTGCACATATGTCACGCACCTCACCCACAAAGCCCATTCTGTATGTTGTCCACGACACTGAGACAGCTATTGCTCCTAGGTCATGGCCATTCACATCCTTACATACACAGATGCCTCCCATTTGTCTGTGTGGTATGGACTACAATGAGGGAGGAGTACAAAACATTAACCCAGTTTTACTGTAGCTGCCACTGGTGTGATATGCACATGTCACTCAGACACCTTTTGTAGTGTTGCTTCTGTCAACAGGCCACTGGTAGAACACTCCTGTGACATACGAAGGTACATCTAGTATACTCAGTGTAGCTGGAACACAGTATGGGTGATGATGTCCTATGACCTGTCACATGTATGCTATGCAGTGTGAAATCATCCGTACTGTCATCTACATCTGTACTGCTAACATCTACATTGATAAAGGTTCATGGACTTGCAGACCATACTCAGCAGGGTAATAGTGCAGTGCCTCCCATTATGACTGACGTCTCCACTTGTGGGTTGCAGTGGGTTTATATTATCCAACACCCTATCTGTATTGCATATTCATGCTCAGCACTTGTTCAGAACATGTAAGCACTTCATGAGCTACTAATTACTATAGCACCCATTCCAACTCATTTCCTAAAAGTACACTGTTTGTCCTTACATTTCCAGCTTGCTTACAGTACAACAGCTGTTGTACAAATGTACCTCACATATCTTGTGAGACATGGTTGAATATACAGGCATGTCCAAGTGTCAATTACCAGTGTTATTGCCTGTCTATATGATGAATATGGCAAACATGAGGCAATAGAGCAATTGTCTCATGTACACAGTCAATGCTCACCTCCCAACATACGACACTACAGCCTGTGGGAGATGCACATATGTAGCCATGCTGGGGGTAATGCTCTCTCCAACCCAGACTGTACCTGACATTCATGTGGGGATGTTAAACATTTGCAACACACCCCACTCATCACATAGTCTCACTAGATCTCCATCACCACAGGCCACACATAGTATGACTACGACATTTGCAGAACCTCCCCATACTCTCTGTGTAGGCAACAGAGGCAGCCCCCATCACCAAACACAACACCAATTACTTATAGCCCACAGACTCATGTGCCCATCAACTACAGCCAATAGGGTGTTATAACATACCCAACACACCAGTCATAGGTGACTCTGTAGGCGGTCACACTGATGTCCCACTCAGCAGGCTACACAAGGCGATAGTCACTTACATCTGGCTGTCAGGTAACAGGATCTGCAACATAACCTATGCACTCATGCCACACCTCACCAGGTACAATTTGACTGTCATTCTCCATGTTAGTGTGACTGCCCTGAAATGTAACTTCCTGGACTACATGTACATGGACATGCAATAGCTCTCCGGTCTTGTAGCCTAGGAAGGTATCGCCCAAGCCCTGAGAAGCATTCTGCATTCATCCAGACTGATACCACTGACGACTGAATGGTTCACTTCAACAGTTGCCTATGCTTCTGCTGTCATTCCACAGGCATCCAGTATCTGTCTGCTTTGAATGACATGGTCAACAAAACACAATGCTTTGGCACAGATGACCTGCACCTGTCAGCCCTGGGATTACAGATAACATGTAAGGCTCTTGCTGCTCCTATACTGCCTGTCTTGGACAGTTTCCAATAACATATTCACCACCAGAACAGGAACAGGCAAGCAAAACCTGGGGTAATGTTACTCAATGCTTGACATCTTCATCTCTAACGCACTCAGGCGAGGCACTTCTTATAATGGACCACTTCGATATCTCTGCAGTGACTGGGACCTGCCTCTAGGCTCCAGAGAGCACACCTGCACTGACAGGTTATACGCAGACCACACCTTTCAGTCATGTAACCAAGACCAGAACACCCACGGCGGAGGTGTGTCCATATTTCACAAGGATGTACACACCTCCAGGCTGGTTACTTAGCACAATGCATCAGAGGTAATTCACATGCAACTAACTGTGGCCAGAACTGCTATACACATTGTAACTTGCTACGGATTCCACACCATACCCCATGGCCCTCATTTCTTGGTGCACTGGACAGTAGGGTTCAGACAGGAACTACTGATGTGAGACTGACACTACCCCACACTTAACTGGGATACCTACTCATGTACCGACACATTAGGCCAATGCTTTCTGGGATTCATAACCTCCAATCGGCTGGATCAACCCATACACACCACCACCAAGGCCAACAATATCCTAGACATGTACATTATCAACATGTGACTGGTGTTCCACACCTGGGGTTATCCCCTCATTGGTAGTTTCTGAACGTATGCTATCACCCTTGTTATCCACATCCCAGCACCACACCCTTCACGGAATACACAGTACAAGATTTCTACAAGGCCTACTTCAGACGTCTTATGACAGCAGTAGTAAATGTCATGACACCCGTGCAGATGGACAATGTACTTACAAACGCTGAAACATACACCACTGCACTTCATTAGCACTTAAACGACTGCATGGATCATGCTATCCCAAACAGAGCCATGATGGTACCCACCAGATAACGGACGCCACTCTGGGGGTCCAGTTCCATGGACATAATGTACAACAAAAGGTGGAGGCTGTTGCAAAGTGGAGTACAATCACATGGGTGGGGTAGTTCACTGGTCAGCCTCAGTAGGAATCCGGGATCCCTTATCACATCCTCCAAAGCTAGCTACGTAAACATTTCTGCGGCACATTCCAAGGACTACCACAAAGCGTTATGGAGGTATGTCAGTACTCGATGGCAATACCCACATCTGCTCTGACATATGACGGTTAGGCAGGAACATTACAGAACCGACTGATATTGGCAACATCCTGGCAGATAGGTTCAATGCTAACTTTACACCCTCTCACTCCCTACAGGGCCAAAATCTATACAGCAACAATGCAGAGTCCCTGCGGTCACAACTACGCAGTTCCAACCTGCACTCTCTAAGGCCTGGAACACAGACTCCATGTGACCATCCAACATCCCAGGCTGCGATTTACACAAACCTCAGAACGACATGTCTTCCCACTTGGCCACCAGATTCACTAATAGCCTTGTATCAGACATTGTGGCCCCTGAATGGCACACAGCAACAGTTATCCCACTCCACACAGGTGGTGCCACAATGGACCAGAGGGACTATTGCCCTATACGCCTGACTGGACTGTTCTGCAAGGCTATGGGGCACATCATCATGGAAGTCATTCACAGAGACATTGGTGGGCTCCAGACCTTTGATGCCACCCAGGTTGGATTTGTTAGGGCCAGACCATGGCTCCTACACCTGGTGGACTCCTTTGATACAGTTACCAGGGTAGTTGATGATGGTAAGGGGGTCCACACAGCCTACCTTGTCCTCTCATTGGCTTTCAGCACTGTTCCCCATTCTGGTATTGACAACATACACATCCACCTGCACATCGACCCCTACGTCTCGAGATGTTATGCAAAGTGGCTCACGGACAGGACCCACACAGTGAGGGTAGCATACCATAGTACCTACTGTAATTCAGTTACACTTGGCGTACCCCAGTCCTCGGTCATAGGGCCCCTCATGTTCAGTATATGCTTCCCTGAGGCACAGGCTAGCACAGAGGGACTTTCCCTGAATAGGTTTCCAGACGACTACAAACAAGGAGCCATGATTGATCTACCAGCTGATACAGACACCCTCCATAAGGGTGTCCCTGTGACGGATACCTGGTGTCGATAACATGGCCTCAAGCTGCATGACACAAGGTGCATAGACATCCCCTTTGGACTACACCAATCACCCATTGACTGTCACATAGGTGGTGGTCCCCTACATACATGTAACATTATACGGGATCTTAGTACACACGTATATAGCACCCACTCCTTTGAAAACCATATTGCCAATGTGGCGTGGATATCCTTCTACGTGGCCACCCTAATCTGTAATGGGTTTGTAGCTGGAACAAAGGCACCCATTGTACCTCTATACTCCTGACGTATGACACACGTTCAAGGGTACAACAACCCTTTTGGGGTGTACCTTACAGAACAGCAATGGCTTTACATACCACAACATTAACACACCATGAGGATTATTGACCTCCGAAGGATGACGTATGCAGCGCAACTACAGACACCACAACTGTACACATTTGCATACTGCATACTCAGGGGTGACCTCTGCTGAACATACAGGGCCCATGTCCACAACAATATTGATGGATATACTCCACATAAGCAACATAAGCAAAAGCCACTGAGAGCAACATGCTCAGGGATATGTACACAAATGCAATGATGAGTGGGACGTGCTTGAGGGATACATTCCTGAACTGGACACTCACCATGCTTTGGAACATGATTCCTATGTACATCAAGCAGGGACCCTCACTAGCACTCTTCATGAGATACCTCAATGGGTGGATGGGAGACACACATGTACACCAGGGATCACTGCAGTGGCTGTACTGTACACAGGTGCAGGTAACAAATGGCTCTGCTGTTCACAGACACAGGACACTACCCTAGGGAGGTGCCGCCGGTGAAAACACTGTAGTTGGGCTTACAAATGTACTTGGCCAGACAGCATAGTAACTAACTATGAACCTGTGAAGCTATTACACGTCCTTTGTGCATGGATAATTGAGTAGCTCTTCCATTTCAGTTAGCCATCATGCTGTTACACTGTCCCGTGACTACAAGCCATATGTATCCTGTTATTGTGTATTGTACATGCCAATAGACATACCTTTTGTTTGCATGATGTAACAGTTATGCTGTGTAAAATATCTGACATATCTACCTACAATACTGTACATTACACATATTTTAAACATTATCCCATAATGCAAAGCATACTTGCACAGCAGGACCACCTTAGGCATGTTATTCTCGTTATATGCCCATACACATGCCTACTGTGACAGTATATCAACATATACTATCCCCTGTTATGGCACATACTTGTTGGACAAACCCTACCACTGACGGCGGGTGGTGTGGAATTGTTGTATTTAAAGCCCTCATGTAGCATCCCTTGTGGTGTATGAGATGTTTACCTTGTGGCCCACAGCAGGACATACAATTTCTACAAGCGTTACTATGCTCAACAAGACATCACTACATAATACCTTTTCCCACTTTATGCATTGCGTACACTTTAATTAATACAAAACAGGCTCTACATACACTAACATACTGAGTGTTCTACATACCTTGTTAGTGTTCCGAGTCTTCGTAAATATCTCTCTTACACCTTTCCTGTTTAAATGGTTCTATGGTATGAGCATACGGTTTGAATGTATGGCAAGGCATCCTTATATACATAGATACCTGTAACATGTGGTATCCTGCCGCCAATTGGTGTTCCTGAGTAAATTATTACATGCACATCAGCTGTGCAGCTACTCCATTTGCCAATTACGTGGCAACAGTGGGGTATAATTGAATACTCCACTTGGGCATTGCCTTTTTGCCCTACGTTCGGGGAGACGGCCTGTATGTGTTTTGTTGTGAGGAATTGCAACTGCTATTTGGAGAGACATGGATATTTTGAATTCATGTCCCCCATGGATTGTGTGTGACGGCTAGAGTATGTGGTTCTACATGTGAGAGTACCTGTCATCTCAACTGTCTGATAAGGGACTATTGCAAACAAAACCTGTAACATTGCCGTCTGTTCCATTATACAACAGCTACGATTTCACATGACGCCATTACAAGTGTGTCTCTCACAAGGTATGTTAACGCTTCTGCAGATGTAATTGAGTGAGTGGATGTTTGTGATGTTATTACAGTCTGTATTGCAATTGTTTTGGGTGTGGGGGAGATGTAGGTGGGTGTACATAGCATATACAGGTTTGTGGGGACTGCATTTCTACGTATTCCATATGTGTGTGTGGGCTCTTTCCCTAATTGAAGACCTATCATTTAGTAGACTAAAACTATGGTTGTTGCAGGTTTATACATTGAGCCATTGTTAATTGGTTCCTATATAGCATGCAGGTGAGGTTGATACTTCAATCCCTCTGGAAATACATCGATATGTAAGGGAATGTTACTAAATGACAGCTGTCTCGTGTATTTCTGTCACAGATATTTGCACTCATTGCAGTTGTGTTGGTGACTGAACCTCTTTGGTTTGGGTTGCCACCTTTTCAAATGGCCATAGTGGGACATTTGCAGGACACACATCGGTGTTTACACATACCCATGGTCAGTACACAGGACAGAACGTACTTTTATCCTAAATACATACTTATTCTTGTAGCACTTTAGCTACTTATCATGTTTCTTGTAACATTTACGTATTTTAGATACAGGAATAACTATTTCATGCAACTATTACATAATATATGGGACATAATTATGTCCTACAATCTCGGACATTTGCCCTTTTTAATATTTGTTGTCAGGACACAACTGCCCAAGAAGGGGCTGTACCTCTTAAAGTGGGACAGGTGGTAACCATATGCCTACGGCCAGCTATGACCACACCTACCGTAATGATCTACCTCCGAGTTAGCACTAACAGACACATGATGCAAACACACACACACACACACACATTACAGTCCCACGGAAACACACACAGCACCCTCAACACACACTTACACAGACTACAGCAATCACAAATACAGTTGAACACAGTACCTATCTGGACCACAGCACCGGCAGTGATAACTAAATGTCCCTTAACATTGTGATAATATTACTCGCAGTTCTAGTGTTTCGGTACTGTGGTCTTTCGGTCTTTAAGCCTTGTGATTACGCGTGTCGGTATGTAAAACATTCGGTAGTTGGCAGTATCCTATTTATTTGTACCTCCATGGTTGTGTACATGTCGTTGACCTATCTATATATTTGAAGATATAGGTGAATCCGTATATATCGACATATATCTCTCTATCACCCTTTCTATCTCTATTATATATATATATATATATATATATATATATATATATATATATATATATATATATATATATATATATATATATATATATATATATATATATATATATATATATATATATAGAGAGAGAGAGAGAGAGTGTACACACCTTTCGTTGTGTACATGGCGGTGTATACTGTTTCCTGAACTCTGCACATTTGTGTTTTAACCTGTCACAATACACACCTGCCATTGGTACATCTCGGGTAGCTTAGTGTTAGGTGATTGTGTACATGATTGCATGTTATACTCCTGGCAGTGGTCATTTTACCTTTCAGAGCAGGCACTATTAGTACAGGGGTGAATAATGCTAGTTTTACCTGTTCTGGACATCGTTGACCGTGATCTGCACGATATTCAGCAAAGCTTAGCCCTGTTTCGCGGATATCCATATAGTCATGTTTAAACTACGCTTACCAGCACTTGCCAATGCATAAACCCGCTAACATGTGCTAAACCTGATCTGATGACCTGCATCCAACATCCATTATTCGTGCCTTCAGGATTACGTAACGGCCCTTGCAGGACGTGGAACCGGGAACATGCACGACAGTCAGTGCCTTTACCACTTGGCCATCTGGGATTTGTACACGTGTTATGGTGTTTTGTATGTGGACTGTACTATGGCTGTTACTCCATACTGCAATCAAATGTGTAACTCAGTTAGTTTACATATGGATGAGACCTATTAATGGTATGTCCAAGTGATGTTTAGTGGATGTGCTCCAGCATTGGGAATCTATGTCACAGTGAGCCACACACTATAATGTGCTCCACCTTCACACAACCATAAGTGGAGCATGCTGGGGTGACAGATACCTGTCATGGGTACTCCCCATGCTTTGCCACTACATCCCTGATTACATTATACGGAGCCCCTCATTAACACACCAGGGAATCCATGCAAAGTGTGTGGGGAACAGTGATTACACACATGGATCCCGCAATTGGCTCTTCTCCACTGAGGGACAGTTGGTTAATCGATGTGGTGGTGACAGCAGACACTGTTTTCCTTGGCTGATGAATGGCCTCTGACAATCGGGCATGTACCTACCGATGTACCTAGGAACATATACATACAGTATCAACATATGCTGTTAGGTGCGTGTACTGTTCAGGTGTTGACTTTCCTTGTTCCAATAGCTGTTGTGTGTGCAATGGTTGAGGGCTGCCTATGTAGGATTCACACAGTAGGCCACCTATACAGTACAATTTACAGGTGTTCATGTGTGTGTGCCATCCAGTTTACTGTGTGTGCAGGTGGAGAGGTGTGTCAGTCCGTAGGGGCCTACACTGTCAGTGTATGTGCTATACATTCCCTCTTTGCCAAGGTGTGGGCATATTGGGCACGCCTCTGTCTGCCTACTGGGGCTGGCACAGGGTGTTCATGGTCTGAATCCCTCTGTGCCTGTGATGGCCTTGGCAATTCCGGTGGGCTGTGAGGGCCTTCACCATTATGTCCCTGCTGCAGCTGTTTCCGCAGGATCATATTATGTAGCATGGCACATACTATGAAGATGTGGGCACACGTGCCTGGAGAGTACTGCAAGGCTCCACCAGATATGTCCAAGCAACGGAACCGTGATTTCAGCATCCCAAACACACGCTCTATGATGATTCTGGTTTGAGCGTGTGCCTCATTATGGCATTCCTGCATGGGTGTGTGTGCATTTCTGATGGGAGTCATCATCCACGGCTCCAGTGAATAGCCAGCATCCCCCACAAGGTGGCCATATGGGATGTCCCCCCTGACAAATACCTGATACTGCTGTGAGGCATGCCAGATGTGGGAGTCATGGTAGCTTCCAGGGCTGCCAGCACACACATCCATGATAATGCCCTGGGCATTGCACATGACCTGGCAGTTGATGGAGTGGTATCCCTTGTGATTTATGTAGTGCCTACCATGCTCACTGGATGGTGACTTGATATGTATGTGCGTGCAGTCTATCACACCCAGTGCCTCCGGGTAGTGTACCACATGGTGGAAGAGACGCATATTGATGGCCAACTCCTCCTGAGTTCGGGGGAAGTATATATGCTCATTGGCATGTGGTAACATGGCATCCAGGAACTGGTGTAGTACCCTGGATGCTGATGCCTGTGAGATCCCCATTATATCTCCAGTTGGCCTTTGAAAGGTACCTGTGGCTAGTATTCTCAAGCTTACACATACCTTCGTGTCCACTGGGATGGGTTCCCCTCTGTTGTTTCTGGATCTCAGGCGTGGCCGACACAGCTCAACTATTTGCTGTAAGATGTCCCTGTCCACCCTGTAATGCTCTACTATCTCCAGATCATGTAGCCCCTGGTAGGTTACCCTTGGTCTGAACACTCTTCTCCTCCTCTGGGGACTGCGGTGGTTGTCAGCATCATCCTCCACAACACCTTCAGTCTCTAACACATGGTGATGAATCACAGCTATGGCAGCTCCCAACATGTACATTGTAAAAGTTCCCCATCTGTTTACACCGATGGTGCAGTATTTGGGAATACACAGGTGTGTGTGAGGTGCCTTCATGCTTTATACTATTGTGCTTTGAACACTGATGATGTCATAGGGTGTGCATGTACAATCGGAGCTACAGGGTATCTTATGTGTTTTACCACAGGTACTGCTATTGTGGTGCCTTTGGTGTTGAATTACATTTAGCTGCCGTGGATTACCTCTTGCCCTTCCCTTAACATTTCTTAATGTTTCCCCTCCCATTTTCTGGCATTCATCCAGCAGCCTGCTTTCTTTTGTACTTTCCAAAACCTGGCTTATCTTGCGAAATGTGTTCTATGGCAGATCTACTACAGGTTTGCTTTGCTTTGCGGTGACAGATCTCTTTTCTTTGCAGTCTGACACCTCCCCTATCCTGTTCTGCAGGTTGCTGCGAGCAGACTTGTTAGCTGCCGTCGATTGCCCACTGTGAGTTAATAGGTGTTAATTGCTCACTTGTACTCCAATTACCCCACTGCTGCATTTCCTTATTTTCTTCCTCTAACCTTCCTGTTTGAGCTGTGGTGTGCGGCGCGTGCGTCCACTTACCGGGTTTCGGGCACGTTTTCATCCACGTACACATGCGCTTTCAGGCACCATATGTGCTCTCAGCTAAACGATGCTATACCTACATCCCAACCCCTATCCTGCGGCTTTGCTTAGCAACGGGCAGCCTGGATTTGCATTGCTCCAATGTGCTTACAGCTACGGTGGCACACCCCATTGCTGATGTCATGTATACCTCTAAACCACTCCTCAGTGTTGTAGTGCTGCACCGTATGGTACATCCTTAGTCCGGTGGGACGTTTGCAATTCATTATTACTTGCCTCATTTGCATAGCATTGACTACTAATTCATAGTTACCGCGCCGAACACTGTCACAGACCCTTAGCAACCCTTGCAGCTTGGTTGTGGTGTACCATGCATTCCATTGAGTATTATGGTGAAATCATGATTTGTATTACATTGCGATTTTATGACATTTGTATATATTTTCCTTGTATTCCCGTTTGCGCACACATGCCCTGCAGTTGTACTTTGCGTTACTGTGGACATGACATTAAATGTTGTTTTTTAGGTGTTGTGCATCTTTTCTTATGCCATTGGCTGTATATTTAGCCATTGGCATATGTTAACTTTGTAATACATGAGTCTGGTCTGCTTTCATAGCTCCGATGTTCTGTTTGGCAAAATGTAAACCATTTTTTTTGGTTTACATTTTGTAGGCTTACGCTATGCCTGCACCACTTAATGAATCGCTATGTACCTTCATTTGCATGGTGCAGTATTGCGCATGGGGTGATTAGCATACCTGAGTGGAGGGCTGCGCAGATCTGGTGTACGCTGGTAGTGCACGTGGAATTGGATCGTACCTGAATCGCTCGGCAGCCATATTTGGCATTATACTGCCTACGCTATGCCTGTGCCTGGTGCAAGCTTCATGAATCCCGGGGCATATGTATTTATTATATACTGAGTGTGTTCAACTTTTTGATTGTTAATACAGTGATGCCAGCAAATAAAATACTTTGTTTCCCATGTGGTGAGAACATTCTTATGTATCTTATTAAAGAATTTTTTTGTGGAACTAAAAGGTATTAATAGGTCCAACCAAAGTTTTATATCTATATTGGTATTAACAAATTTTCTAAAATAATTTAAAATATAATGTATACATTTTAGTCTAGTAGGTTTTGTTAAATTATACTGTATACTAATGCACAAAAGGTGCCATAATTTGTTGGAATGATCAGATAACATAAGTTTTTTAGTATGGGATTTTCATTTAAGTAAATAATAGTATGTAAAGATTTCCAACTGGATGAGTAATTTGGGTCTATCCAGTTTATGATAACTTTGAAAATAGAGGCTTTAATATAGGTTTCTGTATCAGGAAAATTAATCCCTCCATGCTCCCAAGGTCTAATATGGTGTGTGAAAACTATTCTATTTCTATTAGGATACCAGAGAAATTTTAATAAAAGTGCATTCATATATTTTAAGAGATGTTTATCTGGTATCATAGGAACAGCTTGGATTATGTATAACATTTTTGGAAGTAATATCATCTTTATTTTCTTTTATGATAGATGTGATTTAGGAATATCTCCATGAAGACAGTATTATGTTTTGTGTTTGGATTTCAAGTAATGTTTTATAAAAAAACTGAAGTTATAGATGTGGAAAATGTTTATATAATTCACTTATAATACCATTAATTCCTGGAGCTTTATTACACTTATTTTCCTTAATCTTTTCTATAACTTCTTTAGGTCAGATTTGTTTTTGAAGGTCCAATTTTAAATTTTCTGGTATTTTCTTAATTTTAGGGAAATTTAATTCTGAATTTGAGTGATTAATTTGAGGATTATCAATTTTGCAGTGTTCAGTATAAAGATATTTAAAGGCATCAAGGATATCACTTATATCTGATACTTTTATCTTTTTTCTGTCATGAAGAAAGTTAATATTATTTGGTCTGGACTGGATTTTGATTCTCATAGCTAGGTTATGCATATGTTTAGGGGATGTAGAATAGGTCTTTAGTTTAAAATTTTCTAGTGCCACATTAGTTTTATGGGATACAAGTTCATTATATTTTTATTTAGTTTATATATTGTAAATTTATTGTTGGAAGAATTTGTAGAGTTATTGGATTTAATCTTTATAAGTTGGTTTTGTATGTTGTGTAATTCCAATTCCCATTCTTTTGATTTATTTTTAAACCATGTAAGGGTTTTACCCTATATGTAAGCTTTCAAGGTATCCCATATCATGACTATGTTAATCTCTTCAGAATAATTAGTATCCAAGAAAAATTGTAGATCTGAAACTAACCAAGGTCTAAATTCTTTTAATTTTGTGATATAGGCTGGTATTCTTTTCATATAAGTTAATTTCTTAAAGTCTACTTGAAACCTAAGAATAAGTGAACTATGATCTGATAAAGTACAGGGAATTATTGAGAAGTTAGAGATTTTTGAGTTTAGATCTTGAGAAACATAAATTTTGTCTATTCTTGTTTGCGTGCCAAATCTGTGATAGCAAATTATTTTCTTTGACGCTAAATTTGTCAATTAGTTTAAGATTTTCACTCCATTTTTGAGTAGTTTTGCTTGTGGAAGTAAGACAAAGAGGTCTTTTATTAGTAGTCTCAGAATTATCTAAGATACAGTTAAAGTCCCCACCTATTATCACATTACCTTTATACGTATTTCTAATGAGATCTAGATTTTTTAACTGTCCCTGTCCCCATGCCAGGAAACTAGTACAGATTTACTAATGTCCAAATTCTATTGTTAAATTTCACTATAACAAGAGCTATGAGACCTTCTTTGTCCACATAATTATAAATGATTTTGGGGTTAGTAATATTCTTCCTCCATAAGATTATTACTCCTCTATTTTTTGTTTTATATGAGGAATGAGATAACATTAAATATTCATTTCAATTCCGTATGTATTTTTCATTTTTTTGAAGTGATATTCTTGAAGAAAGATCACCTGAGCTTTGTTTAATTTTAAATATCTTAATAGATTTGATCTTTTCTTTGGATTGTTCAAACCATCAATGTTTAAAGAAAGTAGTGTTAAGTCCATATGTTTTTGACTAGGTTTAGAGGTTACTTGTAAAGTTACTAATACTCAAAGCTCTTTCATAAAATTGTAGATGAGTATAGTTCTTATCACTTCCAAATATTGTGATCAGGTAGGTTTTTTCTGTTGAAAGACATAAGATAAATCTTATTTCAGGCCTATAAAAAGAAAAAAAGTATAACACAAAAACTATTATATGTAACAAAATAATCCAACAATTTAGGATTTCCCCTATCATACATGGAATGATAAACATTTCTAATCCAATATATAAAAATGATCTATCAGATTATCCCTCATACCTCAGCAACAATAACCCCTTTGAGCTCCATACAGACTTCAATGGAGATATTTTAGATTTGTATAAGGAATGTAATATTTAACTATACATAGTAATCAATTATATCTAAAATAAACTAGAATCACAAATAGAGTTTTGTTTATATATTTCTAATTAGATATCATCACATCTCAAATAGTAAAGTGTCCCTATATAGAATCAGAACATATTAGATATAAAATTAACTATCTAAAATATTATTGTATAACATTCAAGAATTCAACAATAATGTATGTTGGTATGATCGCTAATACTTATTACAAACATTATATGAAATTATCTCACTCTGTATATGAAAATTAAATACAAAAAGGGTGATTGTTTATTATAACACAACTTTATAGATGAATAATCTTAAGAAGATGTCCTTTGTCTATAGCAGAATTTAATCTAGTATCATGGTTTTATGATAGGTTACTCTAATCTTTAAACAGTCTCTCATTTACCCTACCAGCATATTGTATTCATTAATAAACCATCTAATGTAGAGATGTAAAGTACAAGTTGTATAAGCTATGCCATATGATGTCATTTGTGACTGTAGATTAATGAAAAAGTTCAGTCAAGTGAATAACTGGGAGAGGAATTGAGTATTACTTTTCATTTCCAAATATATAATGATGAACATTATGTAGCTTTAGTAAATACATTAGAAACAAATCATGGATGTGTATAGCAATGTAGAATTGATGGTCAGGTCTGGGACACTAATGTTGAATAATGGAGTATTCTATCTTGGCAGAAAGAATGTAAATGTATGTTACAAATATAGACAGATAGGCAACCTAGTAAATTCTTATTTTTTTCTTTCTTTTCTTTTTTGTCCCCTATTTTCTTTCCTCCTCTTCTCTCCCTTCCTTTTTCTTTCCTTTTTTTGCAGTCTATCCTTGCAACATATGTAAATTGGCATTCCACAGATGGAGCATACTTTACTGTAGTTTAGAGATGAATTGTAGCTTAACTGCTTAAAATAATGTATACTCTAAGCTCCCTTATCTTAATTTACAAGTATCTCCAGACTTTCTAATTCCTTTTTCTTTTCTTTTCTTTTTCCTCCCGTCCCTTTCCCTTCACCATTGTCATTCTGCTATGTAAACTGTAGTGTAGTGTTGCTATGGCAACAATGATGAGTTTTCCAGTATGGAAGCTACTTTCATTTCCATGTCTATCATACATAAACTAAGTCTGCTACTTATCAAAGTTTGCAAATTAGTTAAACAAAAATATCTGTTAGTTGCCTGTAGTCTTTACATTGCCTTGCCTTTTCATACTCTGTCTTGTTCCTTGTTTAACATATCTATGAGGCTGTTTGTTTCATTTGTTTCTTTAAGCTTAAAGGAAGTGTGTGTATGAAATATCACTATATTTCCTTTCAGTTGCAGCTTCCAAGCTTGTAAACTGAATCATCAGTTCAGAATATAACAAAGAGAAAGGATCAGTTATCACATTAATCTCTCTCTTTTGAAGTTACTCTATAGCTAATTTAATCATGTGAAACCTAAGTATCCCCAAAACATCTTAGACATGAAGTAGGTGAAGGGCTTAATCACGGATCTGTGAGGTAAGTGAAAGTTCTCAGAAGCTCGCTACTCATCTCATGGATGAATAATTGTCAGCTCACAGCTTCTCAGAATGTTGCACATTCAATTTAGTAAATTTAATGGAAACTAGGTGCAAAAAGTAAATTCAGGGTATGATTGTTTAATCACTGTCTACCAGCTAGTCCCAGTCTCCAAAACAAATAGACCTTGATAGAACAGTACAATCGCCCATCCATCTTCAAGTCATCATTACTTAACAATGAGCTATCATCATATTGAAATGTGTTTTCACTTTACATAGATTCAGAGTAATTTATCACACAAAACTCTCTGGAAGAAGAAGCAAAAAGGCAAAGAGGCAAAGTCTGTCGTAAGATATAAAGCGGACTGACTTGTATAATAATAATTTTCATGTATATCGTGGTCAAAATATTAATCTACAAATCAAACAAGCCATCAAACACACAGTTACTTATTCATTCCCATAGGCTTTTAACTTTTTTTTTAAATAGAAAGGCAAAAATATATGACAAAATGGCCACTATCTATTCTAGTATTTAATCTTATTTAATGCTTTAGTAGTAAGATAATTTATATAAGGAAAGATAAAAAAAAAAAAAAAGGTGAGACAACTAAATAAGTGATTAATTACACGCATGTTTGTGTGTTAATATGTAGGTCACACTTTAGTAGATTTTTTGAGAGATTTAGTGGATACTGTAGCTTTGGATTCAGTCCTTTGTTTCTTCTTCTTTACATCTGTCCAAGAATTTTTTCAGGAGATCTCTTCAGGGAAGTAGATGATGACCAGCCCATTTCTTCTGGAATTGTTATTATGTCATTATTGTTGATGAAAGTAAATGCTTCCTCTAGGTTGTTAAAAGACCTCATTTCATTTGAATAAAAGATTTTAATTTTTGCAGGATATACAAGTTGAGGTTTTATATTGTTTTGTTTAAGTAATTTCACAAATGGCCAACTTTTTTCCCTCAAATCTAGCACTCTGGTGGAAAAGTCATTATCAAATCTGATTTGGTTTTGTTTGTATTTTAAAGGACTTTTTCTTCAAGCTGTTTTAAGAACAAGTTCTTTGTCTAAATATGATAGAAACTTTACTACAATTGATTTTGGATGTGCAATAGGTGAGGAAGAGATTGGCTCTATGTGCTGTTTCTATGCCACAGGATACACCTTCTTTTAAGTCTAAGATTTCAGGTACCCATGAGTTTAAAAAAAGAATGATATCCTCACCTTCAGATCTCTCAGGAAGTCCAAAGATTCTGATATTTGTTCTCCTTTCTCTATTCTCCAGGTCATCTGCCTTGTTGATAAGCCAGTGATTCTGCTGCAGAGGAAATTTACTCTGATTTTCTTCCTCTTTAATTCTCCCTTCTATGACATGTAAGGAGGTTTCAATGTCTGATATTTTAGTTTTTGTTAACATTTTTTAGAAATGTTTTTATTTATTTATTAGGTAGGCTTACGTATGCAACTAATGTTCCTTGCTTACAATATAGTAGAACTGTTTGTTTTATTTGAAGGGAGGTGGAGTTTGCTTTCTAAGCAAGAAATGGACAACCACTCATATTATTGTTTTTAAACATGTGATAGGAAGGAGGGGAATTTAAACCCCAGTGTTTTAAAATGTTTTTATCTGAAGAAGTTGTTTTTTGTAAACAATGAAAAGCATTGTTAAAGCTTAATAAAATTGTTTCGTGCATCTGTGTGGAAAGAGGTCGTGTTTTTGGCGATTTGACTTGCACTGCTTTGGCGTTTTTGGAATTTCTTGCAGTGTTTACATTTTTACAAGTTTGTCTTTTGTGGTGGATGGATGCCGAAGTGACTGCCAGTCTATTGCCCACATCTACTCAACCGGATAATATGGGTAATTTGTCAATATTGATCGATATGCTCACACAAAAAGTGGATAGTTTATCCCAAAGACTCGACAGGATGGCAGAGACACAACAAACTATGCAAAACTCTACCTCAAATGGACAGTGTAAGTTCCGGTCTTTTCCCTGTCAGGAATGGAATGGAGAACTTGGAGCAGCCCACAGGGGGGAGTGGGACGACTATGACAGAACAAATGGACCAGGGAAGATGTACTAATGGACCGAACAGGACCAACAATGTTGCACAACTCAGTAATACATCTGTTAATACTGGTAATGCTTCAGGGCAACAACAGAGCCACCAGTCTGGTCCCTTGGAGCCTATAGGCATCCCAGACTTTGCATTATGGATAGGGATGCCGTTTCACTTTGCCCAATCAACTACAAATAATATACAGGAACAACTGAGTGAAGACAGAGTTGATTTTGCAACAAAATTACACCTGTTTGATCAGATGTTAGTGAAACTAAGGAAAATACAACTTGAAATAGCGTATTTTCAAGAATGTTCACATCTAAAGGTCATACCAAAGGGGCTTAGATCATGGCAATACCCGACGGGGCTTGCCGAAGGGTCTCCCTTTCACCGTGACCTTATTAAATTATTTAACAAGCATGGGTTTGAACTTTTGGAGTTGATGTGTAAACACTACCAAGAGGCAGTGAATGGCTTGTTAAAAGAGACAAGCAAGCTAGACAATGATATTAAAAAAGACATAGATTTTCAGAGATACCGCTTTGAATATGAGTGGATCTATAGCAGTATAGACCAGTATGTGTCAAAAATAAATGCAACTAAAATTAAAAAGTTGAACCATGATATTAAGGATTACAATAATGGAACAGCTTATCCAAAACCACCAGAATCTCAAGGAAATTTCTTAGCAAGCCCATTTGAGACTGTGGGGGAAGAAAAGAGTGAAGAAGTAGCAGAAGATACAAGTTCTACAAGTGCTGGTAGTGGGGGCAATTTGTTGGACTCTGTACGTCGGAGTTAATGCCTAGCCAATAACATGAGAAACAACAAACAACCTCAGACAACTAATAGCTCAAATTTTCAGAACAGAGCTTTGAACCATGCACCTGCAATGGGTCAGAAAGCCCGGAGCAAAACCAAGAACTGGTGGAACTAAACCTGGACAGTATGGACATAGAACTAGATACCACACATGAATGTAAGGTAATCTGTAATTCTAGTTTGGACTTTAAAATATTCAATTACTCTGAGTTTGTTTTTTCCACTGAACTAGTGGAGTTATTGGCTAAGGGGTTCACCTTTGTACCTTCCACATGAGCTAATTTAGCAAAATCTTTGGTTGAACTAAAAATGGTTGTGAGTAAATTGAATTTATGTGCATTAATGGGACAACAAACAAGTGCGAGGGGGGAATATTATATCCCTAGTACTTATCACCCACCCTTACACCCCACAATAGCACTGTTTGACCAACTTTGTGAACTAGACATACGTTATGTTACAGGAAAGTCCTTATTAGGAAATACAAGTGTATTCAACATTAACAAAGAAGAAAAAGACATATTGGAATCTTTACAAAATTTTCCAATACAAATTATGGATCTAGACAAGGGGGGTGGACTAGTGGTGATGACCTACAAAGACTATAATAACAGGATGATGGATATAGTTAACACTGACACTTATGTGGAAGTATCTAAGAATGAATTAAATACTGGATACTCTAGGATTAGGTCTTACATCAATGACATGTTTATAGAAGCTAGGATAGACATTGACCTGTACAATTATCTTACTATGCCAGCACCCAGGGTACCTATCCTGTTTGGAATACCAAAAGTCCATAAAAACTTGTATAACCCTCCTATGGGACCACTAGTTGATGCAAGAAACCGCATCACATACGCATGTGCAAAAGCTGTTGATAATATTTTGAAAAAATACGTCAAAGGTGAAAGGCAGATTTCTAAAGATTCATGGTCGTTTTTAGAGGAAATTAATAGGACCACATTTAGTGAGGAATTTAATTTCCTCACTATAGATGTCAAGGACCTTTATTCCTCTATTCCTCACGTGGAAGCAATTGAATGGGTGGCCTCTATAATGAGACAAAAAGAAGCACCATGTCACGAGATTAAGTTGGTTGAGGAACTCTTGGACATAATCCTGTCATGCAACTATGTAACATTTAACAACAAATGCTACCTTCAAAAAATAGGGGTGGCCATGGGCTCCCCTTGTGGGGCCAGTGTGGCCAATTTGGTAATGGCGTTTTGGGAGAGGGAGTACGTTATTTCTAACTCACACATCCAAGAGAAAATTCAATTGTGCACACGTTTCTTGGACGACATATTTATTTTGGTTAAGGGGGACATACAAGTTGCACAAGAGATGGTTGAATTTTTCAACTCTACATCAGAATTCCTCAAATTTACATCATGTTTTGCACAAGATAGAATAGCATACTTGGATATAGATCTAATTAAAGACATGAGCAATGCATGCTTCATAGCAAAAATATTTCGTAAGGACACATACTCTAACTCTTTCTTGCAGTACTCTAGCTGTCATCCCTTTACACAAAAGAAATCTGTAATAAAGGGCCAACTAGTTAGAGCTGCAAGGATGGTCACTAAAGACCATGATTTCCAGGAAGAATGTGGCTTTATGAGAGATTTATTCTTGAAAAGAGGCTACCCCGTCACCCTAATTCAGGACTTAATTGAAGAAGTCCAGTTAAAAAGGGAAAGGGGAATTTATTTGCCCATCTTGAATCAACACAGTGGACACATTACGGAACTACAAGTTGTCAGACAAACTATTAGCCCATAAAGCTTTATTATTACATACAGCCTAGATGCTAAACGTGTGGTTTCCATAATCCAAAAGAACTGGGACATATTAATGAATGATGGTGACTTGAGAAACAAATTCCAGGAAAACCTGGGATTGTTTTAAATGGGGAAACAACTTGAAAAAATACTGGAAAGGAAACCAAATAGGCAGGTAAACACAATGGGTATGTTTAAATGCAACATGTGCAGATATTATAAATACATGGACACCGGTCAAACATTTGAGATTAGGGGCAAGAGATACAAAACAAGGGACAAACTTGACTGTCAAAGCAAGCAGGTAGTATACCTAGCAAAGTGCATGTGCTGCCCAGTATTCTATATTGGAAAAACTGACAGAAAACTCCGCGAACGGGTATATGAACATGTGTATGCCATGGGGAGACACAAAGCAGAGAATGCACTTGCAAGACATATCATGGAGTACCCACAACACCAGTTTACATTCCGGGCAATAAATCAAGTTAGGAATGAGGGGAGAGGGGGGCCAGATTCATTGATTTTAGAGAAAAATGAACTTATGTGGCAATTGAGGCTGGATGCTTGTCATTACCCAGGGATAAATGAACTAAGTTCCATTATGTGTATTTTAAAACTAAGAAGCTTAAGCCGGTAGTAAAAAAAAAAAAAAATGTATTTTTATTTTCATTAATATTTTTATACTGCTTGGATATATACAAACACATGCTTTAAAACTTATTTTGTACAGATGTATATAAATATACGCTTCACAATACAATATTTTTAAAGAAAATATTTTTTGTAAACATTTTTTAGAAATGTTTTTATTTATTTATTAGGTAGGCTTATGTATGCAACTAATGTTCCTTGATGCTTACAATACAGTAGAACTGTTTGTTTTATTTGAAGGGAGGTGGAGTTTGCTTTCTAAGTAAGAAATGGACAGCCTCTCATATTACTGTTTTTAAACATGTGATAGGAAGGAGGGGAATTTAAACCCCAGTGTTTTAAAATGTTTTTATTTGAAGAAGTTGTTTTTTGTAAACAACGAAAAGCATTGTTAAAGCTTAATAAAATTGTTTCCTGCATCTGTGTGGAAAGTGGTCGTGTTTTGGGCGATTTGACTTGCACTGCTTTGGCGTTTTTGAAAGAAGAATAGTCTCCAAATTATTTTGACAGGAAAATTTTGATGAAAAGTCACCAAAGGTGATATACAAGTAGTTCAGATCGTTATCAACAGTATTTGATTATTTTTGTTTGAAAAAAATTGATTTTTTTTCCCGTATTTTAGAATAGTTTTGTGGAGCTCTAAAAAAATGCTGGTTTCAGTTGGCCATCTGGGCTCCTCAGCATTTTGGACAGTATTGAATTCAGAAAATGCAACTGTTATAGAACTTTCTCAATGACTAATTGTGTTACTGAAGTATATTCTAAGTAACAGCACAAGTAATGCAAGGTTTGAATCTGCAATATGGATAGTTTACCTTTAGGGGTCGTAATACATATTTTTTATTTTCTGTTTTTGA
Organism: Protopterus annectens; assembly: GCF_019279795.1. Lineage (NCBI taxonomy): Eukaryota > Metazoa > Chordata > Ceratodontiformes > Protopteridae > Protopterus > Protopterus annectens. The sequence goes on along the minus strand of NC_056729.1, from coordinate 1,331,882,774 downwards.
ACCTGGACTACACTTACAATTCAAATTTGAATTTTGCAACCCAAGTGTGTATAATGTACGCAAAGCAAGATAATGTGTTACCTGCGGTACTCATAGCACTGATTATAGTAAAACCACACTTCTATGTGCATGATGTTACAAATAGTACTTGTGCAAAAGTATGAGATAGTACAATTTGCAACATAATGGTTTAGGGAAATATAAAACATCAACACAGTTTTAAAAATATGTGTGATCATGGCTTGAGTGGCATATAGCTTTTATGACCCTAAGTGTACATTACACTGATATATGCTGTATAGAACACCATCTCTTGTAAACTATGTATGGCCCCTTTCTCAATATGTCTTAAAACATAAATGCATCATGATATCAATGAAAGCGACATTTCATCATACAAGGTCAACAGTTACAAAAATGTCTATTTTTCTTTGCACAGCAGTTGGCATGGAGTACTGTTAGTATGCATCAATAACTGTAGAGAACTGGTGATTTACATCTTATGACAAAAACTCACAAAATAATTGCATGTTTCTATGTGCACGATGTTACAAATAGTGTAGCAAACTTACTGGCTGACAAATTCAGCTCCAGCTTTATCCCTCTCTTCCATCAACCATCCCTCAGGAAATACCATCAAATATAACTGCCACTGTTATCACTGGGGAACAGGTCCTTAAGGCTCTCTCTCTAAGGCCAAGAACACTCCATCAATGGGCCCAGACAATATCACAGGATGCCTTCTAAATAGCATAAATCTATCAGGCCCTCTGGAATCACTATTTAACTGTAGACTCCAAACAGGTTTCATGCCTCAAGTGCAGAACAGCAAGAGTCATCCCTTTGCACATAATTGGACCAGCTACAGACCCTGGAAACTACAAACCCATAAGTCTTACTAGTAGAAACAACAAATTCTCCTTCTTCCACAAAATAACAAAACAACTCTGGCCCCAACAAAAATATTCACCGACTGTGAAATGAAGCAAGCAGAAAAATAGAATCTCTTTATTTCTCTCTAGCGCTCGGTGTTTCCACCTTCAAGGAATATCTAACATGCAAAATGCAAAATACATGTTCTTATATAGAACTTCTAATTGATAATACACACCCATTAATTACAAAATTATATAATTATTTAATAAAATCCCATCTTAAAGTAAACATTTCCAATTCAACTCATTATTAAGCCCTGTGGGTGTCATGGTTTTATACTTTAAAATAAAAATGCTTTCTTTATACAACAACTTTTGTTTCAACACACTTTCATCATCACATAAACATTGCACACTTTCTAAAACAGTGCCTTTTAACAAAGACACATCACCATTATGAAATGTATTAAAATGTGAGGCAATTATTTTATTTTCTCTCTTATTTTTCACATCCCTAACATGTTCCATCAACCTAATACGGAATTCTCTTAGTCTCCCTATATAATAAAGTTCACATGGGCATTTAAGTGCATATATTACCCCTTTACTTCTGCATGTATAAACCTCCCTCGGCTCAAATTTTATTCCATTTATTTTATTAAATGTTTTAACAATGTTTGTGCAAATACTGCATCTATTGCAACTTATTGTTCCCAAGTTCACAACCATCTTAGGTATATCTATCTTAGGCATTTGAAACTTCCCACATACTACCATATCTTTTAGGTTCCTACCCCTTTTATATTAAAAAAGTGGTCTATTCAGAAAAATACTTGCTAGAACCCTATCCTCTAACAAATATTTCCAATAATACTCTATTAGGATTTTAACTTCCTCACTTTTCACATTATGCACTGAAACATAATAAATTGCATCTCTCCCCTCCTGTCTATTCTCATGAGTTCTTCTAATATGAGGCCTATTCCTTCCTCCGCATAAAAAAATATCCCTGTCCATACCCTTTTCTTTCTTTAATTTCACCAATGCTTGTTTCAAAATACTTGGTTCATAACCCCTCTGTAAAAACATATGATTAGTTGTCTCCAATTCCTTTTCCAAGGTACTTACTTCACTACACAATCTGGACATACGAACCAATTCACTGTAGGGTAAAGCCACTAGCACATGAGGAGGGTGGCAACTTGAAGCATGTAAATACTGATTACCATCTACAAACTTTCTATGTATATTAGATGAAATATTCCCTTTTTCTGTGCCTTCCAAAATAAGGTCCAAAAAAACCACCTTATTACCCTTCTGGAGTCCATCAAATGCCAGGCCAAAAGGATTCCTATGTATATTCAACATAAATGTATCTACTTGTTCTATACCACTTTCGCAAATAAAAATCAAATCATCAATGTAACGAAAATAAAATTGTACATATCTCTTTGTAAAATCTAAATCAAATAAAAACTTCTTTTCAAAAAAAGACTTAAAAAGGTTTGCATACATAGGGGCAAATGCTGCCCCCATTGCTGTATCTTGTTTCTGTCTATATATTACCAAAATAAAAATAATTATTCTTTAAACAAAAGTCTATCATTTCAATAACAAAACAAGCTAAAGGGCTATCTCCCAAGAAAAACTCTATTGCCTTCAAGCCATCCCTTGTAAACTATACAACTTCCTCAATATGTCTTAAAACATAAATGCATCATGATATCAATGAAAGCGACATTTCATCATACAAGGTCAGCAGTTACAAAAATGTCTATTTTTTCTTTGCACAGCAGTTGGCATGGAGTACTGTTAGTATGCATCAATAACTGTAGAGAACTGGTGCTTCACATCCTATGACAAAAACTCACAAAATAACTGCATGCTTCTATGTACACGATGTTACAAATAGTGTAGCAAACTTACTGGCTGACAAATTCAGCTCCAGCTTTATCCCTCTCTTCCATCACCCATCCCTCAGGAAATACCATCAAATATAACTGCCACTGTTATCACTGGGGAACAGGTCCTTAAGGCTCTCTCTCTAAGGCCAAGAACACTCCATCAATGGGCCCAGACAATATCACAGGATGCCTTCTAAATAGCATAAATCTATCAGGCCCTCTGGAATCACTATTTAACTGTAGCCTCCAAACAGGTTTCATGCCTCATGAGTGCAGAACAGCAAGAGTCATCCCTTTGCACATAAGTGAACCAGCTACAGACCCTGGAAAATACAAACCCATAAGTCTTACTAGTCTCTTATGGGAAGCCATGAAAGGAATTATCATGGAAATTATCAATAATGACAGAGGAAACCTCCAGACAATGGACCCAACCCTATTTGGTTTCATGAAGTGCAGGTCATGCCTACTCATCTTGGTGGAATTCTGTGAGAAGGTCAATATAGCAATAGATAAGGGCAAAATGGTTCACACTGCCTACCTTGACTTAGCCAAGGCATTTGATACAATCCCCCATTCGGGTATTGTGACAAACATAAGAGGTTAGGTACAAACCTGTATGCAACCCTGTGGATAGCCAGCTGTTTCACAAACAGGACCCAGGAAGTTAGAAATGGGGAGTCTACCTCTACAAAGAGGCCAGTCATCAGAGTCATAAGCCAAGTATATCAGGGATCAGTCCTGTGACTGCTCCTTTTTGGCATTTACTTCTGTGAAGTCAAGGCCAACATCAGTAGCATCTGGCTGACTAAATTTGAAGATGATTGCAAATTAAGGGCTATCATTGAATTATCCACCAACAAAAGTGTTCTCCAGGAAGGGCTAACACAGACAAACAACAGGTGCCCCAGCCATGGACTAAAACTAAATGCCAAGAAATGCATAATAGTATCCTTTGGGAAGTCATCCACCCCATAGAAAGTAATCTAGCCTTTGACCATCACATAGCTACAGTAGTGAAGAAATCATTCTTTGCTGTGCAGTTTATAAAAAAGGTATGGCATCTATGTCCAAGGAAGCCATTGTTTCACTGTATTTGACATTAATCATACCGATCATTGAGTACAATGCCCCCTTGATATATACCTAACCAGGCATATCCAAGAACTGGAAAATCCACAGAGATTCCTCACTTAAAGAATACAGGATGTAAGTGACATGTCCTGTGCAGACCACCTGAAGGCCCTATCCCTGTATTCTGTCTCTTACAGGCTGTTGAGGGGAGATTTATGCCTGGCATACAAGGCATTGTCAGACCCTACTCTGATGGATCTTCTGCATATCTGCAAAACAAACAATATCATAATTATCCATTCTAAAGACTTAAATCTTGCTTGTGATATAATTAGGTCCTGCTGGAGAGACAGGTATGTATTCCATAGACTGCCTCCTCTCTGGAACAGGCTCACCATCCATGTGAAGCAGAGTTCCTCTCTAACCCAATTTAAGTATAAATTGGACAATTGGATGAGGAACAGGAAAATTCATCCCTGGTTTGGCCCTTATATCTCTAATGGACACAGACAGCCTGTAAATGATTCATCTCCCTGGCCCCTGCTTGTAAATGTTTCAACTTTGAAGCCCCTGCTTACACTTATCAAGGGTACCAAAACCTGTCAGAGATTTGGGATGCATGGCTAGGCTTTATGCCTTTGGAGTCATTAGCTTAATAAACACCTATGAACCTATGTGCTAAGTCTTTGCTGTTAGCTGCACAAATACACTTGGCCTGGGCATGCATCAGTTAACACTGAAGGTATTAGAGAAATCAATGCAGTTGAAACTTTTCCACAGAATACATATTTGCTTGAACATATTCCTTCAATAAAGGAAGACCTCAAAGTGAAATAGTTACAGAGTTATCAGAATTTTCTAAATTGTATACCTCAACTTACACCCTTGGAATACCAATTCTCTACTGACATTAACAGTTAATACACAGAATAAAGAAGTTCAGGTTTCTTTTTGTCATAGGTTTGATTCCAAAGTGCTGTCACTCACAGTTTTGAACACTTTATGTTAGACCAAGGCATTGTGCAGTACTTAAGCAAAATTTACGTAAGGACAATACTGAACAACAACATCATGGAGGTTATCATCTCATTTTTATTTGTGACAATCTTCGCATTGTGAATGCTATCAACCATCACAGAGAACATGACCAAAGGTGGCATTATATCATTTGAAGTGTAACTGAGATATCAACATTAACTAGCAGTTGGTGGAGTCACTATGGTGCATTTTACATATACTGATTAGCTCACATGGCCAGGTCTTACTGCCATGTTTCTCACTTAAAGCGTACAGTGATTAAATCATATCCACATTTTATTCCAGTTCATTTTTGTGAAGTCTGTCACACAAATGCATTTGCCAATACACACAAGCTGGACCGGTACATGCGAGATCTGAACTGGGATCAATTCCTGCCATTTTTCCTGATACCTCTGAGACAACATAGCAGCCAATGGCGAGGGTAGTGTGCCATGTAGAACACAAAATTGTGTGAGGTGGAGTCCAAGATTTTTATTGGACTTCTCGTTAAATGTTACAGCTGAAGACTGCAGGAGAACTACACTGGGTCAAAGTACAAGGCTGAAGCTTGGAATAGCTTGGTCAGTGCTGTCACCCCTGTAAATGGCACTGGAAAACAATTATGTCATCACTACAGTGACTTGAAAAGATGCAAGCAGGATCTCCATTGCTGATGGGAGGAATATTATAAGAACCACATCCCACCTGAGTTGAGTTGAATAAGTATAGTGACGCATTACCAGGCAATACAATACCGTGACTTGCCCACACAGACAGGTGTCCATTATTTTTTGTTCTTTGTAGCTTCTGCAGAGTCATAAAGAAATAGGAAGGCATATCGTGAGAAATTACAACACCTTAGACAGGTATGAGGTAATTATGCTGCGGTTAAGACTGATAACCATTTCATAACAGCATTGATTTTGAAATCATGTTATCAATTCTATGGATATCAGTCCATAATTGTTTGACACAGTAATAAACGAGTAGGTGTATATACATAATCAAATTGTACATACCAGAATGAATTCATCTTGCAAGACTACATTAGAGATTATTTCAGTAAACATAGGTAGCTGTGGGTTCAAATCTAAGCAGCAACAATTTATTTATTGATATTTGCTTATTAGGAAAGCTCAGCACAGAGTCCTTTTTCAGCAGAGGCCTGGGGAGAAAAGCTCCAATATAATAAATCAATATTTACAATAACAAATTTTATAATGCAGCTTCAATGAATATACAGCATAGTAGTCAGTATAATAAAACGTGTATTGATATTCACAAAAATTAATATATAAACATTGTATTTTGAATTTACAGATAGAAAAGTGGTGTATAAGATAGGTAGGAATAATTTAAGCAATACATTAGAGTGAGGTATTAGGTGAGGATAAGCAAGTTTAAGTTTAAATAGATAAGTAGTAATGGAATGGTAATTTGGTTGTGCTAATTAGAAGTAGGTAGTAGTTTAAGTACTACAATAGTGAACTATTAAAAGGGGCTAAGCAGGTTAAGTGATCTAGTACTTTAAAGGGAGGTATGAGAAGGTGATAAAGGATTTTATACCCCAGCTGAGGAGTGGTAACAATGCCAGGAGGCAAAGAGGATGTATTTTAGTAATGGTTTGAAAAAATGAAGTGAGATAGACCTGATTGATATAGGAATTTTATTTCAAGTTTTATCTACATTATTGGAACAGAGACTGACTCCAGCAGGCCTTTTGGTTTGTAGATGGTAAGCAGTTGTTTATCATTGGACCAAAGGGGACAATTTGGTAGATAGAACTGGAGTATGAGGCTAATTGTTGGACAGGCAAATGGGCTATAGAGGATTTTGTGGGTTAAAATGACTTGGGTATAAGGTAATTGGCCAGGAAGTACAAGCCAGTTATGTGTTTTAGTGGTAAACAATAGTGGTGATCTGGCAAGCTTTTCTGCAAACAAATCTGGCAACTTTGTTGTAGCATTATTTAAGTTTATAACTAAGTAGGATGTATAGATTAATCATGATAGGGGCTCCATACAGGAGAGAGGGTACGAGGTAAGTGGTAGCTACAATTGCCTTTGCAGTGTTTGTAAGGAACTTCTTTACTCTATGAAGCATACCTAGTTTTTGAAGGATTTTCTTGATGATGCCGTGGATATTTAAAGCAAATTTCATATTGTTATCTATTGTCATGCAACCTAGTTTTGCATATGAGGTAGCTTCCATCATGGTATTATTTAAGGAAGATATTTTAAAGTTGCTTTTTCATGGAAATGGGATTTGGGAAAAAAGGAGAAGCAACTTAGTTTTCTGGAGGTTTAGTAGCAGGTGATTATCCTTAGCCAATTTTCAACAGAGTTAAAGATTTATTGACTAATTCTCTGAAGATGTATGAAATTATCTGGAGTGCATATTAGGGTAGAATTGTCAGTGTAATGTATGAGGGAAGCTTGCTGAGAGGATTTATATAGATTATCAGGAAATATATTGAAGAAGTGAAGGCTGAGAAAGGAGCCATGTGGTATGCCAGTACTGACAGGAAGGATGGAAGGGAAAAAAAGGTGGCGAGCCATTTAACAGACTGGTATTTATTGAGTAAGTAGTTGTTGAACATAGTAGTGTGGTTATTGATAGCCCTAGAGAAGACAACTGACAGAGGAATTTTTGGTGAGAGACCAGATCAAAATCTTTAGAGAGAGATCAAGGAATACAGGGGAAATGAGTTTGCCTTTGTCTTTTGCTTTGCCAATAGTACCTGTGAAGGTTGATAAGGCCATGGTATTGCTATGGGCAGATCTAAAAACATGCTGTGGTCTGTATTACTTCATGATTAATAATATGCAATTAATAACATAGAATGATATTTAAATAATTTAATGTAGATATTTTATGAGTTGTAATGCATAAAGCACATGTGCAATAGCCACACTATTTGCGTAATGTATATAATATTGATGAGATTAATAAATGCTTTCACACACATGCTTGACTTCATATTCATATGTGGATGTTCCAAATTAAAACAGTTATGTGGGACTTTGCATGTACTGGGATATATTACAATTACATTACATTTATGATATTACTTTTTGTTGTCTCTCTTCCCCCACCCTATTTCTGTCTCTTTTTTCTTCTTTAATGACATTTGAACTATAATTCCTGCTGCAACATGAATGACCATCATCATGGGGAGCTACACTGGCTATGGGGGCTCAGATTGCAATTCCTTCACAGGTGGCTATAGCAGCACCACAGACAGCACAGGTACCCAGCACTTCTGGGTCACAACCTGGCAGTGTTGCTTCCACATCTCCTGCATACTTGCACCAAATGCATCAGATAGATCTGCCCCAGGGGCTTGTGCAATGATTCCCGCTGGGAGTAGTGCCAGTGGAGGTGGTGACCATGTCACCCAACAAGTGATGAGTGGTCTGGCAGAGGAGATAATGGACAGGGGCCTAAGTGTCTTCATCAACCAAATGGAATGAATCCTGCAATGAATAGCCAAATCACTGACTTGTCCTACACCACCTATGGTGTCTGTGACAGGAGACAATGGTGACAGTTCAGAATGTGAAGACAAAATTCCCACTTTACTCCTGTTGGGTGGGGATGTGCCTATGGAGTCCCATATATGTTCCCAGTCATGGTGCCCCCCAACAGTTTGTGTCTATCACCATCTCTGCCTTGTACATCCTGCATGTCTGCACCTGCTACGTAACCTACCCCTGTTATTCCCCCTCTTTTTCCAGAAAATAAAAAATGAAAGACACTTGTCCCACAAAAAAATAAATAAATAGAAAAGACACATACATAACTCTTCACTTTGTATATGTGTCTATATGACATACTTGGTCAAACTGACCCCACAACATAAGAACTACACACCCTTGATCTATGACTATCCATATTCTTCAATGTCTGTACAAATACACTGTTAACTTGTGAACAAGTGGATAGCTATGGTGCTCTCCCACCACTATCCTGTAAATTCCTTTACTCTTCCCTCAGTGTCCTACTATCTGCTTACTCCCCATTTCCACTGCTGTTCTATCAAACTATCAACCCTTTTTCTCACTCTTAATCTGGTCAAAAATAGATTCACACACCACACAGATGTCTAGAAATGGCCCATAAACCAAACTTTATGTTTCTATCCTCAGCAGTTTTGTGATGCTGTGCAGTGCACAGCAGTGGTCACTGATGGAAAATGACATTTCATGTCCTACAGCAAAACCTGATGGATTTTCCTTTGGCCACATTTGATGCTCCTCACACTAGCGTGTATAGCATGCAGCATGACAGAGAACAATGCTGTGAGCACTATGTGGAGACACTCATTACTGTATGTATAACAGGCTTCAGGGTTTAATGTTCGCCATGTGGGATGTTTCAGTTCTCATTACTGTTATGAAGACCGATGAACTTATAGTCCTTCTTTTCTTACTTTTCTTGATGTCCCTTTAAATATGTGAGTTTTACTATCTGAATATGACTTCTGTTGTAGTGTGTTTAAATCCAGCAGTATATCAAACATTAGTTAAGGTTTCCTTTCTCATGACATTTTCACTTGTGAGGTATTGGATAAATATGATAGTTCCACACCAATATCCTGCTTATTGCTTAATTAGTCAACTAGTATCCCACCCCCGCTCCTACCTCTCCACTTTTAAATACAAGAACTCTGGACAAAGTCAAAAGTTATGTGGGGAACAAAGGCTCAGACCTAGGGACACTTTTTAAATATTGCTCTTATAAACTTCAAACATTGATAGAATAATGTATTTTTCATCAGCATACATTTTCTAAAGGATATGATGCCTGAAATGAAAATGTCTGTTATTATGTAGTGACTTCAGTCCTCAAGGGTTTGCCAGAAAATCACACATTTTATGAGGAACACAAGAAAAATGTGAGGCTAAAATGTTCTGAGAAAATCTGGACAGTTGAGAGGTAAGCCCCTGCTTACTCCATTTATCAACACTTTACTGTCATGATCATGACATATGTTGTAATGATATTACACAAAACATTAACACAACACATGCATGGTCTGAACTGGCTCAGTAACATAAATGCCTTTATGGCTGTACTCTTCCTTTTTTACAAAGCTTGGTATGGAGCAATATAGACCACTGCTATGTTTTGTTCTAAGTTTAAAAAAATTCAAAAAATAATTATGCATGTACTAATACTCTGCCATCAGTCGGACAAATGAGCTTGAGAGCAGTGCACTTCAGTAAATGCGTGGTTTATTGGCCTATTGTAGTCAAGATATGAGGAGTTCACTGTAATGCTGTCTAGTTACTCCATAATGTAGGATACTGTGCTGGAAACACTTAATTTATTGACATAAAATAGGTTGAGCGCTTTCTACAAAAGTAAATCTGTCTTCTTCAGAACATCATAGCATGGAATCATGACGCTTATATATCATAATTGAAGTAAAAAGCCTTCCCAAATCGGATGTTACTACTCTGAGGTTTTGTCGAAAGTTTGGTCAAGTCCTTCTGTGCTCGGACCTGAGGCTTAAGGCGGGCTTTTTACTTCAATTATGATATATAAGCGTCATGATTCCATGCTATGATGTTCTGAAGAAGACAGATTTACTTTTGTAGAAAGCGCTCAACCTATTTTATGTCAATAAATTAAGTGTTTCCAGCACAGTATCCTGTATTCCTGGCGTTCATTCACCTTTGGTGTGTTTGCAATTTTGTTGTTTCGCTGGGATTATCATCTTTACTCCATAATGTAAATGATTTTTGCACTGAAACACATTACACTTCCAAGTATATTCCAAAGAAGTGGTACAGCTTGACACATACTAGCAGAGTAATATTAATGAGTGAAGTGTACATGCTTTGTATGTATAGGCTTGTAGTTATCTTGCACAATATGCACACCTCACAAAGACTTGCCAGTGATACTCAAATGAAATCCATAATGTCATACAGTGATCTTGAGATGAACAATCAGGAATGCATGGGTAGTACTCCACTAGGTGCCACCTGTCAGTATCACCCATCACATAACTGCTCAGTGCACATTAATATGACATACAAATATCATTCACAGCACAATACTTTCTATGAATGATATGATGTATGAGTTTTTGCTACAGTATATAGTGAGTTGTGAGTAACACATTGCAGCTTTATATGTCTGTCACAACAAATTGGCGATGAAAACTTCAGTGAGATGCTGTTTGACATTTGTAATAATACTTACACTCTGGCATTTGCAGGTATTACAGTGTTCTCTATATAGTAGACTTAGATAGGCAGATGCTCAAGTTCAGCAATGGCTAACTAGTGAGACTGTGTGTGACTCTAGTGATAGGTAGGACTGACATCCTACAAATCTTGGTTGTACTCTTCCACTCAGGACTAACATTTACCTGGGGAGAGGGCTTCTCCAATTTCAATCCATTTCAAATGAAACATCTGCTTTGCAACACAATGATGTTGTCATCTCTTCAAATGTCTTATTTCTTACATTTGTAGTATAATTTGTCCTGTGGCATGAATTACTAAGACACAGTTCTCTAGACTGTGGACTTAGATAGGCAGGTGTTCAATTCCAGCAATGACTAAATAGTGAGACTATGTATGATTCTAGTGCTGGGTAGGACTGGCTTATCCAACAGATATAGTGTGCAATCCTTTTTAAAGTCAAAAATCTGCTTTGCAGCACAGTGATGATGTTGTGAAGCCAGAGATAATGCCAGGCTAAAAGTGAATGTTTGTGGAAAGTGCTTATGGCAGGCTGAAGCAGGCAAAATGTATCCCTTTTTGTATGCTTTTTCTTCTGTTTCTGCCAACTTTATTTGCAATGTATCTTCTTGTAGTAAACTCTTTTGTTTTTCCAGATGTTAAAGGACAGCATGAGGGGCTAGTTCTCAGACAGGATGGCACCTTCTTCTAAGATAACAGACAAAGATGAAATAGCATTGGAATGTGACGGTCACTGGAACTTTTCAAGACACATTTGGCATGCAGTGATGGTGTTGGGACAAACTTTGACTGTCATGATGGGCCTAGCTGGTTTATGACCAGTATCCATAGTAACAAAGAAGTCACAAATGGACATTGGCTATATAATTGTGACTTAATGAAATTGTGAAGTATTAAGTGTGGGCTTGCAACATCTACTGATGAAAATTACCTAGTCATTTTGAGATATAGTACTTCTTGTAGCTGCTAGCTAGGACAGTTAGAAAGCTGCAGTTAGATTTTTCTGTATGCATTCTATCTATGTTTACTGCATTTTAAATTTCCCTGAGTGCCAACCTATGTATATCTTATTCTGTAGGTGTGCTTCTTTCATTATTATTTAAGTAAAATCAGTTTAATTATGTTTAATCTATTGTGGATGGTATTTATTCATTGCAGATGCATTAATGCATTGTTTCATAGCTGAGAAGAGTGTAACCATTCACACTGAGGAATAACAAACTGTAGAGCCATGTCTTCAATACTGCTTTGGCTGACTACATGTGAAAGAAATATCAGTTGGGATAATAAGAGCAGACAGGTGACTGGAAGTCTCTGACTTTCTCCAGAGTGGTGGCAGTACTACAGGACCAGGAAGAATGGTGAATTCATCTGCTTTCCATGGAAATTGTGTGCATGTGTGTATATGTGAAAGACAGTTACCAAGGATAGAAGAGTACTGGGACACATTAGTTCATGGAGTGAGCGATGTTGCTGTGTAAATGAACAGTGTAGAGTCTAATTTAGATGTGGAGGTAGGAGACCCATAACCAGGACAGTGGCACATATTCCCCCTGTGCTCATACTGTCAAGGCAGTAATTTATGGATTATTCATTGAAACAGACTAGGTAACAACATCTATGTCACATCTCATGGTGAGGATGTCACCAATGTTTAGCATTTAGTGGCAGTGTTGACCATTAGTTTATCATAGAAGTCATCCTTTCAAATTTGTTCTTTCTCACACTTTTAGTAAGATGAATCATTGGTTTTAACAATTAATAACATGTTCTCTAGATTGTGGAATGGGACGTGTTCAAATCCAGCAACACCTAAATAGCAGGGGCTGTCCAACATAGGTTCATAGGTGTGTACTAGGCTAATGGCCCTGGGGCCTTTACAAGCCTAGCGATAGTATTACCCTGGCATCATGCCACCCAAACTTAGTTCCCAGTTCCTCTTTTGAGTAGAGCCACTGGAATTATCCCCTGGGTAAATTTTCAATTTCTCATCCACTCGTCAAGATTTCTCTTGAAGAGGGTCATCGAGGTGTTCTGCTTCACATGTATGGGAAGTCTATTCCATAACATGAGTAGTCTCTGGGTTATGAACCTGTCCCTCCAGTACGTTCTGTTGATTGTGGTAATGAGGTTGAGGTCTCTGGAGCATGTGGTGCGGATGGATTGGGATTTCTTTAGATGTAGCATTTTTAACAGAGCTAAGTCAGACATGGCTTTGTAAGTCAAGCAGAGATTGCCTCTAAGTAGGCGATATGAGACAGAGAATAGTTGGAGTTTTTAAGTCTGTCCATATAGGACAAGTGTTTAAGGTCTAGAATCCTCTTTGTGAGGTACTTTTGCTGCCTCTCCAGTTGTTGCAGGTGTCTAGGTAGATACATGACAAATGGAGCATTGTACTCAATGATTGGCCTATTGAGGGAAGAGTAGAGGGAGACCATAACCTCTTTCTTCCTGGATGCAAAACCCTTAGTAATGAGATGTGCCTCATAGAAGGACTTTCTGACCACAGTGGCAATGTGGTGATCAAAAGAGAGACTGCTGTCAACCTGTGTTCTGAGATCTCTTATAATGCCTTCTGTGTTTGGTGGACTACCATCTATGTGGTAATTCATGGGAACTGGATTTTTCCCAAAGGGGATGACGACACATTTTTGGCATTGAGCTTAAGAGCATGGTTCTGACACCAGTCGTTGCTCTCAGTGAGGCCATTTTGTAGGATATCAACATCACTTGGAGAGTTAATAATAGCTCCCAACTTGCAATCGTCGGTGAACTTTGTCAGCCAGAGACCCTTTGTGTTAGCTTGGATGTCAGAGAAGTAGATACCAAACAGGAGAGGACCCAGGACTGAACCCTGTGGGACTCCACTCGTGACTAGTTGGCAGTCTGAATTGGAGTCAGCTACTTTCACACTGTGTGTTCTATCTGTGAGCCAGTTTGCAACCCACCTAGTGATACAGGTGTTGATGCCTAGCTTAGTGAGTTTTTCTATGATTCCTGAGTGAGGAATGGCATCAAAGGCTTTGGCCAGATCAAGGTAGGATGTATGAACCACCTTGCCTTTATCTACATCTCTGGTAACTGACTGACTCAAAGAAGTTGAGCAGGCATGATCTACCCTTCACAAAACCAAACTGTGCGGGATCCAGAGTTTGGAGATTCCCTATATCCTTGTTTATTAGGTCCATGATGACGAGTTTCATAGCTTTGCATATCAGACTAGTCAGGCTAATGGGGTGATGATTCCCATATTCTGTAATTACTTCTCCTTTGTGGAGAGGGATGACAGTAGCAGTGCACCATTCAGTAGGGAAAAAGCCTGAAGTGAGGCTGTGATTGAACAGGTCACACAGGTGAGGTGTCAGTTCACTCTGTAGTTCATGTAGAACACAGCCAGGGATATTGTCAGTTCTCATAGAAGCTGTATTCTTGGCCTTGGATAGTGCTGTTTTAACCTGTGCAGCAGTAACACTGGGTGCCTGGCAATCTACTGGTATTGTGATTGGTCCTTGGGGGGGGGGGTGAGAGGGGTAAAGTTGGCACTGAATCTGTCGGCCAGTATATTGGCAATATCTGTTGGCTCGGTATAGAAGATACCATTGTGCAGTAGCTCAGAGCAAATCTGAGTATCGCCGTGGAGATTCTTTACATAACTATAGAAGGCCTTGTGGTTGTCTTTACTATCTGCTGCGTCTGTTTTTATAACTAGCTTTAGAGGATTTGATGAGGGATCTCAACTTTTTGTTGAGGCTGATAAGGGAGTTTTTACATTCTTGAGACTTTACCTTACTCTGCATGTAGATTAGTTTGCAGTCTTGCATATTTGATTAACATTGATGCTGATCGTGCATAGCTAGCCAGTTGTGTTTACTTTTGCATGACACGTACGAGACCGTTAATGAATCCCTGGATCTGTCTTCTATTCACTTCTTTCATAAAGTCTGTCTTCTCTTTATTCCTTTCTTTTCTAAATATCTATAGACTTCATCTTTCTTTGATTCTTTGATATTGATCTCCATAGTTTCCCTTCTGCATGTGTATTTTAGAAAACACTATTCTAGTTTCCTTAACATTCCATGTTCTGTAACACCTTGACCACACAAGATCTACAGTCACACCACCTCTGGATGACATCTCTTCTTTTAATTTCTATCCCCATTACTCATCATCCTGACTCTTGGCCTATGCCTGTTTGACATATCACTAACCAAGTTCAAGTATACTTCATTGGTAAGCTTCCATGTGTTCATCATCAATATGTTTCCCTCCAGGTTTCATTGTTCCACAAGTTATCACAGCTGGATTTAAATTAAAATGCATAAGTGTGAGTTGGTATAACTGACAAATAAAGGTAAAACCACAATATAGCTAGTCAGTACACAATAGCTTCAGAAAGGCAGTAACTTTATTTATTTATTTGTTTGCTTTGTTTACTTATTTATTTTTGTTAGCCTGGTAACCCAGTCCAAGGACCCTTTTCAGCCATGACCTGTGCCTTATTGGTAAATATAATGTATTAAAACATACAACACAGATTATGCATGTATTTATTTACTGAAGTTTGATAACCGGTTTAATAGGTTGTCCCATAAAATCCATTTCACCCACTGCCCAGGACGTAAACAAGAGTATATATATAGTATATTAATTAAGTACAGAAGAAAATAGACAATATTAAATTCATAATTTCATTAGGAAACAACTATAAATTGCATAAAGAAGCACTTATAAATTATCTTATATCTAGACAGAATATACAGTATCAGTAAGTAGGATATGTTAAAGGGGAAGCACAGTGGCACAGCAGGTAGCATTGTTGCCTCACAGTGAGAGGTTCTCTGGTTTGATTCTCAGCTGGGGTGCCGTCTGCATGTACTCCCTGTGCTGACATGGGTTTTCTCTACATACTGTGGTTTCCTTCTACATTTATAAAACATGCAGTAGGTTGACTTTGTAGACTAAATTGACCATTGGTGTGAGTGTGTGTGCACGTGTGGTATTATTTTATTTTTATTTGCAGTTGGTTTACCAGGATAGTCCATTGGGCCAAGATGAATCCATTTTCAATGGAGTCCTGGGGAGAAAAACTCCAAAAACAAGCAAAGTTACAGTAAGGTTTTAGGTTACAATCATTACAAATACCACAGACTAGTGAAAAACATTACAAATAGTACAGACTAGTGAAAAACATTACAGATACTACAGACTAGTGAAAAAAAAAATTCAATATAAATACTGAGAAGCCATTACATCTTAAGGAAGCTTGCACTTAAGAGGTGCATTCTAATGCATTCTTAGTAAATAGCTTAGTACGTGCAAGAGCAGGATGTATGAGTTAGGAGAGTAAATAAAATGGAAATTGCCAGTGTAAAGAGGGGAGGAGATTATGTGGGGTGGGAGCAGGAGCATTCCCAGTGGGATATTAGATGTGAGTGAACAGATTTTTTTGAATGAAAAGCGGTTTGAGGCGGTATGAATGGATGGTGGTAGGGAGTTCCAGAGACATGTTAGACCATAGGATAGGAGATTTTTACCTGGGGGACCTGGGTTTATACAATTCTATTAGGTTTTTGTTGTTAGATCTTAGTAGTCTATCAGGGAGGTGCATTTTAAAGGCAGAGGAAAGGGAGGGACAGAGGGAGGGGTTGAAAATGAGCTTGTGTGCAAGAGTAAGTTGAGTGTAGGTGAGATGATTGGGTAGTTCTAGCCATTTTAGTTTGTGGAGAGAAATACAGTGGTGGGTGGAGGACATATGGCTGGTAGCGAACTTAGCAATTTTGTTATAGCAAGAGGAAAGTTGTGTTTTAAGGAAAGATTGTAGGCTAGTTAGGAGTGGGGCTCCATAGAGGAGGGAGGGCATAAGAAATGTGGTAGAGAGAGTGAATTTAGTGGAGGTCGTGAGATAACGATTTTGTCGGTAGAGCATGCCAAGTTTTTGGTGTTTTTTTTTATATTTAGTTGAAGGTGGTAGTTGAATTTAAGCTGAATTTAAACTGACTGTCAATTTGGACCCCTAGTAATTTGGCCTCTGATACCAATTCAAGAGATGTGTTGTTATGGCTAGTGATAGAGACTGTGCTTATACTGAAAGAGGTGACTTTAGAGAGAGTAAATACCATTAATTTGGATCTAGAGGCATTGAGTGCTAAGTGATTTTTTTTATCCATTGTTCGGTGGTTGAGAACACATCTTGTGTTAGCTTTAGGAGTGTAGGGATGGAGGTGGCAGAACAAATAATAGTATGGATCCCTGGGGAACTCCAGTTGGGGTGTTAAGGAATGAGGAGGTGGCTTTTTTCCATTTTACTGCTTAAAATCTATTGGATTAGAAGCTGGTGAACCAGTTCAGAGAGGAAGGTGATAGGTTAAGCTTAGAGAGTTTCGTTAGAAGTAGATTGTGAGACATAGTGTCAAAGGCCTTAGAGAGGTCAAGTAGGAGGGTAGAAACAATGTGGCTTTATTCACAATTTCTATGAAGGAAAGAAGGGCTGTCATAGTGCTGTGACCGGGTCTAAAACCATGTTGTGTGAGAGTTAGTAGGTGATTGTCTAAGAGATGTGGTAGGAGTTGTAGATGGATGCACATTTCTAGGAGTTTAGAGATGGGAGGTAGAATAGCGATGGGATGGAAATTACTGATATTGTTATTGTTGCCGCCTTTATGCAAAGGTATGATGAAAGCCTTTTTCCAAATTTGGGGTACTAAACTTTCTTGGATAGAGCGGTTGATTAGAATGCTAATGGGGTAGGTAATGGCTTCTGCAGCTATGCTAAGAAAGTATGAAGGAATGTTATCGGGGGCATTAGAGCATGACTTCAGTTTCTGAAGGAGTTTTTGTATGGTAGATGTGGGTATAGGTTTTAATGAGAAAGGTGGTGGTATTGGAGAAGAAATGAAAGGAGAAGCAGAAGTGGGGGGTGGAGTGTTGGTACAGGAGGATGGGGGTGAAGTGGAGGGTGTGGTGATGTTAGAGAATGATGAGCTTAGTTTGGAAATAGAATCAATGAAAAAAGAGTTAAATTGTGTAGCCAAATCTATGTCTGGAGCATTAGGGTCTGGGCTGGTGTTATCTGTTTTGCTGGGAGTAAGAAGGGTGGAGATTCCTTTCCAGAATTTATGAGGGTTTGTTTTATTGTTGTTGTGGAGTATGGAGAAGTAATTCTGTTGATCAGTGATGATGAGCTTTTTTACTTTGTTTCTAAGTGTTTTATATTCATTATGGGTGGGGGGAGTCCTATTTTTCTGGTAATGTGCCCAGGCTTTATCTCTGTGGTGCCTGGTTGCTAGTGTGTTTTTGATCAGCCAAGGGGCGGTTTTGATTTTTGTTCTTTTTGTCTTTATGGGATCATGATGGCCTAGGAGGTTTAAGAAAGTTTAGTTGAAGTGGGCAGCTGCATTTTCCAGGGGTAGAGTTTTTAGAGTGTTCCAGTTTATTGCTTTTAAAGAGTTAGAAAAAGTAATGGAGTTGAAGTTTTTTTGGTAGCGAGTAGTAATATAATTATGAGTAAGATGTAAGGGTGAAGGAAGTTGATATGTGAATGCGGTTAAGTGGTCACTAAGGGGATCGGGAAGGGTGCCACTGTCAGAGAAATAATGGGGGTGAGAGACTAAAATCCAGTCTAGGGTATTACCACTGGAGAGGTTTTTTGAAGGCCGAGTTATGGAGTTGATTAGCTGTGAGAAATTATAGAGGTTGATGTTAAGTGGGTTTGTGGGAGAGTGAATGGAGGACCAATTGATATTCATGTCTCCCAAAATTATTGTTTCATTGGTAATGTTGGTAGAAAGACAGGAGAGGATGTCTTAGAGTGTAGAAATATTGTCACCGGGGGGGGGGGATGTAAAGGGAGTCTATACATATGTGCTTGTGTTTATTAACTTGAAGTAGTGCTAGGAGTAATTCGGCATTATTGAAGTGGGGAGTAGGTTTGTTATAGGGAGTAACTGATAAGGGGGATAAGTATAGGAGAGCTACTCCTCCCCTTTTTTATGGGTTCTATCTTTTCTAATGATAGACTAGTTGGGTGGTATTATTTCACAATCTTTTATATGGGGTTTTAACCAAGTTTCAGAGATGAACAGGATGTCAGGTTTATTATGTGTAAGCCAGGCATGGAGGTTAGGGATTTTGATAGCTATACTTTGGGAGTTTAAAGAGGTAAGTAGTATGGATTTGTCTGTACAGTGGGAGGTGGGAGGGCCTGGGTTAGGATGAATATCTCCAGATAGTAGAATGGTATTTAGATGTAGGATTAGGTTGGAGAGGTACTTGGACTGCTTAGAATCTAGGTTGAGCTTTATTA
This sequence comes from Protopterus annectens, assembly GCF_019279795.1. Taxonomy (NCBI): domain Eukaryota; kingdom Metazoa; phylum Chordata; order Ceratodontiformes; family Protopteridae; genus Protopterus; species Protopterus annectens. The sequence continues at coordinate 1,331,863,381 of NC_056729.1, read as the reverse complement.
GAATTGTGAGGGTTTTGTTATATATTGAGGGGGTAGAATATTTATGAGGAGTAATAAGTTTATAGGGAAAGAGTAGATAATTTTTTATAGGATATAGGCAGGGAGATATTGGGATATGTGGGTATAAGAGTGGTGAGGTAAAATGGTTGGTTATATGGAAGGATGGTGAGTGGTTAGTGTTAATGGGCTGGGTGAGGTAGTAGATATAGGATATGTTGAGAAGAAGTAGTAGCTGAATAGAGAAGGATGAGGGTTTTGAAAGCATGGTGAGATAGGGCTGTTAAGAGCTGGTATGTTGTGGCTGAGTAATTTACAGGGGAGAGCGAGTTGTATGTTCAGAGAGGAGCAGGTAAGACTCTAATATATGGGAGGGAAGAGAGATTTGAGTGATGGTTGATATGGGTGGGATTAGGAAGTGGGTGTTGACAGAGTAATGGAGACTAATTGGCCAGGCAGGGTAGTGGGTGTGGCTATGAAGGAATAAATGTAGAGGTGCTGGGGGCGAGTGGGATATGGGGGCAGGGTAGGGGAGTGGAGTGAGCCTGCAGCGCGAACGGAGTGGGTAGAGCCAAGGGAAGGCAGGAGAAGAATGAGAACCAATCAGTGGAGTGTTGAATGCTGAAGGTAAATACAGGGGACAGGGATTTGGTAGGATAGAGTGGGCCTGAAATTTAAGAAAAAGAGAGAGAGAAAATTGACTTAGTACTATACAGAAGACAGTGGTGGTGCTGCGGTAGCGTTGTCGCCTCACAGTAAGATGTTGTCCTGTTCGATTCTCAGCTATAGCATCTTCTGTGTGGAGACATGCGTGAATGGGCGTACCTTTGTTGAAGGTTGTGCATCAGGGCCAGCAACTCGGCACATAAAAATCTACTGCCAATCATTAGCGGACCGGAGGTCCGCTGTGGCGACCCCTAACCAGGAAAAGCCGAAAGACACAACAACTATACAGAATCAAGAACCAAAGAACCACGAACAAAAAGTAAATGAAAACGAAGTCCAAGCCAAAACGAATTTATTACCAACAGCAAAACTTCATACATGGTTCACCATTTACCTAGGTTTCGTCCCAAAACTCGGACTTCATCAGAATGGTTGAACCAATATCAAGACACACTTAAATATACAAGCAAACCAATTAAACATTTAATTACATACAACAATTAAACCCAATCAATTGTAATTGTCAAAACCCTACAAAAACTTGGCTATAATTGCACATTAACACCAGTGTTGCACTTTTGTCCCTATCACTGAAGTAAAAAAGTAATAAAACCTATATAAAAAATATATAGGTTGTATAAAAAAGTTAAAATATGAACCAAAAAAAGGAATTAATATAAATGGATGATGAAATACATGGGTGAATAAAAAAAGTAGAATGCAATATGTAATGTGAAAGGTATATGTGTGCATAAACATAAATGTATGTGTATAAAATAATACCAGACTCCAAAGGAAATATTTAGTATAAATGCTGTAAATAAAAAGTTAAAAATTGGATTTAAAAATTAGATTTAAAAATTAATAAATAAAAGATATGTATATCAATATGTATATATATATTTATTGATTTCCCAGTGTAAATATAAATGTATAAAATTAACATATCAATTTATGTCTATCCCATGATGTTTTTCAACCTAAGTAAAGGCTTAATGGAACTATAATCATTGAGCCCAGGAAAATTGTGGGCATTCAACCTGAGCTGCCATTTTAATTCACATACGTCCAAATGTAAATCAGTGATCCTACCCTGTTGATCAATCATCACTTGTTGTAAAATACAAAATTTGAACGTGTGATCAGCATTACCCACCAAGTGTCTTGTTAGGGCATTAGTAGTTTTGATATGTTTAATATCTAATAAGTGTTCCTTAATCCTTTCCCTGAAATGCCTACACGTCTTGCCCACGTAAAAGGCAGTACAATTCTGGCATTTGGCAAGGTAAACCACATTTTTAGTGTAGCAATCAAAATGGCCTGAAATGGAAATAAAACAATTGTTAACCACTAACCTACTACCTGTTGACAAAATATGGGAACATGTCAAACATCTTCCACATTTAAAGTTACAATACTTCTGTTGGTGGAAGGCCCCTTAACCAATAGATTCCTTTCAAAAATATCCTTAAATGCTAAATCCTTTCTATAAACAAACATAGGTCTCTTTCCAAAATGTACTGCAAAATCTTTATTCATCTGAAAAATACTCCAATTCCTATAAATCATCTTTTTAATAACGTCAGAATCCCCATTATATGTGGAAATAAACATTAAGGATACATTTGTCAAGGAAGCTGTTTTTGTATGCACATAACTGTAACCACAGTGGTTGTTTTCTGACCTAAGTATAGCTTGAGGCACACCAATGTCTCTTTTATGTTCAATTTCCCTGCATACATCTAAACATAGTTGCTCCGGGTAACCTCTATTCAAAAACAAAGAAACCATGAAATCCAACTCGTCCAATAAATCGTTATCATCACTAACCATCCGGGCCGCCCTAACCATTTGGCCCTTAACAATAGCCCTTTTCTGATGGTTAGGATGCCAGCTGTTATACTGAAGATATGAGTTGAAAAACGTAGGTTTCCTGTATATGTTAGATTTGATGGTACCATTTACCTTGTCATAAGTCAATCTAACATCCAAATATGTAATGGTGTTGTCATTAATTTCATGTGTAAATTGCAGAAACCAAACTGTACTATTAATATATTTAATAAAAGCCTCTAGAGTAACCAAATCACCATCCCAAATAATAAAAATGTCATCCAAAAAATGTGAGTATAACTTAACGAATTTGAAAAACTCACTATTAAACAAGTACTGTTCTTCCCAATAAGCCATAATGTAGTTGGCATAAATAGGGGCACAAGCGGCACCCATGGCCACTCCAGTACATTGTCTAAAATAATGCCCTTCAAAAAATAAAATATTATTACATAAAACCACCTCCATGAGTTTAACAAAAACATTAATCTGGTCCTGCTCGTACACCCCTGTGGCCAACAACTGTTCTTCCAACCAGGATAACCCAATATCATGTGGTATAACTGAAAACAAATTACAAACATCAATAGTTAAAAAAGAAATGTTCCCATTGACTTCCAAACTTTTCACCCTCTTCAAAAAATGCCAAGAATCCTTGGTAATGTGAGGAAATCTCCTAATACCCAATTTCATATGATGGTCCAAGAACTGGCTAATAAAATGCACCTTACTCCTTTTACCATCTACAATAAGTCTAAACTGTACGTTATCCAGTCCTTTATGAATTTTGGGTATGCCAAAAGTACCACTGACCACAGGGAATGTATTAATCATGTATTCATAATCAGCTTTAGTCAATTCACCCTGGAACAACATATCCTCTAAAAGAAGATCCACTTTCCTATAAGCAATATTAATTTCATTAATACTGGTTTCAGTATAATTATCTTCCATAAGCATAGACATCATAAGACTTATGTAATCATTGTTTTTCACTATCACCACTCTGTTACCTTTATCAGGCTTCATGATTCGTATGTTCCCTAACCTACCTAAATTATCCATCAAAGAGTACTCATCCTCGGTCATATTAAGTTGTGGTTTACCTTGCCGCTGTCTGAAATGATCTCTAATGTCAAATTCACACATTTTTTCAAACAGTGCCACAGTCTGATTCAAAGGTGGATTAAAAACACTTGGTTTGGAAATGCCCTTATTACTCGCCAAATAACTAACATTGTTATCCGCACCAAAATAAGCCTTTAAGTTCATTTTCCGTGTAAACATTTTTAAATCAATTAGTGTGTCGACTAAATTGCCGTTCCTACATGGAACAAAATTAAATCCTTTAGAAAATAAGTCGACATACTCAATGCCAAATGAAACGCTAGAATAATTGTACAGTTTAAAATCATGCAAACTATTTTCCAGCACAATGGGACAGCTCAAAATACCAAATCTTGTCCGGTCAACTAACACATCCATATCATACCGACTTACTTGTTCAATGTTACTACCATACTCAAAACATTCAGTGCTTTGTTTATCACCTTGTTCATAAACTTTCTGCATACAAAGTGACTGATAAGAATCACAAGTATCATTAACCATGGTTAAGGAAATATTCAACAAACCACTAGTTGGTCTTGAGTAACCAAGACCACACTTAATAAAATGTTTTTCAGTACTAAAATCAGCGTCTTCAACTAATACGCCAAGGTTACCGGACTGCACACAAATGCCTTCGTGCACTAAAGTGTGTGTGCTCAAATTCAACAATGCGTCTTCACTACAAACACAACCCAACGCTGAAACATTACCTTCATTATCATCGATACCTCACCCTGATACATCACATGCATCTAAATTGTTACTAAAAATGTGCTGGCCCTCATCCAAAGCACCAGCGGAAGCCAACATAATCCCCATAGGTTTAGAAACACTAGTGCCATACTCACTGTATAATGGTGCACCATTTGGGTTAGAAAAAATGCTATAATTTTGAAAATCATCTAAATTTCTAACATCACCATACAACATACTTTGGTTAAACCCAATAATGTCAGATGTACCTGTATCATTCATAATGTCAGCGTTAAAGTCATGTGTGAAAGAAAGATTTTGAACATTCACACTCTTAAATCCATCGAAAACCGCCAAAGGCATCGGACACTGTTCAGAGTCAAAAGTACTGTGAATAACATTACCAGTGCCATCGTGAACTTCTTTATTGTGAGATAATCTGTCCGAAGTGCCAGATTCAAGTACGTTAACATCATCCCTAATGCTGCTGGACCCAGTGTTAAAATTCACTACCTTCTCGTTTTCCAGGCCGCTCTCTGAGGATTGATGGCGGATGGACCCGTTTTGGATCGTGCTCCCGCCCGACCAACCTCGCTCTCTTCGTAGGACGGTTCCTGGTTCCTGATCCTCTCCGACCATCTCATGCCTTCCTCTAAAGGGCTCTCTCCAACAAAATTAAAGCTTTTGGCCCCTCTTTGCCCTTCCGAGGTTGCGACACCACTCAATTCCAACCTGTGATTGGTTGACCTGTCCTGGTTGCCATAGCTACGGGACTCCCTTCCCGATTGCGGATAAACATTACCGCTCTCATACACTCTAATGTCCCGCTGCAATTTCTGAAGATTTTTATTGTAAATGGCCTCACAGCTACGGTCTATGTCCTTCACAATATTAGAATAATTAGTGTAATATCGGTCAAACAACAGGTCTTTGGTAATGTTTTCATTAATGGTCTCTAATTCACCCAGAAAGATCTCAATCTTGATCCTGTTGTATTTGAACATGATGTCCATGATACTTATCCCAGTTTTATTGAATAACTCGTGCAACTCATTAACCATATCACTATTGCTTTCGCACCCATTCGGGTACCTCCATACACGCAAGCCCTTCGGCACCAACCCAAGTTCAATGTTCCTGGTTAAGTAACTGTTTTCAAGCTGGGTTCTCTTCAGTTTAAATAATTTGGCTTCAAACACTTTAAGCAATTCAGCTAATGTTTTATCATTGGTAACCTTGGTATTAACAATCGGAGCACTATCAGCTTTGAAACAGAAACAATTAGTTTTCCACTGCTCACTGTTACACACCAAAGGAAATTTATCAGCTGAAACAGTTTGCACATTGGTTAAATTACTTTCAAATTTTGTATTTTACAACAAGTGATGATTGATCAACAGGGTAGGATCACTGATTTACATTTGGACGTATGTGAATTAAAATGGCAGCTCAGGTTGAATGCCCACAATTTTCCTGGGCTCAATGATTATAGTTCCATTAAGCCTTTACTTAGGTTGAAAAACATCATGGGATAGACATAAATTGATATGTTAATTTTATACATTTATATTTACACTGGGAAATCAATAAATATATATACATACTGATATACATATCTTTCATTTATTAATTTTTAAATCTAATTTTTAAATCGAATTTTTAACTTTTTATTTACAGCATTTATACTAAATATTTCCTTTGGAGTCTGGTCTTATTTTATACACATACATTTATGTTTATGCACACATATACCTTTCACATTACATATTACATTCTACTTTTTTTTATTCACCCATATATTTCATCATCCATTTATATTAATTCCTTTTTTTGGTTCATATTTTAACTTTTTTATACAACCTATATATTTTTTATATAGGTTTTATTACTTTTTTACTTCAGTGATAGGGATAGAAGTGCAACACTGGTGTTAATGTGCAATTATAACCAAGTTTTTGTAGGGTTTTGACAATTACAATTGATTGGGTTTAATTGTTTTATGTAATTAAATGTTTAATTGGTTTGCTTCTATATTTAAGTGTGTCTTGATATTGGTGCAACCATTCTGATGAAGTCCGAGTTTTGGGACGAAACCTAGGTAAATGGTGAACCGTGTATGAAGTTGTGCTGTTGGTAATAAATTCGTTTTGGCTTGGACTTCGTTTTCGTTTACTTAACAACTATACAGAAGACAAGGAAGTAAAGCGAAGATATAAGAAGTCAAGAATAGTGAGGAGAGGATGCAATCTAGTGGACAAATGCTAAAGTACACCTGTGGCTCCACAAGGCAGATCCCTGGACTGGGGAGGAGAGGGGAGAGGCTAGTGTAAATCAGGGAGCTAGAAGAGGGGCAAGTATGGGGGATACAGAATTAAGAAGGGTTTGGCTGCTGGCTGTCCTGGCAATGGAGTGTGCTGAAACACCTAGCAGGACTTTAGGCAAATAAAATCTGATACAGAGGGTTAGCAATAGTTGCACATACTTTTTTGTTTCCTTCAGTGGTTATACTTCTGGGAGAAGCTTGGTTCTATTCCCGTAATGGGGATGAGGCAGCAGTGATTGTTTTAATTTATTTTAAGTCTAGACGTCCAACAAGGCATAGTCACAAAGGGTAATACAGGGCAAGCAAACTAGTACAAACTGGCTGAGTATTTATCTAACAAAGGCTTAAATAGCCAGATGCAAAAACGTGTTATTTGCAGTATTTACACAGCTATATTACTCTTCTTCTTTTGGCTGTTCCCATTAGGGGTCACCACAGTGGATCACCTGTTTCCAATTATTCCTATCCTCTACATCTTGCTATAATACTCCAAATACCTGCATGTCCTCTCTCACCACATCCATAAACCTTATCTTAGGCCTTCCTCTTTTCCTCTTACCTGGCAGCTCCATCCTTAGCATCCTTTTCTCAATATACCCAGCATCCCCCCCTCAGCACATGTCCAAACCAACGCAATCTCACCTCTCTGGCTTTTTCTCCAAACTGCCCAACTAAAGCTGACCCACTAATATACTGATTCCTAATACTGTCCATTCTAGTGACACCCAATGCAAATCTTAACATTTTTGACTCTGCCACCTCCATCTCTGACTCCTGTCTTTTTGTCAGTGCCACCATCTTCAACCCATATAACATAGCTGGTCTCACTACCCTCTTGTAGACCTTCCCTTTCACTCTTACTGGTACCAGTCTGCCACAAATAACTCCTGACATGCTTCTCAATCCACTCCACCCTGCCTGTACTCTCTTTATTTACCTCTCTTCCACACTCACCATTACTCTGAACTGTTGATCCCAAGTATTTAAACACATCCACCTTCAACATCTCTACTCCTTGCATCCTCACCATTCCTCTATCCTCCCTCTCATTCACACACATATATTCTGTCTTAGTCCTGCTGACCTTCATTCCTCTTCTCTCCTCTCTAGAGCATATCTCCACCTCTCCAGGGTCTCCTCAACCTGTTACCTACTCCCACTACAGATCACAATGTCATCTGCAAACATCATAGTCCACGGGGACTCCTGTCTGATCTCATCTGTCAGCCTGTCCATCAGCACAGCTATATTACTCTACAAATAGTTAATGAGGTTAACTTACACAACATGGTTACCAACATATGTATGTCAGTACTGTTCTAATTCTGGTCAATATAACTGCTCACAGTAAGCCACCATATCATTATCTTAGCTTCCCCAGTATTCCATTTCTGAATATTTCCAGATACCTCCCCAGTTCAGAAAAAAATAAATAAATAAAAGAGAACAGAGCAAGTAGTTATACAACTGTCTAGAATTCACCCTGTTCTTTTTCATAAACAGCTGCATCTTAACTGCCCCTTTCTTTTAAAAGTTAGATTCTGGGTTAGTGGGCTGTAAAGATAAATGTCTTGGGGCAGGGCAAAGAGAGAACATCCACACCATCTGCTATAGAACTACTTGCTATTTTAGTAACAAAGGTGCATTTAGAGAAATTGTAATTTGCTGCACCTGTGTAAACCTTCATTAACCCAGCTACATTTCATCACAGTGAACACTGATTAACTTACTTGATTTGCCCGAAATATCATCTTTCTAGGTTCTGAACTATTCCTTTCTATTCACTTAAAACGCATGAGCTGTATAAAATAAATAACATTTCTGCAGGCTCCAAACTATTCCCTTCAGTTCACTTAACTCAGTGAGTTCACAAAAATAACATCTCATTAGCGTCTGAGCTACTTCTTTTGCTTGCATAAATACTTAAATTACTAACATCCTTACATGCATTCAAATATTTCATTACCTTACATTTAAATGTAGATGTGCTGCTAGGTAAAACACCTGACTGTATGTGTTCATGGGTAAAATAATCAACACATTGATTGTTCTATACTAGGTTGATTTATATGTGTGACCAGCGAAGGAAAAAGCACCACATATTTTCATTCCAAGAAAATGCTGTCTAGCTCAGCAAGAAGTGGTAATAATTATACTTTAGTACCTGCTGTTAATCAGAAAAAGCAAAAACTGTCTAAAAATAGAGCGTCCATATTAACTCTCTGAACCAGGAATTAATATCAAATAAAAAGCCAAAGACTCACACAGAGAAGAACAGCTGTCAGGTAGAAAGTGAACACTGTTAGGAAAGCTTCACTAGTGCACATGAAAATGGCAGCAGAGATTTCCACAAGCACGTTGCTGCCATTCTCGTGTTATTTTTGCAGTGGGGTTTTCTAACCCACTCTCTGTACAGCAAAAATATAGTTTGTCTTTACAAACCTTTTTATCCAGCCTGTTTATGCAGTGCTAACCTGATGCATAATTTCTAAGTTGTACTTTCTCTGCCACCACATTGTAACAAACTACTGTCATGACGTTTCTCTCTCATTTTCAGCTGCAGCTTTTCTTAAGCAGGTACAGCAATTAGTGCAGAGAAGGCTCAGAGCTTTTAATAATCTGCTTTCTGTAGTTAAAGATATAGGATTTGGGTCTTTTCATCTCCATTTGCTATGTTACTCTGAGCAAATCACTTATCCGGATTGTGCTCCTGGGTTACCCCTAAAAAAGGAACCTTACGTCCAGTGAGCTTTCCTGTTTAACAAATGTGTGTGTGTGTGTGTGTGTGTGTGTGTGTGTGTGTGTGTGTGTGTGTGTGTGTGTATAGAGAGAGAGGGGGAGAAAGAGATATATATATATGTCAACTCTCCATTCTGTACTACACAAATTCTACAGTCATATCTACTCTGACAAATACAGCTATAATAATCTACATTACTATGATGAGTGCCATCCAGTGTCTGTTATTGATTAATAAACAATAAATCATTTTCTGGATATGAAATCCAGGAAAAGATTGCCAGTATAGCTTTTAGTTACATGCAGCGGTTTTACTGCAGTGTCTGGCTGGGCCAGGGAAAAGGGATTAGAGTGGCAAAAAACACAGTAATCATAAAGTGAATATACTTCTTACTGGCAATGCTTCTTGGTGTCTATTATGTCAATAGTTTACCTCCTTGACAAATCCAAAGTAGGTAAATAAATAAGTAAGTAAGAGCAATCTCGGATCCAAACCTAATGGAAATGCTGCACATCCGCAAGTCAAATGGGACACAGGTCACCTGTTCCAGGGACCTTAACCTGGCCTGTGAGATAAATAGGACCTGTTGGAGAGACAGATATGTCTTTCAGAGATTGCCACTCCTCTGGAATCAGCTACCAGTTCACATCAATCAAATTCCCTCTATGACCCTGTTCAGGTGTAGCCTGGATGGGAAACCATAAATTCCTGACGAGGATTTCACCTATGATCCTCCTAGATATGGGCAGTCGTTGCTAAGTAAGGTCTCCAGTTTAGACAATATCCCTTATATTGGGTTTTCTAGTATTATATTGGGCATACATGGCTAGGCTTATAAAGTCTTTTGTGTCAACAGCCCAGGAACCACCTATGAATCTATGAGTCTATAAGTACATAAATTAATAAATAAAATAAAAAAATATGGGTTTATGATACGACATATGTTGACTTGAGACTCTTTCTTTTCACACAGACAGTTTGATGGTCAAGCAGTAAATTGAAAATAGTACAGATTAGTAATGCCCGTGCATCACAATGATTCAACTGCAAATGCAGTAGTCAGGGCTCCGATGTGTTGATGTTACATCACTTGTTCATCAATAACCTGTCCCCAAGACACAACATATCAATTTTGTCTGGATGAAGTAATGCAGCAACCGGTGGAGAAAATTACATAGCACAAGACTGCACAACATCTTGCACGTACCTCTAGGTATGCTTTTTACTGGAACCTGTCCACATTAAATAGCAACCTGCAATTAAACACCACAACAACCGGTAATGTATTATTGTAACATTTAACTCTGTACAAGTGCTGACCTAGCGTACACATACCTTGAACATACCTTGTAGATCTTTTCCCTCATTTTTCTCCATATTATATTGATAATAGTTCAGCACATCTGCAAACTAATTGCTTTCCCATCTCCTAACTGTAAGTGACTGATGTGCCTAACTTAATTTACCTTAAATATCTTCTCCCCAGTTATTATTAAAACCCAATTTAAGTTTGAACACAAATTCAGTCAAAAAAACAGATACAGTCTGCTTTGTAACTGCACTCCCACCTTCTGGTTTTCACTGATTGTTTTTATTAGTAATCTTGACAGAGTGCCATCCTGCTCTGTTCAGTCCTCACTATGCTCAGTCTTCTCTCCGCTCCCCTCCCCCACTCCCAGTTACCACTCACCCCCAGTATATCTACATTTATAGTTCCATAAACCCTACCCCTTTTCATCACAGCCCAATCATCTCCTTCAGTCTCACTAGTCATTTCCCACAATCCCCCACAACTAACCTATTCATCACATCCTCTTCCTTTATCCTTTAATATCATCCTTTCTACATGTCCTTTCTACCCATCTTAGTCACATTGACTACACTCAGATCATGTCATCCTACTGTTTCTTTATCATCCTCTTTTACCTCCTCCTTTATTTCTCTATGAGTCAGCCTTTGCTGTTATATACTCTTCATACCTCAACTACTATTACCTCATCACTTAACTTCTTGTATCCCTCAGGTACTCCAATATCTCCCCTAGCTTATTACTTCCCACTGTCCTAGTCCTCTACTCTAACCCCAAAGCAAACAAAAAGTTATCACCATTACAAATAGCTTTGCCAATACATTTAATCCATCCTTTTTTTATTATCACTCAATGTGGAGATATCCACCCAAACCCAGGTTCCATACACACTGTTAATTTCAAGCACCAACCCAAAACTCTAAAGTTAATAACCACCAATCTCAGGAGTATAGGAAATAAAATCTCCAGCCTCTTGGCTGCCACTGAAACATGGCTAACCCTTAGAATAAAAGACACAGAAATCCTCCCTCCAGGTTATGACATACTTAGACTTGATAGAACACACAAGAAAGGAGGTGGAGTTGTCCTACTTCATGCAAATACCTACACAGTAATACCCTTTTCAGACACCATTCCCAAATTTTCAAATGCAGAAATTTTGATCTCCTTCATTAAAATGAATACAACCAAAAACGAATGTTTTATTGTTATATACATCCCTCCAGGGTAGAACATTCCACTTCTTGAGGAAATATTAGCTTGGGTTTCAGACTCAATCCAGAATGAAACTATCATACTAGGTGATGTTAACATAAACTGGCAGTCTGTCTCCTTAAGCAACCCTGTGAAAAACGAAATCCCTTTGGCTTCACCCAACGTATTAATTCCCCACCAAGATATGGTAAAAATAATGCTCAACAATCCATTTTGGATTGGATATTAGTCTCTAAACCTTCAAACTACTTCTCATTTGGTACACTCTCAGATTCTTTAAGTGACCATCTTGCAGGTTATACTTATTTGGCCAACATTCAAATAAACAAGGAACATAAACTATTATCTACCCAAACCTTACAAAATTTACCCAGGAAATGTTCACTCACTCACTCACTCACTCACCCCTGACCTGAAAAAAAATGGTCTAAGGGGTGGATCAGTCCAATCTTTATGTATCTTCAGTTGCCCTTTGATCACAGGGACCAATCGATTCTCCTCTTTAACAAAATCATATATCTCATCTGAGATGTATTTCCCATATGCATTTCATATAGGGTTATCTGCACTTCCTTTATTATGTCTTTGATTTTTGCAGTCTCTTTTTGACTGTAAGTAGCTTGTTGCTGTAACATATTATACATTTTATTCATATAGAAATAACGATTAATTATTACAATCATGCCTCCTTTATCAGCAGGTCTTATTGCAATGTCAGGATGTTCAATTCATTATTTTAAGGCTTTGCTCTCTTCAGTTTATAAGTTATAAAAATCATTTTGTCGCTTCATGTTTAACAGTTCTGGTACTTCCATTTCACATGTTCTAGTAAAAGTACGATAGGGTGGGTATATGGTATAAACATACCTGGTCTTTTTAATTCCTTACTTTTGCCTCATTAACTGTACCAACCATCCTTTTTAAACACACATTCTGGCCAAACATCCATAGATCTATCAAGATCTCATGCAATTTGGGGGTTCAGGCAGGGATAATTTAACCCTTTATTTAACACCTTCATCTGGCCATCACTTAGCATTACATCAGAAAGATTCAGAACTATATTAGATTGTACTTCACTTTTTCAGGTCAGGGATGGGTTACTGAATATATATCGATGTGGGTAGAGAACACATTAAAAAAGGCACTGATACATGGACCAGCTGTACTGAAGGATACAGCTCACTTTTTATCAACATTAGCCGAATATATAGATAAAGTGAAAAATGGACAAAATCTCATGTTTGTCACATTAGATGTAAATAATGTATTTACATTTATCCCAAATGAATATGGAATAACAGCTATTAAAGATTATTTAACCAGACATCAATGGGAAGATGGAAAGACAGTCTGGTTGATATGTACATTTTTAAAGTTAATATTGGAAAATAATGTGTTTTTTATTTTTCAATCAATATTATTGGCAATGATATGGGGTTGCTATGGGCACTGCATGTGCCAAGACATATGCAAACTTAGTGTTGGCACATTGGGAAGAAGAAGAAGTTATACAGTTGATAAACAATGACTGGTGTACCTTGTTGCGTTACTACAAAAGGTTTGTGGATGGTATATTTATTTTATGGGCAGGTGATATGGATCAATTGGAGTCATATGTACAATATTTAGGATGCAGCACTAATTTTTTGACCTTCACGATGAAAGCATAATTTCAAGACTTAGAATTCTTGGATTTGAATTTATATAAAGGTGAATATGGTAATTTTCAAACAAGAATTCACAGGAAAGTGTGCAGAAGAAACACGTTGTTAATAAGGGATAGCATGCATCCGCCACACGGTTATCCGAATGTAATAAAAGGACAAATGATGAGAGTCTCCAGGCACTGTATGAGCGATAAAATGTATGAACAGCAAATAAAAGAAATGAGTGGTCATTTTTTGTCAAGGGGATATAAGCCCCATGAAGTAGATGACACAGCAACAGAATGTTCAAGAGTTCATTCAACTAAGGCCAAACCATGATGGGACTTCTTGTTCAACTCCAAGTAAAATGGGCAATAATAAGAAAAGCAAGAATAATTTAAGAGTAGTACTTCCATATAATAATTGTAATAGGATGATTAGTCAAATAATAAGAAAGAATTGGAATATCTTATAAAAAGATAATCAAATCAGAAATACTGTAGGAGAGACACCTATGTTCAGCTATAAGAATGGACTGAACTTGAAGAGAATGTTGTGCAAGGATATTTACCCTAGTAAAGGGTTACAGTAAACAAAGAAACAGATCCATGTTTGAATTGCAAAGGCTGTCAATATATCAATTCTTCAAATTTGTTTCTACATTCAGTTACTAATGTGGAATTTATGCCTAATTTACATACAAACTGTCAGACTAAAAATCTAGTCTACCTTGCTAAGTGTCAGAAATATGACTCATTCGATACAGGCAAAACCAATCAGATATTTAAAGAAAGAATATTACAGCATATAAGGGATATTCATAATAAAGATAAACATAATGCATTAGCACAGCATATTCTATTAAACCCTATGCATTCCTTTAAGTTTATGTTACTCTACATACAGAAAGAGAATATAAAAGGAGGGGATCTGTACCAGGACACTGAGTTCACATAGCTGACTTACAAGCAGATCGGCTTCCTGGACTGAATGGTGTTTTGCGTTTAAAACTGACATTAAGGAGGCCTTGGCCAAATACTAGACTCTGATTGTCTGGGAATGCCTTTTTAAACAAATCTAAAGGTTTTAGTTTATTGATCTGATGAAGAGCACTTTTGCTTGAAACTACTTATTTGTGTGTGTGTTTTACATTAAAGTTTTAACAGTTTTATGCCGTGGTGGCCTGAGTGGGTTTTTGTATTTTTTATTTTCTTCTTTTATCACTATGGGTCTTTGGTGTTCCTGTGGCTGCTGGTGAATTTTACCTTCCTACAAGTTCTTCCCCTTAGCAAAGCTGTCGAAAGCTTGAACACAATATTCCTAATTATACTAAATTCTCTTATCTTGCTATGTACAAAATGAATTAAACACAATCCTGCCCCTTGGCTGACCAGAACGTGCACACTCCTTAGGAAAGAAAGAGATCATGCATGGAGTTCACGGAACAGGAACAAAAATGAGTATAACTTGCAACTGTTTAGACAACTTCATAACCAAGTTAAAAAAAAAACAAGTCATAAAAGACAAAAAGCTGTACTACACTTCTTTTCAAAACATAAACAAACATAACCCCCGCAAAATTCTGCACATCCTTCTCTTCCCTCCTCAACCCAGCAACTAGAAAAAAAAAACAACCCCTATCCAGACAATACCCCACTACAAACTGCATCAACCTTAACAACTACTTCTTTGAATGCATAACTAAACTCACCCCAAGTCCTACTGCTCATCCCCACACTTACAAGAATCTTTCCGTAACTCCTCTGATTCCTCCTTACTCCAATTTTCCCCTAAGATTCATCCAAACATACATGACCACCATCTATCATCTCATCCTTCCTCTTTCAACCACTCTTCTTTTTCCTTCCACCGTGTTCCTACATCTCTTAAAAAAAAAAAAAAAAACTACTACTGAAACTTAAACCCGGTTCAACATCTGTTGATAATCTCCCCCAAAATACCTAAAACTCACTGCTGATGCCATAGGCTATTCAATCAGCATTTTCATTAACAGATCCATAGCAGAATCTCATGTTCCAGACCTATGGAAAAGATCTTATATTATCCCACTGCATAAAAGTGGCAACTCTACTGAAATCCCAAATTTCCGGCCTATAGCCTTACTGTCACCACTCTCAAAAATTCTTGAAAAATGTATTCATCATCAACTACTGCAATATCTCCTACATTATAATCTGCTCTCTAATACCCAGCATGGTTTCCAACCAGCTAACAGTACTTCCACAGCCCTACTATCCTTCACTGAGAATGTTAAAAAAGCAAGAGAATCTGGCAAACTATTATTAACCCTATTCCTTGTCCTTTCTAAAGTTTCTGATATTTTTATTTAACATTTGTTTATCACGAAAGTCTGACTTGGAATGAGCCAATTTTCAGCATAAGCTTGAGGAGAAATGCTCCAGACACTTCTTTGTAATGTGGGAGGAAACCGGAGCACCCACAGGAAACCCACACAAATGCAGGGAGGACATGCAGACTCCACACAGAAGGCATCCCAACCGAGAATTGAACTGGGGAACCTCTTGCTGTGAGGAAACAATACAAACTGCTGCACCACTCTGCCATCCACAGTCTCTCACTCTGGAGTTCTCACTCAGCTCTCCAACCTTGGCTTATCAACCCCTTCTATTAATTGGTTTCACAGTTAGCTCAATAATACACAGCAGTCAGTAAAATGGCAAGGAGATACCTCACCACTCTTGTCTACCTCAATAGGTGTCCCACAAGGATCTATACTTAGACCTTTACTGTTTAACATTTATATCAGTAACTTACATACATACCGGACAAGGTACTCTTATTCAATACGCAGATGACTCCACCATAATATGTTCTTCTACCACTCTACCACACTTACAACAAAGTACCCAGCAACCTTTCACTTCTATCGAAACTTGGTTCACAAAAGCACAACTAATACTCAACCCAAACAAAACTAAGCTCCTACTCTTCACTCCTAAAGCACTAACCCCTGACAATACCCTATATGAATATTTTTCATTAAATAATACAAAAATTGAAAGAGTTCCCCATACCAAATTGCTAGACGTAAATACCAATGACAAACTTAAGTCTGACCTACATATTCAAATTAGTATTACGAAAGCACACCAGAAACTACACTTACTATACAGGAATAAGCACTTTCTGAATACACCTTCTAAAATCATGCTAGCCAGTGCATACCTCCTGTCTTCACTTCTTTATGGAGCCCCAGTTCTGAACAACTTGCCAGCCTCCACAAAAGCCAAGTTAGTAAGCTGCTAAAACAAAATTGCAAAATTCTCATTAAGTGCTAAGCACTCATCACATCATTGTAAAAATCTACATTCTGTTAACTGGCTTGGGCTTCCTAACCTTCTCTATTATCACCAACTCATAACCGCGCACAACATTATCCACAAATCTTTATATTATATTGTCCAGTCATCAGTCATTTACTTCACCTGCACATCCCAAACATTAATCTCAGATCTAGAGACAAACATCTCCTTACTGTCTCTAAACCTTCCACTTCCTTCGGACAAAATCTTTACTCCTACTCTGTTGCTAAAGTTTGGAACGTCCTTTAAATCCTCACCACAAGAATACCTATGTAAATCATGGATCTGTTCTTGTTCCAGTCCTGGATAAAACTAACTATGTATGCATCCTTTGTCTTTCTTCTGACATTCTCTCTGCTCTTTTTTCTTTTCATCCACACTCCCTCTCCTCTCCCTACTACTCTATATTAGAACTGACATATGCGCCTTTCTTTCATCTTTGAATCTTCACTAAAATAACACTTAACCTACTTCTGAATCTCTTTCTCATTCTAATCCCGGGTGTAACCATGTATGTATTCTATTTCTTTCTACTGCCTTTCTCTCTACTTTCTTTACTTACATTTCCCACTCCCCTCACTCTCTCCATTTGCTTCTCAACTTCCCCCACCTTCTTCTTACTGGCTTATCTCCTTACTTCCTCTTGTTTCATATACATTTTTATCACTGCCTCTTCCTCATCCTTCACTGAGCTACAGCTACCCACCAACCTCACCAATATATCCTCTCTCATCCCTTACCTCTAAATCCTTTCTCTCTATCAGCTCAATTAGGTCTTTTTGTCTGATATTTACTGTAAACCTTTTGACTCTCTAACATACCTATAACCTATCGTAACTAAATATTATTAACTTAAAATCTTGTATTCATTCCATATTTGTAACTCTACTGTAAAACTGCATTATATTGCCTTTTCTTATTATGTCTTTATTTTCTTTTTTGCAAACCTACCTTCTGAGTATTATAATTTTGTACATTATATTTTGTTTATAAATTGTTCTTTGATAAGAAAAGTGTTGTAATTTGCAGCTTTTCTCCCCAGGCCTCCTCTGAAATGGGTTCTTTTTTAGCACAGTCGGACTTTCCTGGTTAACAAATGGCAAATAAAATAGAATAAAATCACTGAGACATTCTCGCTATTCTCCCGGGGCATCTCCCCGACAATAACCAAATATGTTCAGGGTTTCAACTCCATAGTACCTATCATTTGTTTTAATGTCATGCATACCTGCTAAAAAAGGCATGGACACAGTATCCTTCTCCCATAGTATAGCAGGCCTGTGTATAAATTCTGTTCACGTGTACCCGTGATGTTACAAAGTAATAACTGGACACTGTATCCTCTTCCGATAGTATAGCAGGCCTGTGTATAAATTCTGTTCACGTGTACCCGTGATGTTACAAAGTAATAACTGGACACTGTATCCTCTTCCGATAGTATAGCAGGCCTGTGTATAAATTCTGTTCACGTGTACCCGTGATGTTACAAAGTAATAACTGGACACTGTATCCTCTTCCGATAGTATAGCAGGCCTGTGTATAAATTCTGTTCACGTGTACCCGTGATGTTACAAAGTAATAACTGGACACTGTATCCTCTTCCGATAGTATAGCAGGCCTGTGTATAAATTCTGTTCACGTGTACCCGTGATGTTACAAAGTAATAACTGGACACTGTATCCTCTTCCGATAGTATAGCAGGCCTGTGTATAAATTCTGTTCACGTGTACCCGTGATGTTACAAAGTAATAACTGGACACTGTATCCTCTTCCGATAGTATAGCAGGCCTGTGTATAAATTCTGCCATGTGTATCAGTGATGTCACAAAATAACAACTGGACACTGTATCCTCTTCCCATAGTATAGGGCCTGTGTATAAATTCTGTTCCAATGTATTAGTGATGTTACAAAGTAACAACTGGACACTGTTTCCTCTTCCCATAGTATAGCAGACCTGCGTATAAATTCTGTCCACATGTATTAGTGATGTTACAAAGTAACAACTGGACACTGTTTCCTCTTCCCATAGTATAGCAGACCTGCGTATAAATTCTGTCCACATGTATTAGTGATGTTACAAAGTAATAACTGGACACTGTATCCTCTTCCGATAGTATAGCAGGCCTGTGTATAAATTCTGTCCACATGTATTAGTGATGTTACAAAGTAACAACTGGACACTGTTTCCTCTTCCCATAGTATAGGGCCTGTGTATAAATTCTGTTCCAATGTATTAGTGATGTTACAAAGTAACAACTGGACACTGTTTCCTCTTCCCATAGTATAGCAGACCTGCGTATAAATTCTGTCCACATGTATTAGTGATGTTACAAAGTAACAACTGGACACTGTATCCTCTTCCCATAGTATAGTAGGCCTGTGCATAAATTCTGTCCACGTGTATCAGTGATGTTACAAATTAACAACTGCCATATGCTTAAACTGCAGAAATTGTATAAAAGAACAAATGCAAAATTAAATAAATCAGATAGCCATGCAAGATGGAAAAAAAAAAAAAAACATTAGCCACATTTTGGTAAAATATCAAAGTAAATGTAACAAAGAAATTGGCATGTCCTTACATATTGAATTAATGTACCATTACTGTGCATGCTGTGACTGTTACAGATGCCTTCACTGTTGCAAATGCATTGCATTTCATTAAATATTCAGGTATCATCAACTTACAAAACGTCAAAGATGCACATTTCGCTCTGTGTGTTTCTCTATTAATAGTTTTACCTAAGATTAACTGTAATTTTATTCCTAATGTTTTAGTATATGTGGAGATTTTCTCTTCATTTCCATTGAAAATGGGCAACATATAGGTGGGCAATTATGATAAGAATAATAAACAAGTAAATAAGTACCTAAGGAAAAAAAATAATATTTATACAGAGGCACAGCAATAAGAAACTCCTATTCAAAATGAATCAGTTAGCTGAACATTTGTGTATGTTCATACAAAGTAAATTAAAGTATATGACTCTGATAAAGTGGGTGGAAATTTAGTGTGTTCATTTGAATACAAAAACACAGGAACAGTACCAGACAAGCAACCACAAGAACCGTAAGATACCTAGTCATATATATCTTTAAGAAGAAACAAAAGATCTTGCCACCCTTTACAACCATTTAGCACTGTTCACCTCTCAGACCTCTACGTGATAAACCTGAAATAAAATTGTTTGCTCATTCAGTCAACAAGATTAGCATAAACTACAAATCTTTCTTCAGTTATGTTAATTAATTAAGTTTATTTTATTATCTGCAGTGATCTTAAGTTTGTATTCTGCTTTACAGTTTCTAATAATACTCTTAAGTTCCTTGTTGGCATGTTTTATTGTGGTTTGAGGTTTAAGGTACTACATAATGAAAACTCTCACTTGGCTAGGTTTTTCTTGGAGTTGTACTAATTGGTTTGTCTGTGTGACCTTTTCAGTCTTTGCTTTACATATGTATGCACACACATATATGTATACATATGGGTCCCCTACATATGAACGAAATTTCAGAAAGCCGATTCCCATATGGCTGAGACCATATGATAGACTTTTGAAGTTTCTAGCATGCAGAATGGGCATCTCCGTATAGTGCAGAATGGGAAGATTCACATCTTCTGCACTGTAGTGCAATCTCTGCGTTGGTATATTTAAATTGCAGGGGGTGTAGGGGATGCCAACCCCCCCCCCCCACAGTGGGTGCAGCAATTTGTAAGTACGTTTTTTTTTTTTCGTTTTTTTTACATGTTTGAAATTTCAAAAGACAATCATATGGTCTCAGGCATATGGGAGTCAGCTTTCTGAAATTTCGATCATGTATAATAGACCCATATATATATATATATATATATATATATATATATATATATATATATATAGATATATATATATATATATATTTATATATGTATATATATATATATATATATATATATATATATATATATATATAGTTTCACTTCATGTTGCTGAAATCTCGAATTTCAGCATTTCAAAAGTATAAAGCTGAAAGTTTGAAATGTAGAAAGTGCATAATCGCAAATTCGAATATCTCAAATTCATGGTGTTTACCTAGGATGTTGTTGAATATGGGTGACACATGGTGTTTACTTGGGATGTTATTGGATGTGGTGTATGGGTTTGGTGGAGTGTAAGGTAAGTGACTGTTTTTAAGGGTTTTGGGTGGGAGTTTTTGTGTGTCACTTTGTTTTTAAGTTATGTGTGTGGGTTAGGGTAGCTAGGTTAACATATGAGTGTGTGATTGTTGGATGTGCTGCTGTTTGTGTATGTGTGATATGTGTGTGTGTGCGTGTGTGTGTGTATGTGTGTGTGTGTGTGTGTGTGTGTGTGTGTGTGTGTGTGTGTGTGTGTGTGTGTGTGTGTGTGTGTGTGTGTGTGTGCGTGTGAGGGACTGTGGAATGTCTGGTTGTGAGTGTTCTGTCTGTTACTGTTTGTGTAATCTTGGAGTTAGTATATATAAGTAGGTGGGTGTGGGGGGTGCAGGGGGGCTTGCCCCCTTGCTTTTCTATAGTGTAGGGGTTTGTGTGTTTCGTCTTTTGTTGGTTTGTGTTTGTTTTGTGTTGTGGATGTTGTGGTTTGTGTGTGGTGTAGTGTATGTTGTGTATTCATTTTTCTGGTTTCGGGGTTTTTAATACTTTGGTGTTCTAATGGTTTCGGTTTTATGGTCTTGAAATGCTGAATTTCGAGATTTCAGCATTTTGTGAGTATGAAGGAAACCATATATATATGTGTGTGTGTGTGTGTGTGTGTGTGTGTGTGTGTGTGTGTGTGTGTGTGTGTGTGTGTGTGTGTGTGTGTGTATACATATATATATATATATATATATATATATATATATATATATATATATATATATATATATCAAATTGATACAGACTTGTCAATGCTGCTATATATGTTTCATATATATATATATATATATATATATATATATATATATATATATATATATATATATATATATATATATATATATATATTCATGTATATTAAGTGCTAGTAAAAACTAGAAGCGAATATAGTAGCCTTCTCAAGTGGGTCCATTTGTTGGGGATTGTTGGAAATTTTCTATACATCTTCTACAAGCTGAAGTAGGTTAGCCCTAGAGAAGTTCCTAATACTGTCTTACTTGATAGTGGTATGCTACCACTAGGTCTAAAAGAGAAGATGACTTATTTGTGGTCAGGTTTAGACAGAGATAAGGAGATATGGGTAGATACAGGTGGTGGATAGCTTGGTAAGGACCAAGCCAAGGATATTAGAGCCTCTAGTGTATAGCTTTACGATTTGTTCCAGTGCATTGGTATTATGAAAGTCTAAGAAATGATCATAATATCCATTTTAGAGGTATAAGCATGTTAATCAATGTTTGGGTAATTGAAGTCCCCTAGTATGGCATTTGGTCTGATATTTAACCCCTCAATGGTATTAAATTTCCGTGACTTTTGGGGACATTGTTAGGGATCTGTACATAACAATTAAATAGTATCTGGATTTTCTAAGGGTGATTTAATTTTTCAGGCGCTCCAGCTTGGTGTTCTGGGTAACTTGGCATGAGGTAACAGTGTTTCTGATAAATACAGATATAGCCCCCCCCCCCCCCCCCCACACACACACACACTTTCAAAAGGGCTGTGTTAAGGCATTAAACTCTGGTACAGAGTGGGTGCTGCTTTTGCATTGAAACAATCTCACACTAACTGCACAGATATGAATGTGTTTGAATTGCAAGAGGGCCTTCTGGCATCTTTTTTTATAGGTTCTTATGTTCATAGGATGATACTAGGCTATTGGCCCGGAGTCCCTTATAAGCCTAGCCAAGAATTTCAGCCATGCTCCCAAAAAGTCAGCACCTGTTTTCCTTGTCCAGCAGGGACACAGGTGGGAACCTAGGAGTATATTTTCTGTTTCCCATCCACTTGTTCAGATTCCTCTTAAGAGGGCTAGTGAGGTACTCTGCTTGACATTGAGATGAAGTCTATTCCACAGATGGGGGGGGGGGGGGTCACTGAGACACAAATCTGTCCCACCAACAAGTTCTATTAATGTCATAGACCAGGTTGAGATCTTGCATGCGGGTTGGGCGCGTGGAGTTTGACTTATGGATATGCAGCAACTCCATCAAGGCTGAATCTGAGATGGCCTTGTATGCCAGACACAGGTCACCTCTGAGCAGTCTGTATGAGACTGAGTAGAGGGACAGGGCTTTTAGCCTATCTGTATAGGATAGGTGTTTGAGTCCCTGGATTTTCCTGGTTAGGAACCTCAGTGGTTTCTCCAGCTGCTGCATGTGCCTGGCAAGGTGCATACTGAAGGGGGCATTGTACTTGATAATGGATCTGATAATGGAGGAGTACAGGGATGTTATGACCTCCTTATTCCTGGGTGAAATACCCTTACTTATGAGGTGGGCTGTGTAGAAAGCCTTCCATACAACGGAGGCAACTTGGTGGTCAAAAGTCAGGTTGCTATCAACCTGGGTGCCCAAGTCCCTTATGACTGGTTACATGCTTAGTATGTTGTTATTAATGTGATAATTAGTGGGGACACTATTTTCCCCAAAGGGGATAATGATGCATTTCTTAGCATTCAGTTTGAGGCCATGCTTCTTACACCAGTCATTAGTTTGATTAAGGCCCTCTTGGAGGATGTTCACATCACTAGGGGAATTTATGACAGTGCCCAGCTTGCAGTCATCTGCAAACATGGTCAGCCACAGACCACTGGTTTTGGCTTGCACCTCAGAAAAGTATATCCCAAACAGTAGAGGCCCCAAAACCGATCCTTGGGGTATGCCCCTTGTTACGGGTCTACTACTAGAGGTGGCTTTCCCCAATTTTTACTGAGTATGTTCTGTCAGTGAACCAGTTAGCTACTCATCTGGTAACATATGGATGGATGCCTAGCTGGGGGAGTTTGTCTATTATGCCCAAGTGGGGAATACTGTCAAAGGCTTTGGCTAGGTCAAGGTAGGTGGTGTGCACTGTCTTGCCCTCATCCATGGCTTTGGTGACTGTTTTGAAGAAGGCGACCAAGTTTAACAGGCATGATGTCCCTTTGACAAAACCAAACTATGGGGGGTAAAGCATTTGGAGGTTGCCAATGTCCTTGTTTATAAGGTCCAAGGTCAAGAACATGGGGAGCCGTAAGTTGCTTGCTCATTGCCAAGATCGTCTATGTCTCAAGGGCTGTAACATCCCTTAAACCAGGCAAATATGACTATGACCTAATGTTGCCCCACATGGAATTGAATGATCTGAACAGTTACACCCAGAGAGAGACATAGAGAGACATGATGGAACTTACTATGCATGTGTAGAGGTAGAAAAGACACTGGTTGTGAGCAGTATCTTGTCTTTACCAAGAAGAATATATAGATATCACAATAAGATAAATGGCTTTAACAATTGGCTAAGAAATGGGTGTCATTCTAAGTGGACTTAGCATATATTAGTCTAGGATGAGATGGCAGATAAGACTTCCTGTTTTACTAGGAATTACTTACACCTCCCATATTGGATAAATCCTCTGCTGCCCCCATATTAATTTCAGACAGATATTTGAATGGAGTGGGTCCAACATTCTTGGTCCCAAAAGGGGTACAACGCCATGTGGTATGTATAAGCAATGCACTTTTATTCAAGAGGGTGAACATATGTTTTAGGAAAATTGGTTGTGTAGTAAAGTTGAATTTGGAAATGGCAACAGCTGCACTAAGAGGTTAATATATTTAGCTAAGTGCGAAAGTTGTCCTGCCTTTGACATAGGCAAGATCGTGCAAGCCTTAAAAACTAGAATTTATTCCATTCAGTATTACAAGAAATTTTCCGGACAAAGTACATAGAGAGATTTTTACTTCATGGGGAAATAAGAACTTAAAATGTTGGTTTCATTGTATATAAAAACAAGTCTTGGAAACACAACATTTAATCTCAGCATATGGATTAACACCTAATGATTGGCTAATTTTGCAGTGTGTTTTAACATATTCTAAGGATCTATGTAGAATAGTAAATAATTAATCTTTTAAAAGAACCCCTAAATTCATATCTTGCCTGTTTGAAATTATTTATAACAACTCTAATACAAAAAAAAATGAGTTATCATACTTATATAATGTATTAATTGCCTATAGGACAGCTCCTAAAGTATCCTATTGGCAATATTTAACTAAGGGTGTACAGATTCCCCTATCAATAGAAGATAAGACATATATCTTACTGTCAGTTAAATTAACATGTCCTTCATAATATTGGAGAATATTTCAATGTAAATATCTACATGGATCCTTCTTAACACCTGAAAAAGTTTCAAAGATAAACACCTCAAGTAATAATTTATCTTGGAGATGCCAAACATCAGCTAACGCAGACTGATCCCATGCTTTTTATGATTATGCCAGTATTAGAACATATTGTAACAAGGTTAATCATTTTTTACAAGCACTTTGTATAGCTACATTTATTTTGACAAAATCTCTAATTTTATTGAATATAATCAATAATCCTTACATGAAGAAAGTGGGCTTGTATTTAATATGGACTATACTAACAACAGCTGGAAAATATATAACCAGAAGATGGAAATCCAGTACAGCGCCCCCCATGGAGGAATTTTTATGTCTACTGAAAAAGTCTGTATTAATGGAGATCAAAACTAAAGAACTGAGAATCCACACCAAACCATTATAGCAATAACCCATGCCTGGGTGTGGGTAATGCTAAATTTACCCACGGTTGGTGTGGTTTGGTCCCGAGGGACCAAACAAAGCCAACCGTGGGTAAATTTAGCATTACCCACACCCAGAAGTGGGTTATTGCTATTATACCATGACATTATTTAAGAAAAGAAACTGTTACTTTTCTTAAATAATGGCATAGTATAATGCCTGTTTACTGCCCTTCCGCAGATGTCTGGCATCCGGCAGTTCTGATGTACTGTGCCTGCGCAGTACATCAGAGTTGAGCAAAACAGAGGAGAAAGCAAGATCTCCGTTGCTTTTTAGTCTCGCTATGTTAAATGAGTTTAACATAGCGAGACACTAAAAATAAGCAACGGACATCTCCGTTGCTTATTTTAAAACTGTCTCGCTATGTTAAACTCATTTAACATAGCGAGACACTAAAAAAAAGCAACAGAGATCTTGCTTTCTCTGTTGCTTTTTTTTAAAACACTGTCTCGCTATGTTAAATGGGTTTAACATGCGAGACAGCTTTAAAATAAACAACGGAGATCTCCGTTGCTTATTTTAAAGCTGTCTCGCTATGTTAAACCCATTTAACATAGAGAGACAGTGTTTTTAAAAAACGAGTTATACTAATGGTAAAAAGTCCGGCGACGGACCTTTTTCCATTAGTATAACTCGATTTACAACGGGCACGCTGGCCAATCAGCGTGCACGTTTTGGGGGGGTCATGGTATAATAGTCAATAACCCATGGAGAAAAGTTTTGACATTGATTGACACCTTGCAATTGGAATCTGGCTCTTCTTGATAATTTAAATATAATGTATCATCATAATTGTTTTTACATAGATATGTTGTTATCTTAATCTATTTGTCAGGCTAAATGTAAATATTGTATATAGTTGAATATTTATTAAATGTAAACAATCATTATTATTTTTTATATCAAAATAAAAAATTGAGTAAAAAATCTAGACTAAAGCTCTTTTAAAACATTTAGCGTCATAGGTTCATAGGTAGGTACTAGGCTATCGGCCCAAGGACCTACGTAAGCCTAGCCAACAAGGTTCCCTGGCTTACGCCACCCAAGAAAGTTATTTTCCTGTGACACTGTCAAGCAGAGACACAGAAGTGATCCCCGGGGTGTATTTCCTATTTCCCATCCACTCATCAAGATTTTTCTTGAAGAGTGCTAATGAAGAACTTTGCTTGACATAGATGGGTAGCTTGTTCCAGAGTATGGGAAGTCTCTGGGATAGGAATCTATCCCTCCAGCATGTCCTGTTTATTGTGGTGACAAGGTTTAGGTCCCTAGAGCATGCAGCTCAGAGGGATTGGGATTTCTTTAGGTGTAGCATGTCCTACAGCTCTGGGTTTGACACAGCTTTATATGTTAGGCAGAGATCACCACAGAGTAGGCGATATGCTACGGAGTAAAGCTGGAGTTTTTTGAGACGGTCAGTGTAGGGCATTTGTTTGAGTCCAGTAATCCTCTTTGTGAGGTACTTCTGTGGCCTTTCCAGCTGCTGCAGATGTCTTGTGAGGTACATTCCAAAAGAGGCGTTGTACTCTTTAATGGGTCTAATGAGTGTCGAGTAGAGGGGAACGATGACCTCTTTTTTCCTGGATGAGAACCCTTTTATGATGAGGTGTGCCATGTAGAAGGACATCCTGACTACTGTGGCGATGTGACTATCAAAGGAGAGACTACTGTCCTCCTGGGTCCCAAGGTCTCTTATCACGCATTCAGTGTTAAGTAGATTGCTGCCTATGTGGTAGTTCATGGGTACAACGTTTTTATCAAAGGGGATGACACTGCACTTTTTGGCATTAAGCTTGAGGCCATGGCTCTGACACCAGGCATCTGTCTCAGAGAGGCCCTTCTGTAGGATGTTCACATCATTTGGGGACTTGACTATGGCTCCTAGTTTGCAGTCATCTGCGAACTTCGTTAGCCAGAGGCCTTCTGTGTTAGCCTGTACTTCAGAGAAGTAAATACCAAACAGGAGCGGTCCCAGGATGGAACCCTGTGGTACTCCACTTGTCACTGGTTTGAGGTCAGACTTGGAGTCTGCAACTTTTACAGTGTGGGTTCTGTCAGTGAGCCAGTTGGCAACCCATCTTGTGATGTAGGGATTTATGCCTAGTTTATTGAGTTTAGCTATAATTACAGAATTGGGAATGGTGTTGAAAACCTTGGCGAGGTGAAGATAGGCTGTGTGAACCACTTACCCTCATCTACGGCTTTGGTGACTGCCTCAAAGAAGTCGATCAGGTTCAGGAGGCATGATCTGCCTTTCACAAACCCGAACTGGGTGGGATCCAGAGTTTGGAGGTTACTAATGTCTTTGTTTATGAGTTCCATGATGATACGTTCCATGGCCTTGCAGACCAGGCTCGTCAGGCTAATATGTCTATAGTTCCCGGGATCAGTGGTGGCTCCCCCTTTGTGGAGTGGGATAACTGTTGCTGTGCACCATTCAGTGGGCACAAAGCCTGATGCGAGACTATTATTGAACATGGTGCTTAAGTGAGGAGCCAGTTCATTCTGAAATTCATGTAAAACGCAGCCTGGGATGTTTTCCGGTCCCATGGATGCTGTGTTTCTGGCTTTAGAGAGTGCAGCTTTCACCTGCGTAGTTGTGATTACAGGGACTCTGCATTCTTCCTGTATAGATATGGGCCCTTTAGGGGGTGAGGGGGGGTAAAGTTAGCACTGAACCTATCTGCCAGGATGTTGGCAATATCAGTTGGTTCTGTAATTTTCATGCCTTTGTGCTGTAACTCAGAGCAGATCTGGGTGTTGCCATTAAGATTCTTGACATAGCTATAGAATGCTTTGTGGTTGCCCTTGGAATTAGTGGCAATTTTATTTTCGTAGCTAGCTTTGGAGGATCTTATAAGGGATCTCAGCTTCTTACTGAGGCTGACTAGGGAGCTCATCCACTCATGGGATTTTACTCTGTTTTGCAACAGTTTCTTCCTTCTGTTGTACAGTTTGTTTATGGCAGGGGACCACCAGATTGGCTTCCTTTTTTTGGAGGAGGATAGCGTCTTGGTTCTGTTTGGGATAGCATGATCCATGCACTCATGTAAGTGCTTATAGAGTGCATTTGTGTAGGATTCAGCAGTTGTAACTGTATTGTCCATCTGCATGGGTATCATGAAGTTCTCTACTTCTGTCTTAAGAAGCATGAAGTTGGCTTTGGAGAAATTTTTTACTGTGGTTTCCTTAATGGGGGGTGGGGGCGGGATGTGGATATCAAGGGTGATTAGCTTATGGTCAGATCGGATCAATGAGGAGATGACTTCAGGTGTGGAACACCAGTCACTCATATTGGTAATGACTAGGTCTAGGATATTGTTGCCCCTGGTGGGGGTGTGGATACGTTGATCCAGGGCATTGGAGTTTATGAATTCCAGAAAGCGTTGCACTAAGGAGTTGGTACATGAGTAGTTTTTCCAGTTAATGGTGGGGTAGTTGAAGTCACCCATTATTAGAGTGTTTGGTTGAACCCTAATATTTTCCAGTACATCAAGAAAAGAGGAGTGGGAATCCTGGGGCATGGTAGGGGATCTGTAGCAAGCTACAATTTGGATTGCAGTTTTACCAAGAGTTAGTTGCACTTGGATAACCTCGGATGCATTATGCTGAGCAACTAGCCTGGAGGTGTGGATATCCTTAATGAATATGGACACACCCCCACCTTTGGTGTTTCGGTCCAGGTTACATGGCCGAAAAGTGTGGTATGAGTTATAGCCTGGTGGTGCAGGGGTGCTCTCTGGAGCCTTGAACCAGGTCTCAGTCACTGCACAGATATCGATGTTCTCCATTTTAAGGAGTGCCTCGAGTGAGTGCATTTTGAAATTTAGACTTCTAGCATTGAGTAGCATTACCCTCAGTTTTTGCTTGCTTGTTCTTGTTATGGTGGTGAATTTGTTACTTGAACCCTGCCTAAAAAATGCACTATAGGGGCAGCAAGAGTCTTAGCCACTATCCTGAATCCCAGGGGCGACAGGTGCAGACCATCTGTTGCAAAGCATTGTGGTCTGTTGACCACGTCATCCCAAGCAGACAGATACTGGATCCCAGAAGCTTAGCCAATTGTTGAAGTCAATCATTTTGTCATTGTACTGCGGTATTTTACAAAATTTAGATTTTGGATTATTGATATTGTAAAACCCAAGATTTCTGGGGGTGACTGGAAATCTAATTTATTAAATAAAGAACTATGTGGCAGCTTAGGTTGAAGAACATTTTTTTTTCCCTGGGCTTAATGAATATGTGTCCCTTAAGCAAGTGCTTAAGCAAAAGGCCACTATAGTATGAACAAGAAGTTGGATGGTTTATTGTTATATGTATATACCCTTTTACATTTTGTATACTTTGTTTGGTATTAGACTAAGTATTTAATATTGGTCCATGGATTCTTTTAGTAACATACATTAAGCAACATGCTTTTTAATTTGTAAAGAAAGTATTATGTTTATAAATATTTTAGTCTAGTTACCTTGAAGGTTAAGTTTTTTGAAGGTTGATTAGTTAATTGATTAAAAAAGGGTATTTAAAGTGGGAAGTGATGTATTGTGATTATCTGATGAAGTTTCTGTGGTAGAGACGAAAGCGCTCATCTTTGTATTCTATGTTATTTTATTTTATTAAAGTGTCATTTTTTTGCTGTCGTTGAATTGTCTATTCTATATATATATATATATATATATATATATATATATATATATATATATATATATTTGGTACTGGTATTTTTGTTGCTGCATGTTTGGATTTATATATTCGAGACAGGTACATATCACAGAGGATACCTCTTCTCTGGAATCGGCTCCTCATCTATGTGAAGAGGGGTTCTTCCTTAACCCAATTCAGGTGTAACTTGGACAGTTTGATGGGGAACAGGAAATTCATCCCTGGTTTGGCACCTATGTCTCTAATGGACACTTGCAGCCTATAAATGGTTCATCTCCCAGGCCCTTGCTTGTAAATGTTTATTCTCACAAGCTCCTGCTTACACCTATCAAGGGTAGCAGAATGTGTCAGAGATTTGGGATGCATAGCTAGGCTTAAAAAGGCCCTTGTGGTTCTTAGTCTGGTAAACAACTATGAACCTAAAAGTTGTCTTACCTGAGTCAGCTTTATGAATGTCAACTTTCTGCAACTCTGATGTAATGTGTTTTTGACATAAACAGTTCAATCTTCTAGGTGTTGACATTTTGTTTAGTTGATCTTTTAAAGCAGATCCCCTGTCTATAGAGTTACCTTCTACTTAAACAGTTTCCAGTGTTGAAGCAAACCTAGTGAGCCTTATGGGTTTAGACCTGTATTCCTGGTGACTCTTGGGTGATCTATGTGAGCTTGCAGTATGCAGAAGGAATAGGTGTTGCCTTTTGCAATGGGGGCTGGGCTTATTAGTATGTTGTGACTGATGTGGTGTTTTAGATATATGATTTTTACAAATGATAGGCTTATGGAAGCTGAGAAAAAGTATAACTGATGATGAATTTTGTTTTGAGATAACTTTTGTTGTGGCATGGCAGCAGACAGAAGGAAAAGAAAGTGAGAGAGTAGAATCCACTCACTCTAATTTACAGGGAGAGACACCTAAAAGACAAAGCACCCAAAAGACCTATACTCTTAGCAGAAACAACAATGCAGAAGGCAATTTTTGTTTATATCAGATTTGCTTCCATGTTTTTTTTGCATCTCTTGCAGGTTGTAATATAATTTGGAAGAAACAATGAGCAAAGCCCTAGAACAACAAATACAATCAGACTAGCCACAGATGGAGTGAGAGTAGATTGCAGACCCATTTTGTCATAGAGCGAAGAACTAGGGACAGTCATATTACTCAGGGGTTACTGAACGTCTACTATAGAAGATAATGTAGATTTATGGATGAAGTATTTAGCATTATGTTTTCCAAGCATGATGAATAGTGCTGTTTTGCCTATTGGCTGCTACCTGTCTTCTACTAGTGCTGGTATCACCACGGCTACAATCAGCTAGGAATCAATGTCTCTTTTACCAATAAATGGAGGTGATATGAAATCCCCTTACCCATGTAGAAATTCAGACAGTTTTGGGAAAACTGTTATATCTTGTTGATGTAACTGCTGATTTGATTCATGATGTATTATTAGGGAAACTTCCGATTTTAAAACACTATGGAAAATGTGGGAGGAAGGACTATCTACAGACACAGCCTGACAGGCAGATATACTTATCAAAAAGGAAGTAGATCAGCAGCTTGATACACCTATTCGGTATAAGGTTAGGAAGGGGGAACAAGGCAGTGATGACACATATAGAGATCCAGAATAAAAAAATATCCTTTGTTTTAAAATAAATATGACACAAGGACAGAGCAATAGAATCTAAAACTGTAAGATATCAGCATAGGAAATGAAGGTGAACCAATGATAAACTCAAAGATAAAAACTGGTAGAAGACTTACAGGAGGGATTAGCACAAAAACAGAGACCAAAATAGTATAATTCAGAACAAAACAAATAAAAAGGAGCTCATCAGGAGAATGCAGAGTTTCATGTTAATTACTGCTGGCGTCAACCAGAAAAATCAAATAAAGGAACACTCTCAGCAATGGCTATCAGCTGATGATAAATTTTGTTCTGAGATACCCTTTGTTGTGGCATGGCAGCATGCAGAAGGAAAAGAAAGTGAGAAATGGTATCCATTCTCACTAATGTAGAGGGAGTGATACCTAACAGAAAAGAGCACCCAGGAGACATCTACTCATTACAGAGACAGCAAAGCAGAAGGTAATCTTTGTTTACATCTTTCCTTTGCATGGGAAGATGTAGAAGAATATATGGTGCCAGTGTCTCGGGGGAAAGAAGCTACATATTCTACTCTGAGACAGGTTGCTGTAGAAAATAGCCTTGTGTTAGCGGACTTACAGATAAGCCACATAAATCCTCAAAAATACAGTTGAAAATATGATACTTTAAGCAGGGTATGAGGGAATTTGACTAAGATTGTAGGGGAAGATTGTGTGTAGAATGGTACCATTATTTCTTACCCTACTTAGAATTACAACGTGAGCTCTTATATATAACAAGTAAAGAAAAGGAAGAAGTTCTGCATCAGTTACTAGTGCACAACCTTATAGGACAACAGTAATGAAACTAGCCAATAGTCATGTTTTAGGAAGTCATCTGGGGATGGCAAAACTAAGGCAAGAGTAATAATCAGATTTTACTGACCAGACATAATGAAGACAGTTCCTGTGCTTCTTATCCAAAAATGACAGGAATCTTTACCCCATCCTGGATATGAAAGTCCCTTGATCACAATTTCTCTTATAGAAGTACCATTTGAAAATATTTTTGTGGACATCATATTGTCACTAGTAAAATCTAGCAATGGTTGTCAGTATATTTTATGGACAATGCTATTTAATTTCCAGAAGCAATACCATTATGTAAAGCTAATGCTATGGCTATTGCCAGAGACCTGATGTTGTTATTCTCCAGAGTGGCTGTCCCTTAACAGATAATTTCTGACCAATGCACTCCTTTATTTCAAGGGTACTGCATCAAGTGTGGCAGTACTTTGAAGTCATAAAGTTCACTACACCAACTTACCATATGCAGACTGATAGATTAGTGGAGAGGTTTACTAAAGCACTAAAATCCATACTGCTGTTATTCATACAGATGGCAAAAACTGGGACCAGTTGTTAATCTTAGTTATTGTTTGCAATCATTGAGGTAGCACAAGCTTAAGCTGGGTTTACCCTATTTAATCTTTTGTATGTTTTTCATTTGATAGGACTGCTTGACATTGCTGAGGATACAAGGGAAGTAAAAATAAACCATTTAATATTAAATCGACTAACTCTCTTAACTTTACACATTATTCTTACAGATTTGGCACTCAGACAAACACTGATACATTTTTTTACTTCTAGTAGTTTATTTATAGAATGAGAGAGAGAGAGAGAGAGAAGGTTGGATGATGTGGGAATAGTGAATCAGGAAGTGAAATAGATTAGCAAGGAGGAAGTATGGACAGCTATGAAGAGGATGAAGAATGGAAAGGCTGTTGGTGCAGATGACATACCAGTGGAAGCATGAAGGTGCTTAGGAGAAATAGCAGTGGAGTTTTTAACCAGATTGTTTAATGAAATCTTGGAAAGTCAGAGGATGCCTGAGGAGTCGAGAAAAAAGTATTTTGGTACCTATTTTTTAAGAATAAGGGTGATGTGCAGAGCTGTAGTAACTACAGATGGATAAAACTGATCAGTCACAGCTTGAAGTTATGGAAAAGAATAGTGGAAGCTAGGTTAAGAAAGGAGGTGATGATTAGTGAACAGCAGTACGGTTTCATGCTGAGAAAGAGCACTACAGATGCAATGTTTGCTCTGAGAGTGTTGATGGAGAAATATAGAGAAGGTCAGAAGGAGTTGCATTGTGTCTTTGTGGACTTGGAGAAAGCATATGATAGGGTGCCTAGGGAGGAGTTGTGGTATTGTATGAGGAAGTCAGGAGTGGCAGAGAAGTATGTAAGAGTGGTACAGGATATGTACGAGGGTAGTGTAACAGTGGTGACATCTGAAATGGGAGTGACAGATGCCTTTAAGGTGGAGGTGGGATTACATCAAGGATCAGCTCTGAGCCCTTTCTTCTTTGCAATGGTGATGGACAGGTTGACAGATGAGATCAGACAGGATGCCCCATGGACTATGATGTTTGCAGACGACATTGTGGTCTGTAGTGAGAGTAGGGACCAGGTTGAGGAGACCCTGGAGAGGAGGAGATATGCCCTAGAGAGGAGAGGAATGAAGGTCAACATGACTAAGACAGAATATGTGTGTGTGAATGAGAGGAAGGATAGAGGAATGGTGAGGATGCAGGGAGTAGAGCTGGTGAAGATGGATGAGTTTAAGTACCTGGGATCAATAGTTCAGAGTAATGGTGAGTGTGGAAGAGAGATGAAGAAGAGAGTACAGGCAAGATGGAATGGGTGGAGAAGAGTGTCAGGAGTGATTTGTGACAGACGGGTACCAGTAAGAGTGAAAGGGAAGGTCTACAAGAGGGTATTGAGACCAGCTATGTTGTATGGGTTAGAGATCGTGGCATTGAAAAAAGGCAGGAGTCAGAGCTGGAAGTGGCAGAGTTACAGATGTTAAGATTTGCACTGGGTGTGGCAAGGATGGACAGGATTAGGAATCAGTATATTAGAGGGTCAGCTGAGGTTGGACAGATTGGAGACAAAGTCAGAGAGGTGAGATTGCATTGGTTTGGATATGTGCTGAGGAGGGATGCTGGATATATTGGGAAAAGGATGCTAAGGATGGAGCTGCCAGGTAAGAGGAAAAAGGAAGGCCTAAGATAAGGTTTATGGATGTGGTGAGAGAGGACATGCAGGTGGCTGGTGTGACAGAGCAATATGCAATTGACAGATAGAAATGGAAACAGATGATCCGCTGTGGCAATCCCTAATGGGAACAGCCAAAAGAGAAGAAGTTTATTTATTAACATTGAAGATGTATTGATAACTTCATGTCCTTTATCTAACCACATTACTGTTACATTTATGTTAACATTAAAGCCAGGTAATGTGATTTACTATCAGAGAATCCCTCCTTATATAGTAAAATGAAAAGACTTTAAGGAATGGTGTCTAAAAGAAATAGATCAATACACTGAAATTAATAATAATAGGGACATTTCAGAAGTAAATCTCTGGGATTCTTTAAACGCTTATCTATATGGATTAGTTAAAATTGGTACATATGTTAGAAAACTGGGATAAAGAGTTGATATCTTTGCAGTCTAATGTAGATAAATTGAAATCCAATTTAAAACCTTATGACAAATTGGCAAACACTGAGTTGAAAATATTACTTCAGAAACATCTTGATGTACTTCACCATATAATATCAATAAATCTGGAAAAATTTAAATTACACACTTACTCAATAAACCCAAAAAGCTTACACAGGTTGGCTGTCAGATCTGAGAAAAAATAAATACTAAGTATATTAAAGAAATAATTTCCAAATAAGGTGATAAAAATAGAAAAGTGACTGATTTAAAAGACATGCTGGAATGTTTTAGGTAATATTATGAAGGAATTAATAACAACACATAGACTTAGAAATCAGTAACACAACCAATGACTTTTTAAAAGACAATATAAGGTTTAAAATAACCAAAGAACAAAGATTCAAAATTGATACATCATTCACTTTTAAGGAGTTAAAATAACACATTAATAATCTTAAACCCAATAAAGTCCCTGGTCTTGATGGTATAATCCCAGAATTATACAAATTATTCCCAGATAATATTTTAAATATCTTATTAAAAGTTTTTGAACAAGTTAAAAAAATGTCTCCCCACCCAGAAATATTCCCTGATATCTCCTATATTGAAACCAAATAAAGATTCTAACTTATGTTCTTCTTACCATCCTACTTTATTATTAAATGTTGATTATAAAATATTTATGTCTATCCTTGCAAAAAGATTGAAACTTCTTATGCCAGGATTAATAAATGATGATAAGACTGATTGTATACTACATAGAAAGGTTCAGGATAACATAATTAGGCTTAATATTTAGTAGGTCTGGCTACTAAAAACAAAAAAGAGCTAACTATAAGTCC
This sequence comes from Protopterus annectens, assembly GCF_019279795.1. Lineage (NCBI taxonomy): Eukaryota > Metazoa > Chordata > Ceratodontiformes > Protopteridae > Protopterus > Protopterus annectens. The sequence goes on along the minus strand of NC_056729.1, from coordinate 1,331,827,144 downwards.
AGATATAAATAAGGCTTTTGATTCTATTAGTTGGAATTATTTATTTAAAGCACTTAAACAATATGAATTTTCTCCAGATTTTATAAATCTTATAACTAATCTATATAGTAACTCATTCTCTTTTATTAAAATTTACTCTTTTCTTTCTAGTGCTTTAAAAATATTAAAAGGTGCAAAACAGGACTGTGACTTGTCACCTCTATCATTTGGTCTAGCAATTGAACCTTTCACAAACTTTATTAGATCTAATAGCAAAATTCAGGGATTCTCGATAGATGAAAGTTATTCCTGTAAAATTCAATTATTTGCAGATGACATTTTAATAACAATTGGTGATATTGAAGCTTCAATAGAAAACTTAACTAAGTCTATTAATTATTTTTAAAAGGTATCAAGTTTAATGTTTAACCGTGACAAAACAGAAACTTTATGTATTAATAAAAAAGTTAATAATTACTCAAGAAACTATAAAAATTTTATTTGGGGCAATTCACAAATTAATTATCTTGGAATTATAATTAAATCTACTGTAAAAACTCAAAAGCAGCAAATTATAATAATTTAATTGACACTGTTGCTAAAATAATTATTAACTGGAACATGTTTTTACAATGGAAGATATACTTACTATAATAAAAATGATAATCCTACCAAAAATACTTTTAGTATCTGCAATCACTATTCTCCCTCCTTAAAAATCTTTAAGAAATTAAATTCTACTCTTCTTAATGTTGTCTGGTTCCACAATAAACCAAGAATATCCTTTGACTGACATGGTAATCCAAGAAGGTGGATTAAGTTATAGCTATATTGTCACCACTTGCCAAAATTATGGAAAAATGCATCCATACACAGTTGATGCACCATCTTATCCAAAACAATTTACTGGCAAACTCTCAGCATGGTTTCAGGTCTCATCATAGCATCACCACAGTCCTCCTTGCCTTCTCTAATACCATTAATCATAACCATAACAATAACACATTATCCTCAGCCCTCTTCTTGGACATCTCCAAGGCATTTGATATGGCCAATCACCAGCTACTAATCCAGACCCTAAAAACTACCTACTTAGATAAGATTGCTCTCCAATGGTTCCAATCGTATTTGAATTGTAGACAGCAGGCTGTCCTATGACAGAATAAACTATATACCCTTCTACTTAATACTCTGGGAGTCCCCCAGGGATCAATACTGGGACCTTTTTTGTTTTCTATTTTTATTAATGATCTCTACGCTGTCATCCCAGATGCAACTTGGATTCAGTATGCAGATGACTCCACTCTGATATTCTCGGCTTCCTCTCAGTCAGATCTGTGTACAAAATCGCAGTCAACTTTTAACACAGTTGAAAAATAGCTGTCTGATCATTGTTTGATCTTAAACCTTAATAAAAAAAAGTTTCTACTTTTCTCCCCCACTAAGAGGTCTAACCCCCTAGCCTTTTCTATATATATATATATATATATATATATATATATATATATATATATATATATATATATATATTTACATACTCTAATAATGGTACCACAATCTCTCCAGACTCCCATACAAAACTATTAGGAGTCATTATTGACAATACCTCAAGTTCAATATACTCATCAACAGAACTATTAAAACCATTAATAAAAAACTTGGGTCATTTTACAAGATCAAGCCTTTCCTTACCCGACCTGCTTGTACTGCCATTGCCCACTCACATTTACTCTCGACCTTACTTTATGCTTCCCCTCTACTGACTAACCTAGGTAAAAAAGAAATCAATAAACTATCAACCTGCTATAATAATATTGACAGATTTGCCACTGGTATGCCCTACAAGACACACCACTGTACTAACCTAAGATCTCTTGGGTGGTTAGAACTATCTTGCTTAATCCAGCTCAACCAGCTGATAGTTGCATTTAAAATACTAAACCAACCTGAAAACACACCAGCACTCAAGCCCATAATCTACCCCTACAGCAACCTCAGTACACTTTGATCATCAAACTAACTGCTTGACCAATTCCAAACTATCAAAGCTAATAAGTCAACCAGTGACTCTCTGTTTGCTAACTATGTTGGTAAAATTTGGAACTCACTTCCTGCAGATATTACTCTAGAACTCTCCATAAGTCAATTCAAAAATAGTCTAAAACAATACTTTAAGTCACACTGGTCTTGCCCCTTTTCTAAACCTAACACATTCACTATTATTCCAAAGTAATTACTCCAGTATTTCTCAACTATCTTGAGACTTCTATTTCCTTAGCTTACATAAATCTGTTAATTGCTAAATGCATCACGTTTTCCTGAAATAATCTGTAAATAATGTTTCTGTATACTTTATATTTTTGTTTTATGTATTATGCAATGTATTTTTGTTTGCACCTTGGAGCTTTTCTTCCTGAGCCTCCATTGAAAATGGACAAGTATCCAGCTGCACTAGCCCGGTCAACAAATTTAAAATAAAATGTTTTCCAAATGTTGAATTATATGCAAAATCCACAATTCTCAACCAAATATCTCTATGGTTAAATTCCTGTTACCAATCAACTTGGAAATATATTCACAAAAGATGAATAAATAATAACAGCTGTGTTGTAGAATATTTCTCTAAATTTGGAATTAATACATTTTACTGGATCTTGAAAGACATGTTTTAATGAAAAGAAAAAATATATACTATTGCTCTCCCTTCACTGATTGCATCCTTATAAATTTTAAAAGAGTCACAAATTCAAATTATATAGTTAAAGATTTATTGTTTTTATTTTTCCCTGTATCAAATACTGGAGGTTGATTGGGAACTTTCAATATAAACAAAATGCTAGACCTTAGAGATGCAAATTTAACAATTCTTAATCAGAAATAAATTTCTTAAGCAGAAATAAATCACATAATACAGATTATCTTCTTGTAAGACATTGTTTAGAAAACAATAATTGGTTGACTTTACAATCTTGTAAAAATATGTTAGTGATAAAATCAAAATCTCCATGGATTTTCAAACAAAACATATTCCAAATATACCTGAGTTTTTTTTTTAGAATCAATAACTCAAATAACAATAAATCATATATATATATATATATATATATATATATATATATGTGTGTGTGTGTGTGTGTATATATATATATATATATATATATATATATATATATATATATATATATATATATATATATATATATATATGTATATATATATATATATATATATATATATATGGGTCCATATCAGATGGACGAAAGCCCAGTTAACCGACGACCACATCAACGAGACAACTTCGCCGACAGAACAAATCCCTGACAATGGTGAGTAGTGCAGACTGGGAGTTAGTCCCATTCCTTCACTGTAGTGCGATCTTGGAGTTGGTATATTTAAGTAGGGGGGTGTAGGGGTGCAGGGGGGCTTGCCCCCCTGCTATACATGTTTTAATGTGGTTTTCGAGTGTATTACGGAAGTGGGAATGTATTCCATTCCGTAATACATTGACTTACCATTGTCAGGGATTCGTCCTGTTGGTGATGTCATCTCGTTGATGTGGTCATCGGTTAACTGAGCTTTCATACATCTGACATGGACCCATATATATATACACACATATATATATATATATATATATATATATATATATATATATATATATATATATATATATATATGTGTGTGTGTGTATATCAATAATTTATAAAATAATAAGAGAAGAGTTTGGTTCCACATATTCGTTATTTTGGAATTACTCAACTAAAACTAATGAGAAGGCATTTTCTGATTTAGATGCTTAATTCTTAAATCTACAGAAAAATCTACTTCTTCTCTTTATTGGAAAATATATACGTGGAGATTTCTTCACAGAGCTTTGTTAACTCCATATAAAGTGGCTTTAATATATAACTAAGGGAAAATTAACTTGCGGATTCTGCAAGCCCTGCACGTCATGCAAGACTAGTGCAGAAGTTCCAGCAGATAAATATGTTTGCTGTGCGATCCAGGAATAACCTGTATGGGCATGCACGAGCGCTCCTGCACTAGTCCTGCATGGACTCAGCCCCTGTATGCAAATTAACCCATTTGCAGGAGAAATCCATGCAAATGAGGTGAATTTACAATCCAGGAAGCTGGAAACCGGCCATGCAGGAATAGTGTAATCTGTAGAAATGTATTCCGCCAGTTACAGAATACATTTCTGCAAATTACAAAATGGAGCCATGACAGCTCCAAATAAAGGGTGTATATCATGTAGAAAGCATGCCAATGGCCAACTATAAGGCCATTGGCATGGAAAACACTTGAAAAAAAAATCACCTTTCAATTTTTTTTTTGTCATTCTCGGCTGTTTAAGCATAGGGCAGCGGTGCGCAAACGGGATCGGGGGGAAAATAAGAAAAAATCCCTTAAATAAGCATTCTAACCAAAATCACTATTCTGGCATTATACTTAATGGCAGGCAGAAGACAACATGGCCAGTGAATAGTGGTTGCTAAGGGGGGAGGCTCAGTGTGGGACATGTAATTATGCATTAGCAGGCAATCCTATGCAAATGAAGGGAATGATAGTGAATCCCAGATTTCCCCTGAATGCTAGGCAGCTTCCAAAAGTGTAAGAGCAGGAATAGCTTGGTGCAATCCTAGGAGTTAGCTGATATCATAGTCATCATCATCATCATCATGTGTGTCAGGCATACTGTAAGCAGATTGGAGCCCTGTGGCTCGGGTTAGCTCCTAGCTTAGCACAGCTAAGCAAGGGAGTGTGTCTGTGGCTGCCTAGACCTCTTTACATTGCCTAAGTGGGTGTGCACACCACGCACCAGGTTTTAAAGGGAAAAATAAGGAAACCAGGAAATAGCAGCTCTGTGCACATTTGAGCACTGTGTTTGCGTGGCGTGCCCCCGGGCTTAAATAGGAAGGCAATGGGAAGGGAAAACAGCAGTAGGAAGGTAATCAGGGAGAACTAGCATAGCTGTCAGGTGAAATGTATCAGAATCACCCAGTTTACACAGGCAGCAGACCAGACCAGCCCAGAACTCTACTATAAACCATGCAAACACCTTTCCCTCTGTTTTTTCCCATACTCTAAACCACCGGTGTATACAAGCGGGGAAGTTTTAACAAACAAAACAACAAAATGATAGGGGCTGCAATAAAAGGCTGAGGGTGGTGAGGATGTGAATGCTGTTGACCAACACACAGTGAGGAGACAGAGAAGAGTGTACAGACCTAGAGTAACCTACCAGGGGCTACATGAGCTGGAGACAGTGGAGTGCTATAGGGTGGACAGGGACCATTTACAGTAAATTGTTGGGCTGTGCCAGCCACACCTGACACACAGAACTAACAGACGGGAACCCATCCCAGTGGATACCAAGGTATGTATAGGCCTAAGTATACTAGCTACAGGTACCTTCCAAAGGCCAACTGAGGATATGATGGGGATCTCACAGGGATTAGCATCCAGGGTACTCCACCAGTTCCTGGATGCCATGTCAGCACATGCCAGTGAGCACGTATATTTTCCCAACACCCGTGAGGCATTGGCCAGCAGTATGCAACTGTTCCACCAAATAGCAGAATACCCTGAGGTAGTGGATGCTATAAACTGCATGCACATATGCATCAAAGCACAACCCAGTGAGCGGGGTAGGGTCTACATCAACCGCAAGAGCTTCTCCTCCATCAACTGCCAGGTCATGTGCGATGCCCAGGGCATAATAATGAATGTGTGCTGGCTGCTCTGGAAGCTATCACAATTCCCACATCTGGCATCTGATGCAGCTGTACCAGACATTTGCCAGTGGTGACATCCCTTACGGTCACCTAGTGAGTGATGCTGGTTATTCACTGGAGCCATGGCGGATGACACCCATCAGAAATGCACACACACCCAAACAAGAACTCCATAATGAGGCACATGCACAGACCAGAATTATAATACAGCATGTGTTTGGGATGCTGCTGTCATGGTTCCAGTGTCTGGACACATCCAGTGGAGCCTTGCAGTACTCACCAGCTACATGTACCCAAATTGTCATCGTATGTGCCATGCTACACACTATGATCCTGTGGAAACTGCTGCAGCAGGAACAGCATGGGGCAGATCCACACAACCCCCCCCCACCATTGCCAAAGCCTGCACAGACACAGAGTGACTCAGAGGAGGAACAACCTGAACCTGCCCCAGTAGGCAGAAAGAGGTCTACCCAGTATGCCCTGGCCTTGGCAAAGAGGCAATGCATAGCACATACACTGACACAGGAGGGACCCAGGGAACGACACCTCTCTCTGACACGCACATACAGCAAAAGGGATGCCAAACATGACACTACCTGTGCTCAACCATGTGTAGGGAGTGTACTATGTGCATCTGACATAGGTAGCTCTGCAGCACCACCCTCAATACTGGCACACCCACAAGGTAAGTCACTCAACCTACCACTTGCTGAATGGAGTAGAATGTGGTGTTACCGGTATCTATGGTATGGATGTGAGCATACAAGGGAATCAGGTGGCTGAATGGTATGCCAGCAGATAGTATACACCTATAGTGGCACCATGAGATCTGTAACAAATACTAGTGTCACCATAGTAGCCAGTACTACACAGGGCGACAAGACCCACTGCAGGAAATGTGCTGGGCCACATGTGTGTCCATATGACTCACACATGCCAGTCAGGGAGGTTCACATACTCAACAACAGTCTCAGCCAGCAGGACAGGTATAGACAAACACAAACAAAGGCTGTGCTATGACCTCTGAATGATGCCTATGGGTAACCTCCCCCCCAGGCCTACACAGACAGACTACAGCAGGTCAGGCAGTGGGATATTAGTTTTGAAGAGTAGGAAGTCAGAAACTAATATGTAGGTCAATCAAAGCTAAGACCTGTAGTACACTGATATGCCTCAAGTCAGTATGATAGGTTAGAATACAGAATGAAATGGAATACCTGACATACCAGTACAGTCATAGCAAATGTGTACAAGTGGCAGGTGTGCCCCCCCATCCTGTGTAGAAATGTAGTAACAGTCAGGTGTGCCCCCCAATCCTGTGTAGAAAGGTAGAGACAGTCAGGTGTGCCCCCTAATCCTGTGTAAAAATGTCAAAACAGTCAGGTGTGCCCCCCAATCCTATGAAAAAAATGTAGAAATAGTCAGGTGTGCCCCCCTAATCTGATGTGCACACGTTGTAACAGTCAGGTGTGCACCCCACAACCCTATGTAGAAATGTAGTAACATGTATGTGTAGGTATAATACCAGTGGAGCACAGATGCACAGAGGTGGCCAATGTAACAGGATAGGTTGTAGCATTTGTAGAATATGTGGGTATGTGTGTGTTAGGTTGGTGTGTGTATCATATTGTGTGAGAGTGGTCAGTATGTATACATGTTGAGGTAAGACCTGGTGGCCATTGCCCACTACTGCTGATGACAGGGACAAGTCCTCACAACTGCAGTGCCAAAGACAATTCCCACCAGTATAACACATGCTAACAATTAGCCATTGTAAATGTATGGTGGTAATATGTGTCACCATCTGAAAGATTGAATAGCATGGCTGTTGGGCCATATATACAAGCAGTACACAGGAGAAAGTACCCCAGACATACAGTAAATATTATGTCACTGTGAAATGGAGACACTCTTGGAATTGTACATACAGGTATGCATCACATTATCTGGTCCTGTAGTAGGGGATACTGGTGTTGTCTGCCTGAACACTTGCAGATCACAAAGGAGGTAAGACTGATGTATTGGGAAACAGCTGATGTACCTGCACATGCCAGCATAACTGGAATGCCCCATGCATATCTGTGTGTCAGATGCAAGTAGTGTCCATAGCACACATGCACCCAGCTCATGCAAACACTACCCACAGGAACCTCTCTGGTCGTATCCCTGCTGTGGGGTATGGGTACAACATGACCCCACCTGTATATGGCAATAGTGAAAGAATGCAGCATGCAGTGCAGGTGTCCCATGCAAGTGTATCCCTAGCCATAGGTAGCACCCTGCCAGCATCCACACCACCTGATCAAGACTGATAGAAGGTATTGGCATGAACACCTAGCACACATACCCTGTCACCGAAGGGAAATATAGTGTATGATGGTCTGAGACTGTAGGACTGACAGAATATAACTGCCTGCCACATCTGGCCTGCATCAACACCTAATGGCCCACAGGCCTCTGCCAAGGGCCTGTGTCTCACATGTTATGTCATGGACACCCAAATAACAACATAACACACTCCACATAAGCCATATCCAAGGCCATGCAGACAAATCACAGTAACATGTCCACCATGTCCCACTGCATGAACTCTGGACCAACACCAACACAGCTGTGATGGGGTGATAACCTTAAGGAAAGTATCAGAGAATGTATGCATAATGTATGGAAGAGTTTAGAATAACAGAGGGGAGGTTGGGAGCATGTGCAGCATGGAATGTGCAAGGTCCAACACAGAGCTGTGTGCACACACTATCCCTGGCTGCAAACACATAAATGAGTGGCCACATATTTGCCCATACACTGCAACAGGGGTAATGTCCTAACTCATGGCCCTTGCCTCAGGGTAACCTGTGTGAATCTGTATAGCTGTGAGGTATTGCCACAGCAAGATAAGCCCATACTGTCATGTCGATGGATGTACAAGTATGGGATCCTCTGCCAGCACTGTACCAAGGTGCTGAACCAGATACACAGACCCAGCAGCAAGTGTCTGCAGCACCCCCTCCAGAATGTCATAACTTACCTTGAATATGCAGGTGTCTGCCCACAATACTGGACACAGCTGCAGTCACCCTTATCCCCAAAGATTTCACTGTGAGCAGGACTGTCCACCTGACAGTACATGAGGACAGAAAACATCACAGTGTATAACAGTACACATGTCTGAATATCTCTACTAACAGCGGTACCATGTAGCTGAAGCAGCACAGGCACAATCACCTACAGTACACACTAACCCCTGCACAGTTTGTCCCCATATTGCCAAATGATCGACGGATACCATGCAGAAACAGTTTGCTACCTGTAGGTGTACAACACAAAGGTCTGCACTGGAGTACAAACTACCTGAAATCGATCAACACATTCAATACAGAAGGGCATACTGGGCATGATCACACACTTAGAGAAATGAAGGAAATGTCAGACAACATACCGAAAGGTCATACTGGGCATGCTCACACACTTAAACAAATGAAGCCCATGTCTGCAAACAACAGTGGACCATACATATCTGGCAGTTGCAGATGTTAGTGCAGACACTTCTCAGTATGCACCAGTCATGCTTTGCACACACAGTGGATAGGAATACAGACATATATCCAAGGACAACACGCTATAATAAGCCAAAAGTAGATGTACATAGATGTGTGGAAGAGAGTGACTGTGACAAGGAGCCATCCATTATGAGGCCTGTCCCACCCAGCACGCAGCTAAATGGCTGCAACCACATGAGGTGTAAATGTCATTCACTGTAGACATTAGCCACCGGTATCCATCAGCATTACAGACTATGTGGTGCAAGGGCTAGCTGTGCAACATGGCTGTACAAGGAAGTAGTCTTCTAGCAGCTATATACATGTACCTGTGGAATATAACCCTGTGTGTGCCTGCATGTGGTGTGTCAACCTCTAGATGAATGAGTTATGGCCCATGCACACACACCGTCCTCCCCATAGCCCTACTATGACAAGCCTGCTGAGGTCATCCACTTTGAAATACACCTTTGGGAAAGGTGTAGCCCAGTAATCTCTGAGGCATGTACTATAACTGTGTACTACCATAGTATGATAAACTAGTTAGGTAGGAGTTCTAATCTCAGACATGGTAACTGTGTGTGTGCGTGTTTGTGTGTGTGTGTGTGTGTGTGTGTGTATATGTGTGTGTGTGTGTGTGTGTGTGTGTGTGTGTGTGTGTGTGTGTGTGTGTGTGTCTGTGTAGAAAGGAATGCTTTTAAGACTAGTCACACTCACTACAATTCAAATGGCCTACTTTGGCAAGGCTGCTGATGTCATTCAGTGTGAAATACACCTTTCAGAAAACTGTAACTCAGTAATCTCCATGGCATGTGCTATAACTGTGTACAGCTGTAGTGTGATAAACTAGTTAGGTAGGAGTTCTAATCCCAGTCATGGCAATTGTGTGTGTGTGTTTGTGTGTGTGTGTGGCTCTGTTTGTGTAGAGAGGAATGCTTTTCAGGCTAGACACACTCACTACAATTCAAATGGCCTACTTTGGCAAGGCTGCTGATGTCATTCACTGTGAAATACACCTTTCAGAAAGCTGTAGCCCAATAATCTATGTGGCGAGTCCTATAACTGCGTACTGCTATAGCGTGATAAACTAATTAGGTAGGAGTTCTAATCCCAGACATGGCAACTATGTGCGTACTTGTGTGTCCCTGTCTGTGTAGAGAGCAATGCTTTTTAGGCTAGTCACACTCACTACAATTCAAATACCCTACTTTCGCAAGGCTGCTGATGTCATTCACTGTGAAATACACCTTTTGGAAATCTGTAGCCAAGTAATCTCTGTGGTGTGTCCTATAACTGCATACTGCTGTAGTGTGATAAACTAGTTAGATAGGGGTTCTAATCCCAGACATGGCAACTGTGTGTGTGTGTGTGTGTGTGTGTGTGTGTGTGTGTGTGTGTGTGTGTGTGTGTACTGTTATGCAATGCTGTACAGGTTTTAAAGTGCATTTATTGTTTTCCCCCACAGGTGGTGAGGTGGGTCAGGGTCCCTCCTGCATGCAATCTGATGTTGGTGTCCATTCAGATACTGAAGATGATGATAGTACTGTTGCGGCACAGGTGGTGTTGTCAGGGGCTGACATTGCACCATCATTTGACATCCCCCTTTTAGCCACCCCAACCCCGCACACAGTTTCAGTGCCTAAACATACCACATCACCAGTAGACATAGCAGAGGGCTGGCATTTGGTGGCAGTGCACACGAAAGTGTGGTAACCATGCCTACTGTGTCTAGTCACAGCAGGCATAGCCAGATGTCTGGCAGGGCACCACATAGGCAGATGTCCCAGGGTGCTCATGGTAGGGCCACTGGACATCATGCTCCTGGCAGAGGTGACATAGCTGGTACCAGCAGGTGCATATTTCCGGCTGTTATGGTGGCACAGGCACGTATGGAACGTTACACCAGACAGGGTCTGAGGCTGCACAGGGCTGCTCTCACATCTGTAAGTGACAACATCTGTGAACTGTCTGGTGCCATCCGTGCTTATACCAAGCTCATGGATAGACAGCATGGTGAGATGATGGCTCTCATCAGCCGTGGTGTGTCCGTGCTTCAACATGTGGTGGAGTATAATGATGGCTGTGTGGACATAGGCCAGCAACACCAGCAGCTGGCAGTCAACATTGACATGCTAGGACACCAAGGGGCTCCCGTAGTGTCAGTACCATCCCCAGCAGTCCGATGGGTGCTGTCCATACCACACCACAGCAGGCCACGTGCAAATGGTCCTGGCCAGTTCCAGGAGGGGCCTGGTACCAGTGGACATTTGTTATCAGCAGGTGAGAGTAACACATCAAGGCCTGTACCTGGATGTGTCCATGGAACCCCTGGTAGGCACAGTCCACATGTCCGTGGCCAGAGGCAGTGAACTGCACACCCTGTCAGGTATGGTCTGCAGCTGTCCATAAACACCTGAGTAGGGTAGCCACATGGCAGAACTGTGTTCATGCATACCCACACAGTATACAAACACACCTAGGGCAACCCCATACCTACACACACCACAGCACCACACCCAACTCACTGCAGTACACCCCTCACCCACACACACATGGTGTCAAATGTATGGCCCCTTTGGCATCCCAACATCACACCCTGTGCATATGATGATACCTGTGCCATATCCCTGTCATCCATACCATCATTGCAGGATCAGGCTAATATGGTTCTGATGCACATGGTGACTTTCCTACAGTGTACTGCACTCTAACATGTTGTAAGGAGTAAAGTGTAATGCATATATGGCAGGTAGTGTAGCCATCCAGCAATGATGCATTATAGCAGTTAGTTACACTGGTTGATTGTGGTCTCTGTAATATTATCCATTTGTGTTATAGGTGTACATGTGTCAGCACATGGATGCCCTGTGCATATGATGATGCATGTGCCACATCCCTGTCATCCATACCATCAATGACAGAACAGGCTAATATGCTTCTGATGCACACAGTGACTGTACTACAGTGTTCCACAGTACTGCAGTGTAACATGTTGTAAGGAGTAAAGTGTAATGCATATATGGCAGGTAGTGTAGCCATCCAGCAATGATGCATTACAGCTGTTAGTCACACTGGCTGATTGCGGTCCCTATAATGTTATCCATCTGTGTTGTAGGTATACATGGGTATAGAAACTGTGGTGACACCATGGCTGTGACATATCTGGGGTACAATCAGCAAGATAACAGTAGCAGTCAAGAAATATGGCAACACTTGAATGACCACAAACATAAAAGTAAAAAAACGTTTTATTTTGTACCTTAAGCGTTTTCACTAAATACCTTTATCAGACCGTGCAACTAGCTATTGCAAGGGATTTAAAAACTTAAGAGAACCAATCAAAAGATTCATATAAAAATGACAAGGCAAGGGCCTCAATGAAAGAGCTTCAATAAAACTCATTTTGAAACAAAGGAAATTGTCGGTTGCAACTAACTAATCATATAAGCTTAGATATCTGACCTACTATTTTGGTTCCCATGCGTATTGTTAATCTTTTATATAGACTTTTTCATTACACAGGGGAACTTTTGATTGCTGTACATTGATCATGGTAATTTCCTTCTCTTTGCTTATTTTTTATGTATATAGGAGTTTATTCACACACACACACACACACACACACACACACACACACACACACACACACACACACACACACACACGCACACACGCACACCCCCCCCACACACACACATCTCCGTAATACCTACCTGTCCATGGCTTTATAGACAGTCCCATGTATATGTCCATGTGGTACCCCATCCTGCATCACACTTGTTAACATACACACATTGATACCACTCATTCACATATCAGTCCTCTAAATGCCTACACAAGTGGTCACAACACAAGACCTGTTACTACATTACCTGTCTGACCTGTGTGTAGTGGTTTTAGATGTCCTCACTGCTATCATTCGATATTCCCCTGTGTATGTATGGACATTATCAGTGTGGCTCCTATATGTGTGGGCTACAATGTTCTATCCATAATATCACACACTGGTGTGTCAAGTGTATGTAATGCTCAGTACCTGCCAGAATGCTGCTCATTCAGCCTATCATGTGACAACTGTAATATGTGGATACACTCCTTGGTGTTGACTAGTGCTTCCCCAATGCATCTGTAGTGCTGTATACGTGGGTTGTAGGTGACCTTTCTGTTGAATGCGATATTAAGGGTGTACCTGGTATTTACCTTCTCTCTTGATGCCTGTTCCATGCTACAGACCATATTATACTATCAGCTGCCCTGTGATTACACACATGACAAGTATTCCTGGTGTGTAATGTGGCAGTCCATGTACATGGACTGCATGATCCCAGATGGTGGTACTGCTGTGTGAATACCCCACAATCACACATGTGCATACATGGCCAGCCATACAAACACACAGATATGCACACAAGCATCCTACATGCATCAACCTCCCTCCACTTCACCAGAGTGACCATACAGACAAACTAACCACCCACCAGGATGCACACACACACACACACACACACACACACACACACATACAGGTGAGGTTGCACAATGATAGTACACACAGTCCTCCTATTACCCCTCTGTAGACATGCATAACATATGGTACCCAATAGCATGCAGTGCAGCTATAGTCAATCCATGCTAGCAACAGTATACATGTGTGTGATGCATGTGCTGTGTCACTAGGTGATGCACCTTCCCCTGGATACCACTGCGCCCATGAACACAGTATTTCTGTGCACCTGTTCTGCACCCTGCCATGTACTGTGCACCACACCTCACAAGTGTACTACCCATTGATGAATGTGTACTACTGTGTTGGTTATGTCAGCTTTAATGCTCACAGCCCCTATGTTTTCTAGCAACACATACCTGGTATGATATGTGGACAGATGTAATTTGTGAATGCCGGATGTCTGATGCACAGCTCCCAACATCAGCGGACCATGTATGACCAATTCAAAACTCTTACACTGACAACCATCAGAGCATACCATGGCTATGGGGGGTATACACACCCTTATTGATATGATTCACCCATCCTTAATCTGCCATGTGACCACATTGCCACATCTCTTAGCAGTACATGAGCCCGATATGTGACATATGTTCTGTACTTTCACATGCAGTGTCTACGGAATGTGTTAGGTGTGTAGATGCTGACCACAGTGCATACACACCATGTGGGCATATGTGTGCACACCCTTATCATGACGGTTTGTCGCATCTCTTGTGGTGTGTACTACAGCAGTCCCTACTCCTGGCAGGGGTATACCAGCATGGGCCATCTGCATTTGCCAGTGTATGTTCAGTGAGCCCTACACATGTCCCCCTATTTTGCATGATTGCAAGGTCTACTCATGTGTACATCCCTTGGTGTTCACACACTGCCATCACTATTGCTGTGGGGGTAGGGTTACAGCTGCCACAGGTCCTGAACCTGACTATGTGCAGATACAGCCAATCATAGCATGCTTAGGATCCCTGCTGCAGTGCACTGGTGTTTCATGCTGACACCCCTCCCCCTCCTTCAGCCTTTTTTGCAGATGCATGACAAGTAAGCCCTACATGTGTATAACTTTGCACTGAACACCACATGTTACAGCTTAGTCCCAGCTGATAATGTGGACCACTGTAATGCCTTATGCCATAGTGTATCTCTGCAGCAGTTGCCATTGTCCTACAGGTATATACACCGGTGTTGTACTGTATATGGGTGTTGTTCCAAACATGTCCCTACTGTAGGCCATGTCTCCCACCATTATGTTACTCCCTGTGGACACATTCCACAATGACAGGATGTTAGTTATCATACAGGTGTCTGACATACCCTTCCAATAGCCCATCATGGTCACTCCTGTGATGCCTTGCATTTCACAGGAACAATGCATGCACATGCACAGCATGCATTCTGGGTAGGTGTGTTAGATGTGTACATAGCATATACCATAGCCTTTACATGCCCAGTGTATTGGCAAGGAGCTACATAAACCATACTCACCAGCTACAGGCTGCTGCCATGGTGGTATCCTGGAGGGACCTACATAAGAGGGTGAGAGATGCAAAGTCAGTGGCCACAACTGTGGCAGAGCTACAGGATGGGTGCAGTGTTACAATACATCAACAGTATATTTCCACAATACTACCACATATGGGCAACTGTTTATCTCTACTATGCAGCAACAAAATATATCTATGACATGTCAGATATGCATGCTCTACCTTTACCGATGCGGACGTATACGCAACAGTGGTCTACAGATGTACCCTGTGGCCTTACCTGCATGCTCCTTGGCCAGTGTGTGGGTGGCACCCACCTCCCCAAAGGTGTCTGGTGGTTGGTGTGTGGCCAGACAGGGAGGTGCCACGATGCTGGCCAAGAGCTCCTCCACACATGTCGGGGGGTGGATGGCATGCTCCCTCCTCTGGCGAGGTGATCCCCCAGACTGAAGCAGCACACCGATGGACATTGCAAATCAGGTCAGTACAATGAGGCCGGACCTGCTCATAACTGCAGTTGTGCAGTCTGACATCATTGACCCTGTGGACTAAGTCGTTCCACAGGGCAGTCCACCCCTGCTGATTATGGGCAGCCCGGACAAACAAGGTTGCATAGTGATGGATTAGTGCATCCAGCAGGATGTCATTTTCCACTGATGAGTACGCTGGCAGCCTTGCATGAGACATATTGCCTGAAAGACATAAAGATGGACACAGGTGTGAGCAGGTCATGGAGCAAGGTTACCACAGTTCTTAATATGCATCACTGTCACCTCTCCTCCATATCAGCGACAACAAACCATACACACATCTCACTAGGTATGGTTACAGCATACCTACCACTGGGGCAGATATTGTACTGTACCACACTTTGTGCAATGTGTTTGTAGCCATGTTCCCTGTGTGGACACTATCATTACTGGCCTGTTACAGACTATTCACCTGCATGCCATTGTCAGGGCCACAATGGTTCCATATATTCCTGTGGTATGCCTGCTATGTGTGTGCTGCACATCTGACATACTGTGTTATTGCAGTTATCTATGCATGCTTTTGGACATGTTCTGGGACTGTGTAGACTATTACTACCAACATATGTTCTATAACAGTAACACAATAGCATGTATATGTACTATTAGCCAGCAGAACCACCTCTCCGAACTCATCTGCCCATGGTACTCGTCCACATCACATGTGTCCCAACCTAGGGCCTCCTCATGTACTGGTCCAGCAATACAGTCAGATGGGACCAACCCAGAGGATGTTGCCCCCCCAGGGGCACACACAGCCATGTTCCTGTCCCCTGTGGTCAGGTCCAGGGTCTGTTCCATAACAGGCTCCACAGACACATGTGGGATGTGCTACATCACTCTGAGGCACCCAGTACACATTCACAGGGCCAACATGCTCGTCCTGCTCAGCCACCAGGCCAGGGACATTCAGGATGTGGACTGCTGTTGTGAGTAGCAGTGGGTGGGAGACTTGTTCCCATTGTGTCCATATTGGGGCCCATGGGGCATCCACATCTCAAACCACACATACCATACAGCGTGTTTACCCACCACATGTGTCACATACCACCTCTGTAGGCTGTCCTCTATACCTACAAACCCTGACCACCTCCACAACTATACCTGCCATATTTCACCATATTCCCATTCCATAATTCACAGACAATGGCAATGTGGTCCCAACAAGGGGTTCACATGTGACATACCCATCCATGTTGCACACACTGACAGCTGTAAATATCTGTGTGTATTGCTATGTGTGCCGTTTTCTAACACATAGCATGCAGCACTGTAGTAGTAATATAGGGGGACATGTATGTACATACATATATGTTTGTGTGTGTGTTTGTATATATGTAGACACGTTCATATAGGTATATATCTATATATGTGTAGATATATGTGAGATATATATATATATATATATATATATATATATATATATATATAGAAAGATATAGATATGTGTGTGTGTGTGTGTGTGTGCTCATATATATGTCTACACATGGGCATCTGTATATTTGTGGACATGCATGTAGATATATATATATATATATATATATATATATATATATATATATATATATACATATATATTTTTTATATAATATATATGTGTATATATGTACACATGTGCATACTTATATTTGGGGTACATTCAGACATCAGGTTCACAGTCTCACAACACCTTCCTGCACAGCTGCACTGTTCTGCCTTGCTACAACACAGACAGGTGCCACATATGGACACAGCCTGACATTGGGGGGTATATGTAGGGCCAGATTGCAGGTAACCCTATTACACACCTATGGCATCCCTGCATGCTACAATACAGATTAACCTGAGTATCCTGCAAGGGGTGGGCTGTGGATCCCACGTGTCCATCATAATGGCATTACTTCCACCACCAGCTTTTGGTCACGTTATACACATAGTTCCAATTACACAAAACACACTATGATGGCTTACATCTTATCAGTCAGTGCTGCTCTGCAAGGCTGAGGGGTATAGGCCACTCCCCAAAGGGACAGACTCTGTCGTCCTTAGCAGTTGTTCAGCTGAACATCATTACAACAACAATACCTGAAGTCACATATAAAACATTCCACATCATCTATCTCATTATTATGGACCAAGTACTATGGTCGATTACATACATATATACTTCACATACCTGTTATGGGACTGCAGGCTCTTCTAGAGTGTTTTTTCCCCTTATATGCACTCTCTCTCTTTCTCTCTCTGTCTCTCAATCTCTCTTCAGTAAATGGAATGAGCTGCTTTGCATTGATTGCAGCATGGAATTTGTAGGTGATGCACATGATCAGATGATGGCCTCTGCACCAATCAGTGTCCTCCACTTGCTACCTGCATGCAGCATGCTATGTAGTACTTTCAATTACCACTGTCAAGGCAACCAACTACTATAAATCCCTCCATCATGTGGGCGTGGTCCCTCTACCTTTCCTGTATGATGGACGCCCTTCCTTTGTGTGGGCATCAGTGTTACAGACAAAAGGTAGCAAAACCTCTTACAGGAGAACCTGCACACTCATGCCAGCTACATATTTGTAGGAGGTTCCAGAACTGCAGACAGAGTGTGAGTAATGTTGTTGTATGCGTTGTATAGCACTGGTGTTACAGGGTTTGTGTGTATATACTAGTTTAACTTGGAATGCAGTCTGTCTGCATAGCTCTCAACTGTGGGCCTATCCTCTTGATGGTCAGGGGTGTGCCTATTATGTTTGTTTGCCCACCACACAGGTCTTGTGTCAGATATACCACTGGCAGTGTGTGTGTTGAGTGTTATCAGTACATGGCTACATCCATTTCTGTTTCTAACTTCATATTTCTGACTAAGGGTATGTTGCAGACTATCCTGTAACACCAGCAACTTGCTTAGTGTATGACAACAATTTTACACATATGGGTCTGTGTTCCAGCCTCTATCCTCCACCTACATACCAGGTTTTGCACATATGGTATGCTGCCAGGGGTTGTTATGTAGTTGGCTGTGAGTATGTCATGCTGCCATTCCTGCCATCAGTCCACTGCTGTTGTGTCCCCCACACATACTGGGGGGTTGGGGGCCATATATGTGTGGGCTTCAGCTACACAATACATGTGTGCCCTTATGCACTCCAGAGGCCAGTGTATGTAACAATGGTATATGGCCCTGTATTATTAAGTCTAGGGGGGGATGCACCATAACTAACCTAGGCTGTTACAACATGTGGGGGTATCAGGGGTAAGCTGCCTTAAGGTATTTGGATGTACATTATCATACAATCTACCTTGGGTAAATGTAGGCCTACTGCCTCCTGCCATACAGACTGTTCTGTTTGTCAGTGTGATTGTGATGGTGTCAGTTATGCCTTGTTATGTAACAAATACATCTCATTGTGTCATTTGAGGTCTTTACCACCTAGGGATTGTGTACAGAGTGTACATAGAGGCTGCTGAACTATACATCTGCATTACTTACTGTTGATTGTTTGGTATCCTGTGGCCTGGTCTGTCTTTATTATTTTACTATTTGAAGGCCTCGGCCTGGACAGCAACATATGTAAACCTTTCCAGACTACTGTATTAGTATAACTTTCACAGTTGCATTACTCTGTTTATATGGATGTCAGTGTCTAAACAGCTATATGACATGGAATATACAACTGTAATAGTACACAAATAAAGCTTCAATATTGCATGCACCTTCTACATATGTATCTTCCTATACATATCTCTGTGTGTATGTGTAGTTACACACACACATATATATATATATATATATATATATATATATATATATATATATATATATATATATATCTGTAGCTGCATATATGTGTCAGTGTATATGTATTCTAGGGATTTTGATTGCTTCACATTGTACATTCTGTATGGGAGCCAGACTGTACTGCATGATATGTTATTGATAACAGCCTGACATCACACAGGTGGGATGGAATACTGTTAACATCTTGTGCCCTTGTCGTGTCAGGTCCTGGTTATGGGATCTGCAACAGTTGGTAGTGTATTGCAGGGCAGATGTGTTTGGATGGTGGGGGGGGTACCTATTCATATAAGACATATGTTGTTTGGGGCCTCTCAACCCCATTAACGGTGCATGTGGACATATATGTTTTTGTTATGTTCCCATTTTTATCTACAGATGTATGTCCATATATACCAATATATATATATATGCTTACATATGTATTTACTGCTGTATATATGTATATATATATATATATATATATATATATATATATATATATATATATATATATATATATATATATATATATATATACATAGAGATGTAGACATATATATCTATAGATGTATGCATATGTATGTATATATGTTTATCTCTCTCTCTCTCTCTCTCTCTCTCTATATATATATATATATATATATATATATATACATATATAGATATGTTATATCTATTTAGATATTAATATATATACACATTCACACACATACATCTACATGTAGAAATACATTCCCTGTACTGTTGAATGACTGGGCTGGATGATATGTTTGTGAAAACATCAGGGCTATGTATGTCTGCCATGGCTTAGTGGTAAATCACTTTGGCTATGGTTTGCATGGTCTTGGGTTTGAGCCTTGCAGAGGCTGTTTATTTTGTTGCTGGGCAGAACAAGGGCCATTGGATACAGAGTGATTAAGGCACTTTTAAGGAGTTGTAAGCAGGTTTGCATGGGTTTGCATGGAGATAAACACTGCTAACTTCTGATTAAGTTTCTTATACTCAGCTTCTAAATCGCTTAACCTGTGTAGGCATTGCTTACCACCTCGCAAACAGGCTTAAACCCGCTTACTGCTGATTTAAAGTGTTTACTCCTGCTTACCCCCATGCTAATTTCTTTAAAATAAAAGAAACAAAGGGTTGATAGGAAAGTGGTGAAAAAGGGGCATAAAGAGGGAAAGACAGTAGGGGAAAATAGCTAGGGATGTGCAGGAAGGCTGTAGGAAAGTTCCATAGCTGCCCATTTCTTCTACAGCAACAGCTGTGCATATACACTGAATTTGGAGGTAGATTTGTACACTCAAACCCCTGAGAGAGGGGCGAGGACAACAATAATATGTTGTGATGCCAATTAGACCAGATTATATGTGTCCAGTGGACATGTGTGTGAAATGGACAGCTATGCATGAGGCATGATTTTTTTTTGGGGGGAACAGATTGCCCTTTTTTTTCAGGTGAGAGTGGGATGTTGTGGAGGGATAGTAGGTATATTTGGAGAAGTAGGTTGGGTAGGTTAACAGACACGACAAACAAGATGCATACAGGGGCTGTATATGACATATGTGGGGGGTAAACACCTTGATGAGGAGGGGTGTTGGGAAACTGGAAGCCCATGAGCCCCCTAGTGGAAACAGTGGGACTGCGGTCCCCACCCATGGGCAGTCACCACTGCACCTTCACAGCCCCGAAGGTGGCTGTGCGGCCCTCAAGCTGGCGTAGCAGATCGCTAACCTCCCAGCAGAGCTTGCTATGCACCACGACCCAGACCTGGCGACGTGTGACATGTTCCTTTCCATGCCCACTCCCAGTGGGGGATGAGCCCCATCCCCTGAGGTGGTTCCACCCAAAGGTGGTGCAGGACCAACGGATAAGGAGGTCCCAGGTTGGGCCCAAGATGTGCTGGTGCCCGGTGCTATGGCCAGCTGAGGTGGGACAGGTAGGTCCGCTGGGACCGGCCTTCCCAAACGTGCTCTAGTATTTAAATTTTATCAACATATGTGGGTTAGTAATGATCAACACATTCCAGGGTTAGGTATAACAGCATGCATAGATATTCCCATTAATCTAGACACCAGATACGGAAGAGTAGCATAGCATACGGAACACATGCATTTATGGGACCACAGTGGTAATAATAACAGCATTCAGGTACATTGATGGCACCATGCCACCAATGTTGGTGTATTTCAACATAGCACATGTATGGAAACAGATTTAGATAATTATGAGCCAAGAGGACATATGTCCAAACAGAACAGTGAGGTCATTACATACCGGTTGAAGTGGGTATTTAGTTTACTGTTAGAGATATGGTGGGGGGAAGAGAAAGATGTCAATTAACTACTAGTATATTTCTGTAGTTCACATTACTTTCCTAGTCAGTGCTGTTATCTGTACCTTACAAGCATTACTACACTACCCTATTGCCTTAGTTTTGACAGTAATATGGCTGTCATCTTTATACATGAAATGGTTTTACCTGCAGTATACACCTCTTACCTGGTATACCTGTGGATGAAATGTTTGTTAACACTAACTAAATGTTTCTACACATACTCCTAGACTCCAGGTTACTGTTGTGCACATACCTGTCCATCCCTTTCTGCACAGACTCTGGCCATGTCTTGGCCACATGCAGGTGAACCGGGAAATATCTACACTATTGCCCTCTTCAACCTTTAGTGACTTACCACACTCTTATACAGGCTTTCCTTATTCTTCTTCTTTCAGCTGCTCCAGTCAGGGGTCGCCACAATAGATCAAATGTTTCCATTTCTTCCTGTCCTTTGCATCTTGCTCTGTCACACCAACCACCTGCATGTCCTCTCTCACCACATCCATAAACCTTATCTTAGGCCTTCCTCTTTTCCTGTTACCTGGCAGCTTCATCCTTAGCATCTTTTCCCCAATATAATCTGCATCCCTCCTCAGCACATGTCCAAACCAACGTAATCTTGCCTCTCTGGCTTTGTCTCCAAACCTTCCAACCTGGGTTGACCCTCTAATATACCTATTCCTAATCCTGTCCATCCTCGTCACACCAGTGCAAATCTTAACGTCTTCAACTCTGCCACGTCAAGCTCTGACTCCTGCCTTTTTGTCAGTGCCACTGTCTCTAACCCATATAGCATAGTTGGTCTCACTACCCTCTTGTAGACCTTCGCTTTCACTATTACTGGTACTCGTCTGTCACAAATCACTCCTGACACTCTTCTCCACCCACTCCATCCTGCCTGTACTCTCTTCTTCACCTCTCTACCACACTCACCATTACTCTGAACTGTTGATCCCAAGTATTTAAACTCATCCACCTTCGTCACCCCTACTCCCTGCATCCTCACCATTCCTCTATCCTCCCTCTCATTCACACACATATATTCTGTCTTAGTCCTGCTGACCTTCATTCCTCTTCTCTCTAGAGCATATCTCCACCTCTCCAGGGTCTCCTCCACCTGTTCCCTACTCTCACTACAGATCACAATGTCATCTGCAAACATTATAGTCTATGGAGAATCCTGTCTGATCTCGTCTGTCAACCTGTCCATCACCATTACAAATAAGAAAGGGCTCAGAGCTGAACCTTGATGTAATCCCACCTACACCTTAAACGCATCCGTCACTCCCACGGCAGACCTCACTGCTGTCACACTAACCTCGTACATATCCTGTACCACTCTTACATACTTCTCTGACACTCCTGACTTCCTCATACAATACCACAACTCCTCTTTAGGCACCCTGTCATATGCTTTCTCTAAATCCACAAAGACACAATGCAACTCCTTCTGACATTCTCTATACTTCTCCATCAACACTCTCAAAGCAAACATCACATCTGTAGTGCTCTTTCCTGGCATGAAACCATACTACTGATCACTAATCATCATCTCCCTTCTTAACCTAGATTCCACTACTCTTTCCCATAACTTCATTCTGTGACTGATCAGTTTAATCCCTCTGTACCTCTGTAGTTACTACAGCTCTGCACATCACCCTTATTTTTAAAAATCTGTATCAAAACACTTTTTCTCCATTCCTCAGGCATCCTCTCACTTTCCAAGATTTCATTAAACAATCTAGTTAAAACCTCCACTGCCATTTCACCTAAACACCTCCATGCTTCCACAGGTATGTCATCTGGACCAACAGCCTTTCCGTTCTTCATCCTCTTCATAGCTATCCTTACTTCCTCCTTGCTAATCCACTGCACTTCATGATTCACTACCTGTACATCATCCAACAGGCTTTTCTACACAGTTATATTAGGGTCCATATTAGATCACCGAATGCTTAAAAATGCGAACGGTGATTAATTGACCCTATGTAAGCGAAAACTTACTATGTTGAAGTGTCAGAACAGCTATTTTTTCCAAGGGAAAAAAATAGCTGTTCCAACAAAATAGATAAATAAATAAATAAGAAACAATTTCAAACACCTCCCTACTTAAATATACCAACTTCGAGACTGCACTACAGTGCTGAAAATGGCAAAGTACCTAAGTGGCCAAGAAAATTCTTTCCCAGGGAAAGAATTCGCTTAACAGCCGCTTCGATATTTTGCGTTTTCAGCATTTTATGTTCGACCAAGACGCATTTGAAAGAATGTGTCTTCGGTCTTGTAATATAGACCCTTATATTATGTAGCACAGTGTGGGTGACAGTGATCAGTGATACCTTATTATTTAGAGCAACTGCAGCAATCACAATTCCATACAATACCAGAGTAAACATTACCAGTACAGTGTATCAAGCATTTTATTTCTCGGCACAGTGTTCGTATCTGATGTACCTGTGGGAGCAATGTTTGTTAGCAGTACCTGAATGTTGCCACACAAAGTACCAGATTACACATTAGTATTATGCACATACATCTAACTCTGTTACTGTACACACTCTGGTCGCAGCTTGACAACATGGGGGTGTAGATAGGACATACTTGGCTTGTTACTCTCATAACAGTTTCGGGTGTTGCTAGAGTGATAGGTTTGTTCTCATAGATGTGTGACAATCAGTTGTATTCCCTGTTTGCTGCCAAAACATCTGGGATCATCCCACAGACTTTCCAGGGGGACAGGGTGACAGGCAGCAGATATGGGCCCATATACTGGACATTCTGGTCTTATCTGTACAGTTGTGGGGTATGAGTCTGTATGCAGCCTACTTTCACTCCCAGGACTCAGACCATGGCTGTGTCTGCTGCAACTAAAACACTGTCCATCACAGTTGTGTGTGCTATATAGATATTGCTGTATATCTTATCTGCTTTCTGTCTTATAAGTCTGCTGTGGTTTTACATTCTGACCTTGTATTACACCACTCTAATACAGGATTACCTAGACAGTTACATTTTGTAGGACAGTGTGGGTGACAGTGATGAGTAATACCTTATTATTCAGAGCAACTGCATCAGTCACAATGCCATACAATACCACAGTAAACAGTACCAGTACAGGGTATCATTCTTATATTACTGGGCACAGTGTTGGTATCTGACAGACTTGTGGGAGAAATGTTTGTTAGCACTACCTGAATGTTGCCACACACAGTACCAAATTCCACATTACTGTTATGCACATACATCTCACTCTGTTACTGTACACACTCTGGCCACAGCTTGACAACACGAGGATGTAAATGGGACATACGTGGCTTCTTACTCTCATAAGGTTTTGGGGAGTTGCTAGTGTGCCAGCTTTGTTCTCATAGCTGTGTGTCAATTAGTTGTATTTTCTGTTTGCTGCCTATACATCTGGGATCATCCCACTGATTTCCCAGGGGGAAAGAGTGACAGGCAGCAGACATGGGCCAATTTACTGGACATTCTGGACATATCTGTGCAGTTGTCGGTATGATTCTGTATGCAGACTACTACCACTGCCAGGATTTGAACCATGGCTGTGTGTGCTAAAAATACAACAGTTCACATCTCAGTTGCATGTGCTATTTGGATTTTGTTGTTTGCCTTTTCACTGTTTTTTGTCTATGTGTCTCTCAGTTGTACTAAATGGCCACTGGGGATTACATCAGTCATATACAGGCATTCCTACACATTCTATTTATGGTGCACAGTGTAAGTAATATTGCTTAATGCAACAGTACTATTATGTGATTGCAAATCTACATTACCATATAATACCAGAGTATACACATGCAGTCCAGCAGTTAGACCTTTATTGTCAGGCTATTATGCTTTTATTTACATACAAACTATATGAGACTCTTCCTGTCATATTCTCCTGTGTATGCAGTACTTCCCTTAAATAATACAGGTTTTATACTGGGAATTAATTTACTAATACTTTTAGATTTATTTCCCATGACAGTACATGCAAGAGTATTACTGACCTGCCTCACGTCGCAACCTCTCCAGGTGACATCCATGGGCTTCCTGGTTCGCAGCCCACTCACTTGCAGCTGTGGAGGACATAAGAGTGATATTTAGCCATACCTATCCACGATACACATGAGCTGCCAATTATTACACACATAGTGGAGTGATACTTACACACAGCTGGGACAGCCCCTGCTGTTCTAGCCTCTTGGATCCACTGCTCCAAGAGGTTCCCCTTACGCCGCTTCAGGTTGGCATAGTGATGCCTGACCTGCTCACCAGTTCGGGGTATGCCAGTGGCACTGGTGAGGTCACAGGCGAGATGGTCCCAGGCTTCTGCCTCATATTGGGAACCCTGATACTGGCCTTGCAGCAGTCTCTGCTCATGGTCTTTGACAAGGAGTCCTGCCATGACTCTGGACTCTCGGCTGTACATCTTCTCCCCTTTCTGCCATGATGCCTACAAGAGGAAGCTACAACTAGTTATGAGATGTATTCCCACCTGTTGAGTTTAAGTAGGGCCGATTTCCCGCACTTTGCTGTGATTGGCCAGTTTTGAAAAGGCTAAGCTATGGGCAAACTTGATTACCAAAGGTTGACATTGTTTAAAGGGTTTACCACTGGGCACATTGAGTTAGCTGGCCTACACATTGCTTACATCTCCTAAGCTGGCCTGTGAAATGCTTAGCATTGCTATACAATAGACTTTGCATTATATTTTCTTTTTGACATTGATTTATTATTCATTATATGTTATATATATGTCTGGTATTCATGATTCATGTGTACATACACTGTATGGGGTCCTTGTGTTTTTTTGGGGACTTCAACACTCTATTACAATTACACCTCACATCTGGGCTTACTGCTGTACTTCAGTTCACGTATTTATGTTATGTAGTGGGTTATAGAACATATGACTGTATACTGGTTTCTTTCACAGGTTCAGTTTGACTTTACTATAGTGAGGATTTTTGGTGATATCTCATTCTTCTGTACTGCTGTGATGGCCTGGTGGTTAACTGCTGTGACTATAGTGTATAGGGTCCTGGGTTCAAGACCTCCAAGGCTGTTTATTTTGTTGCTGGGCAGAACAAGGCTGGATACAGGGTGATTAATGCAGTTCTGAGCAGTTGTAAACGGGTTTGCGCAGGTTTGTGTGAGGGTAAGCACTGCTAACCTCCAGTTACTGATGCTTACAGAAAGTTAGCTTCAATATTGCTTATCCTGTGTGCGCATTGCTTACCCTCACACAAATGGGCTTAAACTCATTTACTGGTGCTTAAATATGCTTACTACTGCTTTTTGGTGCTTACACATGCTTACTAGTGCTTACTTCCGCTTACAACTACACTCATTTAGACAGTACTATCTAATGATTCTTGGGAAGGAGGGGGATTTGGAAACTGTATGGGGTTATCATTCATTACACATTTTACCTTCCATTTGTATCCATGATTCCTGTGTACATATACTATATGGGACACGTGATTATCTGTGGACTTTGCAACATTATGACACTGACACCTCACATCTGCATTTAATGCAGTACTCCAGTTCACAAATACATGTTATTTAGTAGGTTATACAACTAAAATATTGGTCATAATGTGGAAAATGGAATGTTCTGCAGTGAGACTCGAACCAGGAATGTCTGCTCATAAGGTGAATGCTCTGCCCACTACACTATTGCTATACTGTATTATTTGTATATATCTTCCTTGTTATCCTCTTCAGCCATTTAAGCTGCATTAACTGTAGCAAAGTGATGGGCAAACCCGTGCACCTACGGTTAGCTTTAATCAGATTAATAATAAAAAAAATGGTTTGTTTATTTGGTTTGCATTTACTATTGCTGTTGTACATGTGGGGGGATGTTGCTGGGGGTATGCTGACACCTATGAGCAGTCTCACTCATTCCTTTGACCTTTCTGCTGGTCTTCATTGCAGGGGCGACTATATTCTGAAAGCTCTGCTCTCAGACATGCCCCCTGAACTCTTATATGCTCTATGTAGGATTAGGAGCTCAGGCAGCGCACCTTCATTAATATGCATGGCACGCTGCCATCCTGTCCCTAAATGGCCGCTTCTGTGCAGGACTAAGCTATTCCTGCATGGAAGATTAGTAAATCTGGGGATAATCGTTAGGGGTGTAATGAAGTCTCTAACACAGATTGGTTTCATATGATATTGGATCATAAAATAGTAACTTCTTTTTGGGTTGAATTTAGAAATTTTGCCCAGGCTTTGTGGAGAGATAATTGTATGATTTCTAACTCCTTGATCTTATTTAATGCTCTAGTTCCGTACTCCATACCTATGGTGCAGGTGCCGCTACTTTAGTCCATTTTAGCTATAGCAAGAAATGAGGTTTGGAACAGACCAATTTGTCCAGGAGCATCTTCAAGGGGGGGGGGGGTTAGATATATAGAGTAGCAGGAATTGGGAGGATATGGGGAGGATAGGGTTAAATAGGAATGGATGAGGTTTGGGAGGAAGTGAGGTAGGGGTAGAGAGGGGATTAAAGGATGTTAGGCAAGTGTAAGTGGAGTAGGAGTCACATTTTGTTGTGAACGTGCTACCTGCCCTCCCTCCCTCCCCCTTTTTTATTAGTGAGGATGTGGTTATGTTTAGTTTGGATAGGGTGGAGAAGAGGGACAGGCTTGCCTTCTTCTGTTCTCCCTCTGGTGTTAGATGGTTAATTCAATAAGTTGGGAAAGGAAAGTGAGCAGTTACACTGCTTGATAAGTACATAAGTAAGTGGAGGAAGCTAATAATAGACAGACACAGACTCGACCGCAGTATCCAGTACAAAATATTTTACTACAAGTGCACAGCACACAAGCGCTTTCACTACAATACTTCTTCTGACCACAACCCAAAAACAATAGTGGTCATAAAAAATGGCCTTTATCCTCTTCTAAGAGTTGGACTAGCTTGGTACTATATAAAGTTTCTGTCTAATTTTGTGACAGTTTGACAAATGTTACAAGAGAAAAAGCTCCTGTCAATGCATGCTGGTCTCTTGAGGCCTATTCAGTATTTAATGAGCTAAAAAGAATCCTATGATCTGAGCCTGTGTAAGTGACTTCTGTTTTTGCAAATGAGTTTACCCTGTAAACTGGCACATCAGATATAGATTTGGGGGCAGTGTTACCCCAAGACATTTAAGGTGATGAGCAGCCTTTGTGTTTTATTAACAGAAAGTTGAGCAATACAGAAAGACGTTTCTGCCATTCAAAGAGAGTACCTAGCTATAAAGTAGGCCTTCTATGCCCTGAAGTACTAATTAAAACACAGTATATTTATTGCAATAGTTATGTAAGCAAACTAATGGCTAATGGCTATATGAAATTATGCTGGTGGGCAAGGTCCCTCTAACCCTTTCAGTTTATGGTGGCCCACAGGTCTGGCCTAACCAACAGAAATGTTGATTCATAGGTTCATAGGTTCATAGGTAGGTACTAGGCTATCAGGCCAATGGCCTAAGTAAGACTAGCCAACAAGGTTCCCTGGCTTATGCCACCCAAGAAAGTTAATTTCCTCTGCCCCTGTCGAGCAGAGCCACAGAAGTGATCTCTGGAGTATATTTCCTATTTTCCATCCACTCATCAAGATTTTTGAAGAGTGCTAATGAGGAACTTTGCTTGACATAGATGGGTAGTTTGTTCCAGAGTATAGGAAGTCTCTAGGACAAGAATTTATCCCTCCAGCATGTCCTGTTTATTGTGCTGACAAGGTTTAGGTCCCTAGGACATGTAGCTCAGACAAATTGGGATTTCTTAAGGTGTAGCATGTCCAACAGCTCTGAGTTTAACATAGCTTTATATGTTAGGCAGAGATCTCCTCGGAGCAGGTGATATGCTACAGAGTAAAGCTGGAGTTTTTTGAAGAGATCAGTATAGGGCATCTGTTTGAAGCCAGTAATCCTCTTTGTGAGGTACTTCTGTGGCCTTTCCAACTGCTGCAGATGTCTTGTGAGGTACATTCCAAAAGAGGCATTGTACTCTACAATGGGTCTAATGAGTGACGAGTAGAGGGGGAACAATGATCTTTTTTTTCCTGGATGAGAACCCTTTTGTGATGAGGTGTGCCACACACTGTGGCAATGTGATTATCAAAGGAGAGACTACTGTCCACCTGGGTCCCAAGGTCTTTTATAGGTTCATAGGTTCATAGGTAGGTACTAGGCTATCTGCCCGAAGGCATTTATAAGCCTAGCTAGAATGTGTTGGCTTTCGACACCCCCTTAGATTAGTTCCCTGTGCCTCTGTCCAGCAGAGCCACTGAAGTGATCCCTGGGGTAAACATTTTGTTTCCCATCCACTCGTCAAGTTTCCTCTTGAAGAGTGTTAGCGAGGAGCTCTGCCTAATGTAGATTGAAATCTTGTTCCAAAGCATGGGAAGTCTCTGGGACAGGAATCTATCCCTTCAGCACGTCCTATTTATTTCTGTGGTGAGGTTTAGATCACTAGAGCATGTGGCTCGAGGGGATAAGGTTTTCTTTAGGTGGAGCATGTCCATAAATTCTGGGTTGGACATGGCCTTGTATGTCAGGCAGAAATCACTTCTGAGTAGGCGGTATGCAACTGAGTACAGCTGGAGTTTCTTCAGTCGAGCTTCATAGGGCATCTGTTTGAGGCCAGTGATCCTCTTGGTGAGGTACTTCTGTGGTCTTTCCAGCTGTTGCAGTTGTCTTGTAAGGTACATCCCAAATGGGGTGTTGTACTCTATGATGGATCTGATGAGTGATGAGTAGAGGGGTACAATGACCTCTTTTGATCTGGATGTGAACCCTTTTGTGATAAGGTGGGCCACGTAGAAGGATTTTGTAACCACTTTTGCAATGTGATTATCAAAGGAG
This sequence comes from Protopterus annectens, assembly GCF_019279795.1. NCBI lineage: Eukaryota > Metazoa > Chordata > Ceratodontiformes > Protopteridae > Protopterus > Protopterus annectens. The sequence continues at coordinate 1,331,796,418 of NC_056729.1, read as the reverse complement.
AGATTACTATCTACTTGGGTCCCCAGATCCCTTATTACGTCTTCCGTATTTAGGGGACTACCACCTATGTGGTAGTTTGTGGGTACTTTGTTTTTTCCAAAGGGGATGACTATGCACTTTTTAGCATTTAGCTTGAGGCCCTGATTTTGACACCAGGTATCCGTCTCAGTGAGAGCCTTTTGGAGGATGTTTGTGTCAGCCGGAGTGTCAATTATAGCCCCTAGTTTGCAGTCATCTGCGAACTTGGTCAGCCGTAGTCCTCCTGTGCTTGCTTGTACCTCTGAGAAGTATATGCCAAACAGCAGGGGTCCTAGGACTGAGCCCTGGGGAGTGCCACTTGTAACCGGTTTAGAGTCAGACCTAGCTACCGCAACTCCTACCATGTGGGTTCTGCCCATGAGCCAGTTGGCAATCCATCTTGTGACGTAGGGGTTTATATTCAGGCTGGTGAGCTTGTCTATAATACCAGAATGGGGAATGGTGTTGAAGGCCTTTGCAAGGTCTAGGTAGGCTGTGTGTACTACCTTTCCCTCGTCTATAGCCTTGGTAACTATCTCAAAGAAGTCCACCAGGTTTAGGAGGCATGATCTGCCCTTAACAAAGCTGAACTGGGTAGGGTCCAGTGTTTGAAGGTTCCCAATGTATCTGTTAATGAGTTCCATGATGATGCGCTCTACTGCCTTGCAGACCAAGCTAGTCAGGCTTATAGGGTGATAGTTCCCGGGGTCTGTACCATTGCTGTGTGCCACTCTATGGGTACGTAACCTGTGGAGAGACTGAGTTTGAACAGTGTGTTTAGGTGAGGGGTTTGTTTGTCTTTGAGCTCATGTAGGACACAGCCTTGGACACTGTCTGGTCCCATTGATGCTGTGTTTTTGGCTTTGGAGAGGGCTGTTTTAACCTGAGTGTCTGTAATTTCAGGTGCTCTACATTCTTCTGGTATGGTTATGGGCCCCTTTGGGGGTGAGAGGGAGGGTGAAATTTGCGCTGAACCTGTCTGCCAGGATGTTGGCGATATCAGTTGGTTCAGTGTATTTTGTGCCATTCTGTACCAACTCTGAGCAGATCTGAGCATTGCTACTTCGATTCTTGACATAGCTAAAGAATGCCTTGTGGTTATCTTTGGAGTCCTTGGCAATTTTTCTTTCGAAGCTTGCCTTGGATGATTTTATGAGGGATCGTAGTTTCTTGCTGATACTGATCAGGGATGTCTTCCCTTCTTGGGATTTTACTCTTTTCTGTACTAGTTTCCTCCTTCTATTATATAGCTTGTTTATGGCAGGAGTCCACCAGACTGGTTTCCTTTTCTTGGAGGCGTGAGCATTGGTAAATGATTTTGCATCTTGGACAGCATTATCCTTTAGCATGGGGGCTTTGAAACTTTCCACCTTGGTCTTAAGTAACGTGAAGTTTGCTTTTGAAAAGTTTTTCACGGTGGTTTCCTTGTCCAGGGGTGGGGGCGGAATGTGAATATCCAAAGTGATTTGTTTATGGTCATATCTAACCAGCGAGGGGTTGACCTGCAGTGTGGAGCACCGGTCACCCATATTGGTGATGACCAGGTCCAATATGTTGTCACCTCTGGTGGGAGTGTTGGCTAGTTGACCCAGGGCATTTGAGTTTATAAATTCTAGGAAATGTTGGGCAAGGGAGTTAGTATTTGAGTAGTTCTCCCAGTTAATGTTTGGGTAATAGAAATCACCCAATATTAGGGCATTTGGTAGGACCTTTATATTTCCCAGTGTTTCCAGAAATGTGGAATGGGGGTCCTGGGACATGGTGGGTGATCTGTAGCAAGCTATAATTTGAATTGCATTTTTGCCCATTGTTAGTTGCACGTGGATGATCTCTGAAGCATTGTGCTGTGTCACTAACCTGGAGGTGTGGGTATCCTTGATGAATATGGATACGTCCCCGCCTTTTGTATTTCGATCCGGGTTCTGTGGCCAAAATATATGGTATGAGTTGTAGCCTGGTAGTGCTGGGATGCTCTCTGGAGCCTTAAACCAGGTTTCTGTTACTGCACATATATCACTTTTTCTCCATACTGAGGAGTGCCTTGAGTGCATGCATTTTGAGGTTTAGACTTCTGGCATTGAGTAGCATTACCCTCAGTTTTTTGTTACTTGTGCTATTTACGGCGGTGGGTTTGTCTTTTGAGCCTTGCCTAAAAAAGGCACTATGTGGGTGGCAAGAGCCTTGGCCAGTATTCAAAAGCCTAAGGGTGACAGGTGCAAGCCGTCTCTAGCGAAGCAGCGTGGCTTGTCGAGCATGTCATCCCAGGCAGACAGACACTAGATCCCCTTTGAATGACACCAGAAACTTAGCCAATTGTTGAAATTGATAATTTTTTCTTTATACCTTGGTATCATCCTTGGTGAGGGCAGTATGCTACTCAGGGTCAGGGTCATACTGGCCTGGGTTACGTGATCAGAGAGCTCTTCCATGTCTCTTTTCATGTAGTCCAGGGAGGTATGGCTCAGGTCATTCACACCAACATGGACAATGACAGAGTCGTATTTGTACTTGTTCTGGAGTGACCTGAGTGCTTGTGTTATGTGGCGGATCCTGCCTTTCACAAACCTGAAATGGGTGGGGTCCAGAGATTGGAGGTTACCAATGTCTTTGCTAATGAGTTCCATGACGATACATTCTATGGCTTTTCAGACCAGGCTCATCAGGCTAATAGGGCGATAGTTCCCAGGATCAGTGGTGGCTCCCCTTTTGTGGAGTGGGATAACTGTTGCTGTGCGCCCTTCAGTGGGCACAAAGCCTGAGGTGAGACTATGATTGAACATGATGCTTAGGTAGGGAGCCAGTTCATTCTGAAGTTCTTGTCTTGTCAAGGGCCTAATAAGCCATTATTATAAGTTTAAAACCACTGGTTTTGTGTTGGGAGATGGTTTTTAACATATTAGTTCTAGTGAATGAATACTGTGTCTCCAAATGTGTGCTGCAGTATGGAGCACGCGAAGATTCCCATGATCTCACTCATTCTCTCTCTCTCTCTCTCTCTCTATATATATATACATATATATATATATATATACATATATATATATGGGTCTACTTCAAAGGATCAAAATTTCACCTCGAACCTTTGATCATCAAAGACCACATGATCAATGTTGTGAAATATTGAACATTAAAAAAAAACCTAACAGGTAAAAACGTCTTCTTTCAAGTTTTGCAGGGGGCAAGCCCCTCTGCCCCCCACACTCCCTGCTACTTAAATATACCAACTCCAAGATCACACTACAGTGAAGAGAACAGTAAATTTCCCATTCCACACTGTCCGGTGATCTCCATTCATAAAATCCGATATTTCAGAACTTCGACCATCTGATTTTCACAGATCAGAGGTTCAATGTTGTGAAATTTTGATCCTTTAAAGTAGACCCCCATATATATATATATATATATATATATATATATATATATATATATATATATATATATATATATATAAAACTGTATCCAGTCAATCAGGAAATTTTTGGGAGGAGGAAAGAAACTGGAATACCTGGGGAAAACTCATAAAGCAATGTAGAAAACATACAATTTTCTATACAAACAGCGACCAGAGTTAAGGTCTGAGCATAGATTCTAGGGCTGTGAGACATAACTTGCCACTAAGTGACCATGCTGTCCTCTAAAAATGGAACACAATTTACAGAAGTTTTAATGTGATAAACATGCAGAGGACATATCCTTTAATGAGGCACATTCAAAGAACCATAAGAGGAAGAGGTTTGAAGTGAATCCCCTGTGTGATAACTGAACAGTGTGGTCCTATAAGTGTTTTGTGATTAAAAATAGTGCTGCCACCATGTTGTTAACAAACTAGACAGGAAGCATTTCTTCAAAAGAAAAACTACAAAAGACATTAACAGTTTAAAATACTTCTGCAGGGAACCATGCTCTGTGCATGGATCCAGTACAGTGCAGTGAAATACAGTTATGCAAAAATGCAATTAACCAAATCTGTTTCACTATACATTGATCTAAAAACTTCTGGTTAATGAAAGAAACATTCATTGCCTTGTGCGTGAAGAGAACCTTGCAACTCCTAAATAAATATGACCTACTACAAAGCTGTACTTCCTAAAAGTAAGTTATATTTTTATGAAGAGAATTTCAGTGACTGTGAAAAAGTGAAGCAGATTTGATGAACTGCATTTGGTCAAACTGCATGTTGATCATTCATCACACATTCTCTTTTCTTCTTCAGCTTGAAAATAATCTATCTAGACAGTAAAGAGATGCTAGTCATGAGAAACATTTCTAAGTTAGCGGGGGGATGTTTAATTGAAGTTATAGCTGTCCAGATTCAAATAAGCAACTCTAATTTCCCTGACTCTAGTGATCTTCAGGCAGTGGGAAGTATTTATGTCTAAACAACCTCAAAAGGAAGCCCGCAACACAACTGGATACTAAAATGGATTATTTGATCAATTCGAAGTAACACACCAACAGGAAATAACGCAAATATCCTAGTACGTTTTCGACAAAAGTCTTCATCAGAATCGTAACAACAAATTGAAGTTAATTACAAACATATATACCCTGTCCAATTCATACTTTAATTATCAATCCATGTAAAAACAGCAAACAATTAGTGCAATAAACCCATAAAAGAAACAGACCCGTTTCTAAACCTGATACTTAAAAGCACATATTTAAGATTAAAATTAAAAATGTATGTAAAACCAAGACAGATACATATTTATTGTTACGATTCTGATGAAGAATTTTGTCGAAAACGTACTAGGATATTTGCATTATTTCCTGTTGGTGTGTTACTTCGAATTGATCAAATAATCCATTTTAGTATCCAGTTGTGTTGCGGGCTTCCTTTTGAGGTTGTTTGGGCAATATTTGACGTTTACTAGTGACTTACTATTGCCTTCATCTCTTTTTTTGCAAGTATTTATGTCTAGTGCAAAGAGATTCAAACATTGATCAACATGTGCATATTTGCACCCCTTTTTCTATTAAGTACACTATAGTATAGATGCAGTGTTACAGTACCACTTGAATTTCTGTTTATTTCCTTAAACAATGTGCATGGTTAATTACCTGTAACAGCATACCCTTGTTTTTCTATTACCAGCATTTCTCTTCCCCCTTCCTCCGCCACTAATTTCCCAACAGTGCAATTTACTTCTTGCAGTAAGCACTTGAATGTGTGAAACAGACAGATCATTCAAAAAAATCAGCATGAAGATACATTTGATATGCTCTGTAAAAAGGGAAAAATGCTATTGTGGTGAACTAAACTGAGAAAAAAAAAACATGAGGAGGGCATGTACATTGTGTTTAAATACGTAATTGTCTATGGTCTATGTTCATGTGTAGTGGCGATTTATACTAAATCTTTACTCACTTTTATGGATGCCAGCTACTTCCATGATCCTAAATAGCAAGCTCTGTACTCTGTATTAACTCTGTTTTGAATTAAGTAACACAGTTGCACTTTTATGATGACAGAATGGCATTTCTGATTCTATGAGTAAGGTAGTAAACAAAAAGTTTATATATGATAACCTCTTCATTGAAAAGGTAAGGCACTGGGAGGCTTTCAGACCATCTGCAAATGTTTCACCTCTGACACTGACTCAAATGTCTCTGATTTTTCAGACTCACTATTGGACAACACAGTCTCTGGTAAAGTATCTTGATCACTTCCGCTATACTGTAGACTTTCATTATCACTACTCCCCTTTCATGTACCTGCACTTAGCTCTTCGGGTAGTTCATGTCCTCATTTACTTGGTTCTCAGTTAATGTTCCTTCTGTAAGTCATACTAATGTCTGTCCCATCAACATGATACAAAACAAATGTGTTCAGTTATTTACACCTGGGATCCACTTTGAATCTGTCTGTTGTATCACATGGGTATACTAACTGACTCATTACACAAAGAGTCTGCTCTCTGCATATTTAGCAAACTAAAACTTCTGTAAACACTGTTTCTTTCTTACATTGACATTCAGTTTCTCTTAAGTCAACTCTTATTCTAAGATGTCTTTAAGGGATAAGTCTGCTGGTGAATTACTCTTCATTCCTACTATGCAAATAAGTTTGGTTCTTTAAGAGAAATAATGAAACATTTTTCTTCCTCATGCAGCAGTGTATTATATACATGCTTTATTTCAGCTCTGTTTCAGAGCAACTCTTTCTGCCAAGCCATCTGTAGCAGGATGATCTGGTTACAGCAGAGAAATGGATAATTCCATTTTGTTTCACAAAACACTAATATTCTTCTGAGGTACATTGAGCACCATTATTACTAACTATATGTTTTGGTAACCCGTAAGCAACACATAGTTTTGTCAATTTGCTTATTGTATCACCATTTCAGATATATGAAATAGTTTCAGTAATGCCAATCATTCGGAATATGCATCCAGTACCACCATGAGCATGCTTATCCTGAAAGAATCTGCAAAATCAATACACAGTATATTCTTTCATCTCTCTGAAAATTCCCACAGATACAGTAGCGCTTGTCTGCATGATCTTTCAGGCTAAGGCTTTCATTTTAACAGTACCAGAGTTTCTACCATGCAGATCTCCCAAGTACTGCTTTTATAAATTTACATGTAATGATAACACTGGCTTCCCAAAGAATGCATTTTCCTGTAATGGAAGCTCAACTGTTCTCTTGTGATTCACTTTTAAGAAGCTCTAATCAACTCTATGATGCCAACATTCCATTCAAAGTTTAATACTGGGACATTTCTTTGTCAATTCTGGTCAAGCATACTATCCTTTTAGGTTTGAGTGAATTTCTTGCAAATGATCATCTATAATGACATTTCTACACCCTGGCATTCCTTCAAGTACTTTATCTGTTGTTTATTGCAATAGAAGTTTGGAGATCTGCTGAATTGCCACATCCTTTATACATTCTATTGTCAGTCTTGTAATCATATAATGATAAAATTATTGCCCATTTCTGGCTATGTGCCACTGTCATGGTGGACAACTTTTCATGCTTAACAAATGGTATTAACAATGGTTGATGGTCTGTAATTATCTTGAACTTTCTAATCCCCAGACTATAGAATTTTATTATTCCAAAAGACAAACTAAGAGCTTCTTTTTCTGTTTTGGAACACTAATGTCTGCTGGGGAAAATGTTTTAGAAGCAGAAACAGTCTTTTCTCATCTGGGGGCATAGCATGTTGAATCACAGGTCAAGCACAATGTATAGCAGATTCACATGCAAGTATAAGCAGCAGGTCATAGTCATAATGTACCAACACTTTATCATGTGCTAGTTACTCAGCACATTTTAGATGCATTTTTTCCTGGCATTTTGGTTGTCATGGAGTCTTTTCCTTTATCAACATGTACAAGGAACTATGTACTCTGAGTACATTAAGCCAAAAAAAATGTTTGTACCCCTTTCACACATCTTGGGGTGGTGCACATCATGAACCACTTTTACCTTATTAGATGAAGGATGGATGGATTCCTTTTTATCCAAGAAATACTCAGTTTGGAACCTGACAAACTCCTTCTGATCTTTCCACTTTTGATTTGCAATATTGCAGTCTCCAAAACATTTCCTGTAAGTTCTTGAGGAGTTTATATTCTCTTTTATCAATGCTTAGTAAATTGAATAAGTACAAATATATGTGAAATCTTAAAAAAGATTTTCTATAATTTACAAAATGGATGGTGTGGAACTCATTTCAGATGCCAACCTGTCATTTGCAAACAAGCCCATACATGCTAATAATGTCAGGCATAGGCAGTCATTCCTACAACTGTCCAGGTTGTTCTTAGAAATATCTAAACTAGTGCTTACTTTGATGTAATTTGGTAGCCTATTCCATGCATCAGCTATATCTCAGAGAACCAATTAGTACACCTCCCATTTCTATGTAATATTCTGGATAGGTTGCCTGATGATTCTCTACTACTTTTTGATAACCCCAAACATTCCCAGAGGTAGTTGTCTTTAAATGCCAATATAACTGAATAAAATCTCCTCTTAAATACCTATAAGAAGCACTGTACAAGTTCAGATATTTTAGTATTTCATAATAACTTACATTTTCACATCCATGGATGCCCTTGGCATAGTTCCGCTGTACTCTTTTCAAGTTACATATGCTTGTTTTCTTATAAGGTTTCCATATTTTTATTCCATACTGAAGTTTGGTGCGGTGGTGGTGCTGCGGTAGCATTGTCGCCTCACAGTAAGACATTGTCCTGTTTGATTCTCAGCTAAAGTGTCTTCTGTGTGGAGACATGCGTGAATGGGCATACCTTCGTTGAAGGTTGTGCGTCAGAGCTGGCAACTCGGCACGTAAAAATCTACTGCCAATCATTAGCGGACCGGAGTTCCACTGTGGCAACCTCTAACCAGGAAAAGCCAAAAGACACAACAACAACAACAACAACAACTGAAGTTTGGGTGTAATGTAACTAATAAACAATACATTCACCATTTCTGATTTCCTAGACTTTATAAATCTTTTAATACAAGATATAATTAGAAAAATGCAAAGCTTGATATACCCTTATACCCAGGTCCTTAAATGAATCTACAGTTTCAATCTCTGTGTGCTGTATTAAATATTCCCATTTCAGTCAAGTTCTTTTTTCAGACATGTCCTATCTGTAGCATATGTAATCAGTTTGCCCATTTTCAAGTCATCTGCATAGAAACTGCAGAACACCTCAGATGAAAAAAGATAGATCTGAAAAACAAAACCTATACAAGTATGGGCCTAGGACAGAATCCTGTTGGACACCCTTACTGTAACCTAGAATTTCACCTGTCTAAGTCATGTATGATACTTGCATGTCATATTTGTAAGCTACCCATCTTATCAAGAGTACATTGATACCTAGTTGATCTAAATTATTGATCAGTGTTTTCTGTTTGACCCTATAAAATGCTGAAATTAAGTCTATATAAATTACATCAATGCACATTTTTTTCATTTATAGCTGTTATTATATTGTTGTGTGTGAATGAGAGGGAGGATAGAGGAATGGTGAGGATGCAGGGAGTAGAGGTGGCAAAGATGGATGAGTTTAAATACTTGGGATCAACAGTTCAGAGTAATGGTGAGTGTGGAAGGGAGGTGAAGAAGAGAGTACAGGCAGGATGGAGTGGGTGGAGAAGAGTGTCAGGAGTGATTTGTGACAGACGAGTACCAGTAAGAGTGAAAGGGAAGGTCTACAAGAGGGTAGTGAGACCAGCTATGTTATATGGGTTGGAGACAGTGGCACTGACAAAAAGGCAGGAGTCAGAGCTTGACGTGGCAGAGTTGAAGATGTTAAGATTTGCACTGGGTGTGACGAGGATGGACAGGATTAGGAATAAGTATATTAGAGGGTCAGCCCAGGTCGGAAGGTTTGGAGACAAAACCAGAGAGGCAAGATTACATTGGTTTGGACATGTGCTGAGGAGGGATGCAGAGTATATTGGGAAAAAGATGATAAGGATGAAGCTGCCAGGTAACAGGAAAAGAGGAAGGCCTAAGATAAGGTTTATGGATGTGGTGAGAGGACATGCAGGTGGTTGGTGTGATAGAGCAAGACGCAGAGGACAGGAAGAAATGGAAACAGTTGATCTGCTGTGGCGACCCCTAATGGGAGCAGCCAAAAGAAGAAGAAGGAGAAGATTATATTGTTATAGACCATCATGTTTGAGGTGGTTATAGATCTATGTTTAACATATTCATGCTGATGTATGGAGTCACGTCCAAACCTTTCCAATATTATTTGACAATAGTTTATCCAAAATAACCTTTTCTGTTATTTTTTCACAACATGAAAAAATGTATGGGTCTGTATAACTCTGGGTTTTTCCTATTTCCCTTTCCCTTAAAGACAGGTTTAACAAGTGAATGCCTCTCCATATTTAAATGATCTAATTACTAACAGATATAATGGTATTGTAAGTTTATGCTGAAGTCATTATTACTAATTCTGTCTCCTCCCTTTGCTGTACTTGGGTCCAATTTGCATAGTTCTTTTTCAATATAATCAAATTTGATTTCAGTATCTGAGGGCACTTTGATTGCACTAGGAAAATTTATCTCCCCCCTTTGGGGTGCCAAATTGCTTTGCATAATATTTTGTAAATATATCTATAATCTGTTGTGTCAGAGAATACATGTTAGAATCTACTCATAGTTTATCAATTTCAGTGTTTTTACTCCTGCCAAATGGTTTCCTGTTATACTCAAGATCTTTATATACATTTTCTTCATTTTTTTCTTGATCTTGTCAACACTACTTTTAATTTGTTTGTCCAGTTTGTTTATTTCAGTTTTCAAAGTTTGTAGTTTGACCTCTTTTCCATTTCTTATAGTTTTTGTATCTTGCCTTAATCAAGTATACAGGTCTTATGGAAATATATCCTCCTGACATTGTGTGCCTAGATTATGATATTCAATATTATTTTTTATTTTTTGCATTCAAACAATTTCTCTTTCAATACTTCCTACATTCCTTCTGCAGTTTTTCCATTGAGCACATCACGTCATTAAGTTTTACATAGTGACTGTTTTCCGTTGTACAGAGCCCAATTAAGGCAGTCCCACAAGCGTTAATGTAAAATGGTAAATAGTGGCAAGCAGACTCTTCAGTCCAAAAAGAAACAAGCACCAAGTTTATTAGCAAAAAGCAGTGACTTCATCAGAATAACACTGCCATTAAAAACAGCCCACATATATATAACAAATTAATTGGTTAATTGGTGATATAAACATTCTATTATTAGCAATTTGATTCTACTAGATCTTTTACGAATAAATTCCCGTGGGTACTTAGTAGACTTTAGGTATTTTTACCTTAATATACATACATTTTACATAACTTCTTTATACATTAGGCACACGTGTTGAATGTATTTATTAACTTTTTATATAAAAAATTCCTTTTATATGGTTTTTATGTTGTTGGTTTTTTATACCATCAAAACACAAATACAATTTATTATATATGGATAAATTGAATGACACAACAACCATAGTTTTTTACTATGTACCTTTAAATCTATGTACTCTGTTCCAATGATGCAACTGAATTAATTAATTAACCAATTAATTTGTTACATATATGTGGGATGTTTTTAATGGCAGTGTTGTTCTGACGAAGTTTCCGTGTTTTGGAAATGAAAGCGCTTAATGGAATCACTGCTTCTTGCTAATAAACTTGGTGCTTGTTTATTTTTGGACTGAAGAGTCTGCTTGACACTATTTACCATTTTACATCAACGCTTGTGGGACTGCCTTAAATGGGGTCTGTACAACGGGGAACACAGTGTTTTACAAGTTTGGTTTTTCTCCGTTTTCCATTGTGTGTTTTTTAATAGTGACTGTTTTGCTTCCATATATAATTTGCTATTAATCTTCTGTGCATTGCTTTAGATTTCAGTTTGGCAGAATTCTCTAAAAAGAATTTAACCTTTATAACCCCATGATCACTGGACATCAACAGTGATAAAACCTGACATGAAGTAACAGTCATTTCCTTAAGAACACAATGTCTAGCACATTCTGTTCCCTTGTAAACTTTTTTACAGTCTGAAGCAATTGTTCCTGGACACCCATTGTAAACAATTTAATTACTAATGTTGTTGAATCAATATTATTCTAGTCTGTTTCTGGTAAATTTAAGTCCCTGACCACTGTTATTCTTCCCTCCTGTGTTTCATGCAAGAAATGCATGATTTCCTCTAGGTCATCAGCACTTGATTTTGGTGGTCTATTCACTCCAACAATTGTTATATGTTCCAGGGTTGTCCTTATTGTCACAGTTACACAGTCTACAATATTACTGTTATCATTGAACATGAAATAATCACATGTCTCATAGCTATCTTTAATCCTTATCATACCACCTCCGCCTGATTTTTTTAGACTGTCTGTTACAGTAAAAACCTTTATACCCTGAAAGAATTGGTTTCCAGACATTGTTCTTTAACCATGTTTCACAAACAATAACATAAATCTTGTGGGAACAGCAAATATTCCAGTAGAAAATCTTTATTATTAATCCTCCTAGCATTCACACCCATCAGAGATGCATCAAATTTGTGAACAGTTAAATTTTCAACCTGGTCAAAAATCCTGCCCTGTGTTTATCAGATATTGCAATCTACTGCAAAAAATCCTCTTCCGTGGTCTTGACAAGTACATGCATCATATCTAAACACATGTACCTAAAATTAGGCTTGGATGCTCTCCATATTTCCGTTTTTTAAAAAGGAACATTTATATATATATATATATATATATATATATATATATATATATATATATATATTTACCCAAAAAACTCTTTTCATTTACTGTGACCTGTCTGTCTATTAGACTGATCATCAAGGAACACAGACACGTGTAGGTAAGTAGGAGCTGAATCAGTTTTTGAGACTGTAGAGCTGGCCTCCAATATGACCTCTCATTCTTTCAGTATTACACTTCTCAGTTAGCAGTTTGGTTAAGTTAGTTTGTAATGAAACAATTTACACTCTCCTAGTTTAGTACCGTAACAGTACTTGTAGCCCTTTCATTATGCTTGCCTAGGCTGATAGCGCTTTCCAAACTTTTCTAACTCTTTAACGACTCTATCTTTTAGTGCAAATTACAGATGCTAAATTTTACAGAACTTTGGTGAAACTTTTGGATTCATAGGTGCATAGGTTTATAGGTGTGTACTAGGCCAATGGCCCTGCAGCCTTTACAAGCCTAGACCATAGTAGTGCCCGAGCATCATGCCGCCCAATGTTAGTTCCCGGTGCCTCTATCAAGTAGAGCCACTGGAGTGATCCCTGGGGTGAACTTTCTATTTCCCATCTACTCATCAAGATTTCTCTTGAAGAGGGCTAGTGAGGTGCTCTGCTTGACATGTATGGGAAGTCTGTTCCAGAGCATGGGCAGTCTCTGGGTTATGAACCTCTCCCTCCAGCATGTTCTGTTGATTGTGGTAATGAGGTTGAGTTCCCTGGAGCGTGTGGTGTGGAGGGATTGAGATTTCTTTAGGTGTAACATTTCTATCAGGGCTGGGTCAGACATGGCTTTGTAAGTCAAGCAAGATCGCCTCTTAATAGACGATATGAGACAGAGAAAAGCTGGAGTTTTAATCATTCTCTTACAAAACAATTCAGCATATATTTTCATCCCTACTTCTATTGACTATAATTCATTAGAAGCAGTTTAATGGACACATTTTATATGTCCCTTTTGACACAGTTTTCTATAACCATTTGCTTGCACTCAAAGGAAGACCATATTATTTCACTACAACTACTGCTAACTGCTTCTTTAGCTTTTCTTTGCATAGTAAAGCCACAATATGACCCAGTACTGATAAGCTCTCTGTTATATATATTAAGATTGACTACTACAGCTTGTAATGCTTCCTTTGTTAACACTGAATGAAAAATTTTCTCAGATGTAATCAGCAATGTATCAGTCCTCATGTCATTTTTATCATATGTCAGGAGAGTAGACATAAATAACTGTTTTCGTTTCTCATTTAACAATGAAAGCAATCTCATTTCTTTAGAAACATATTATTTATTCACAAAACCTTTTACCTTTACTCTCTGCTTAAGACTGCATTTTGTTGCAACGTGTTTGGTATATATCAACTTCCCACATTTATGTCTTTTTGTTTCTTTAACGTTTCTGTCTTATAGGCTATGGTTTTATTATTACACTGAGAATAAAATATTTTCCTTTATAGTTATTCATCTGAATTTCAGTTTTATGTGCTTCTGCTACAGGTGCTTCCTGCTTTCTTAGCCTTTGCTTATCTCTGTCTGCTGTTTCATTGGTCAGTACTATTTTGAGTATTATAGGAATCATTAAGTTCACTTTAGACTAACCCAGTCAAAAAAGGGTAAACAAATAGAAACAAACAAACAAAAAAAAGAACATTTCTGGTTGCTATGATTAAAACAGGCCTTCTCACCATTGTTAATTACTTGGGTTCAAATTGTTCCTTTAACATTTCAGTGATTTGCTTGTTGCTGTTATTTTTCTGTTTCTGTGGCAGAACAAGTTTTGAAGTAGCTTTATGCTGAGGCAGTTATCAAGCTGAATACTGCTACCACATGCTTTTCTATGGAATATTGTTCATCACAAAATATGTCCAATTTTTTAAATAAGTGCTTACCTTGACTGCTCGGCTGGCTTAAAGTTCATCAGTCCTTCCCAAATGGAGAGCAATGAATACTTTAATTAGCATGGTCCCCCTTTTTTTTGCCTTGGTGTACTGTATTGAGAAGTAACAGACCAGGACACTATATACAAGCAAGGAAACACGCACATGAGGAGACCTTATACTGTCTGTGGGTTTGCACATGCTCAGTCAGAATTTATACTGCAGCCTATCTTGCTTTTACACATGCCCAGTATAATCCTAATTTTGAAGTCTAAACTCAATACCGTAAATGCACCTTCTATCAGATTCATCCATTATGACTCCATATAGTGCAGGCTGTCCCATCATATCCTCTAAGATGATCACATAATTGCCAAAGTTTCAGTCTGTCCTATAGTATTGCTATTACCTGTATTAATACCTCTCAACTCGACGACATTAAAGTTAGCAACATAGCCCCTTGTAAAAATGTGAACATTCAGATAAAATTCTGGACATCTGATTAGCATAAAATTAGAACACCAAATAGCACATAACCACTCAGACACAAATGTTTGAACCACAGAGAGTGACAAATTTAATGGAAAAAATATAAGAGCAAAATCAAATAGACGGTAAAGACACCACAGACTTTAATGAACTGTATTGCAAAATTCTGCAAGACAAGTTTATAGATTTATGCTTCAGAAAAAGAGAGTTGTAAGATGTGTGTCTTCTTTCTTTAAATTATTGTTGCCATTAGTATGTTGTTTATGTAGTGAGGTTTTCTGTGTTACTAGACAGCTTAAAAAACATGTGATGGGGGGGGGTCAGAAAACTGTATGAAGAGGTAAATGAAGCGTGAAAATAGGGACATACTTCCAAAAATAGTAATATCCTAAATCAGATCTGAGAATAGGAATGTTCCCCCTTAAACAAGGACAGTTGAGAGGTTTGCCTGTACAGCTTTACAGAGAGTTGTTGCAACTTCCAGCAATGCTTCAACCTTTATCATGGCCATTGTATCCCCAAATTATTGCTCTGAGTCCAATGTCCCCCAAATATTTCACAGCCCTCCATATAAGCAGCAGACATTTTTAGCATAATATGTGCATTCATGGGCTGCATAATTTTTATAAGATTAACATACTCTTGTCACTGTAGTTAGTATCCAGTTGAGATAATCTAATATTGCACTGCTTTAATAACATATAAAACACCAGTTTATAGTCAGAAGAGCTATGACAGTCAGTTGGAATATTAGCCTGGAATGACACATTTGCTTTTGTATGGGGTATATATGCAGCCCTGTAATATTTCAGCACATGCTGGCATACAGGTACCAAAACTGTGTTCAACACACAAGTAGTCATCTCTGCTATAGTCAATCAATGATGTGTAAATACTGGAATATATACTTAAAGAAACAGCAATTTCAGGACTGGTATACCTAAGTAACAGTGCCATGTGGGATGCAGCCCCCCCCCCCAGGGTCCTGCTTGAAGGCACATGAGAAAATTTGATGCGAACATTGTCAGAGCAGCACTGTAATTATTCACACTAGAAACACGTGTTTATTAACCACAACAGGCTTTTTGTTACTTAAACTGCATTTTATAGGCTTGGTTGCAGAAAAAAAAAAAAAACTAGGGTCAGCCATGAATCAGCCTCATGTTTACACACTTTGTATCCCTTTTGACATAATCTTCTATAACCTTTTTAAAAGGTAATCCAGAATTACTGATATAAAAATGCTTTAAAAGTAGAATTTCCAAATGTCCAGAATGTTTCTGGACAGTCCAGAATTATGGGACACTGTCACTGACACTGAAGAATACAAGACTATGTTTGATTGAGCACAGCAATATTGTACGGCCTTCCCCTCGAGGGGAGGTTAATGCACACTTCTATTCTGCATGCATTTTGCTTTCCCGTACATGTCCAGAATTTTTGACATGAAAAGTTGTCAACTCAAAAGAGTAGCGTGCCTTCGTTGAAGGTTGTGCATCAGGGCTGGTAACCCAGTACGTAAAAATCCACTACCAATCATTAGCGGACTGGAGTTCACTGTGGCGACCCCTAACCGGGAAAAGCTGAAAGACACAAACAAACAAACTTTTGATTACTATATTTAGATTAGGATGTCCAAAATGGCAAGTCAGTGTTAAAGTGCAAAGTTTGTTTAAAACTTTTTTCATATAGAGGCAATATTAAACAAAATATATTTAAATGCTCTGTCAGTCTCCATTTACCTACTGTTTGACTTTTAACATGTCATTTAACAAAATAGTGCTGTTGTATGTTCACTGAAATTGGGCATTGGTCCCTATGAATAATCTGGTTATCAAACTATACCAAATAAAAGAAAATAAAATAACATTTTGCAGGCCTTACCTATGTGGTTTTTTTTTGTGTTAAAACTGCAATCATCTCAATTTTTGTTCTAAAGCATTAAGCAGGTATAAGAATAAAGTCTTCTAATCAGACCAGTAGAGGGCATATGTTTGCCAGAATTACATGGTATAGCTCAGGAAGTTATGTAGGTCAGCTTTCAAATCTGCCTTTAATTACACAACAGCATGTTTATAACAGGACAATACTAAATATAACATTTACCGAGAAGTCATAAAAAGTACTGTGACAATGAATCATACTGGTTGTTTACTTTCAGGAAGTGTGTTACCTTTATTTTAAAATTGCCAATGACAGAAAAAGATTTGCTGCTATTCTTTGTTTTCTAGATTACATTTTATGATAATTTTAGATTTTACAAAAACAATTAATACTTCAAGTAACATTTTCAGTAGCACAGCTTTTATTTATTAGTTTGTTATTCAGGTAAGTGGAGTAATCATCCATATACCCTCATCAGAAATAAGCCTGGCCACAAGGTCAAGAGTAAATGCAATCTGTGGACAATCCAGTGAAGTCAGACAGTATATTTTTGGAAGGTCAGAATAAATCAGATTTCCTAGAGAACGTCTATAGAGATGGATAGTATGCATACTCCATATAGATACTAACCAGAAGTCAGGATTGAACACCCTTCCCCCAACTATGATTCAAGAATCTTATCTACTAAGCCTGACTGCTAGACTGGCAAATGCCTATTTTCTAGGTTTCTGTTAGATTAGATGAAATAAATATAGTTTTTGTCTTAAAAAAACTCAGTTGATGTAACTAACCTTTCCTTTCTCTATCTCAACTGAAATATAACAGGGCATAAAAAGGTCTTTGAATATTCTGACCACAACATCTAAACAAAAACTAAACACTTGCCGATTTTTAATTGAAGTATGCCCTTGCTTCACAAATTATTAAAACAACAAAACCATCAATATTATACTACACTCCCGTCAGACAAACGATTCATTAGGTACGACCACTCGGCTGTCTTAGGCCTAGTCCTGCTCTCATTGTTCATTATCAACCTCTTTGGGACTTGTCTGAACTAAATTGACTACTTATGAAGACAGTGTTGATCTTACCAAGTATAGCACATCACCTCAGGATTTGAAATATTCACTATAAAAAAGGCCTAGCCCATTTATGGACTAGCTACAGAAAAATAAGCTATGTTAAAATGCAAACCCCCCCAAAAAAAACAGTTATGTTACTAGGTACAACCAAGATACTTGCACAGGCTAAACCTTTAAATCTAATAGATCCTTCAGGACAACCATCCCTACTGCTACCCAACAAAAATACTTTGGCAGTACTCTTAGTCAATGCCTAACATTCCTACCTGACATTGAAAATACGGCACAAAAAGTGCTGAACCAGTTAAGACCAATGTATAAAATCTTCCATTTACTTATCAATGAATCCAGACAAGATGCTACAGTCAGCATCCTGCTACCAGGCCAGAACATTGTCTTTTCATTATTTCTCTACAATCTCCTCAGAGCATAAACATTTTACAAAAGTCACAAAACAAAATATCTAGATATACCCTGGGAATCATGAAGCTTGCGCCAGGCGCAGGTGTAGCGTAGGTGGTATAACACCAAATATGGCCGTCGAGCGATTCAGGTACAATCCAAACCCAGGTGCTCTACCGGCATACGCCAGAACTGCGCAGCCCTCGGCTTAGGTATGCTAATCACCCCATGCGCAGTGCCGCACCATGCAAATGAAGGTATATAGCGATTCATGAAGTGGTGCAGGCATAGCATAAGCCCACGGAAATGTAAACCAAAAAACATGGTTTACATTTTTCCAAACAGAACATCGGAGCTATGGAAGTGGCCCAGACTCATTCATTACAAAGTTAACATATGCCAATGGCTAAATACACAGCCAATGGCATAAGAAAAGATGCACAACACCTAAAAAATAACATTTAATGTCATGTCCACAGTAACGCAAAGTACAACCGCAGGGCATGTGTGCTCAAACTGGAACACAAAGAAAATATATACAGATGTCATAAAATCGCAATGTAATACAAATCAAGGTTTTACCATAATACGCAATGGTATGCATGGTACACCACAACCAAGCTGCAAGGGTTGCTAAGGGTGACAGAGTTCGGCGTGGTAACTATGAATTAGTAGTCAATGCCATGCAAATGAGGCAGGTAATACTGAATCGCAAACGTCCCGCTGGATTAAGGATGTACCATACGGCGTAGCGCTATAACACCGAGGACTGGCTCAGAGGTATACATGACATCAGCAGAGGGGTGTGCCACCGTAGCTGTAAGCACATTGGAGCAATGCAAATCTGGCCTGGCCATTGCTAAGCAAAGCTGCAGGACAAGGGTGGGGAGGTAGGTATAGAATCGTTTAGCTGAGAGCACATATGGTGCCCAAAAGCGCATGTGTACGGGGATGAAAACGTGCCCGAAACCCAGTCCAGGGTACTACACCAGTTCCTGGATGCCATGTTACCACATGCCAATGAGCATATATACTTCCCCCGAACTCAGGAGGAGTTGGCCAGCAATATGCATCACTTCCACCATGTGGCACACTACCCGGAGGTATTGGGTGCGATAGACTGCATGCACATACATATCAAGTCATCCCCCGGTGAGCATGGTAGGCGCTACATAAACCGCAAGGGATTCCACTCCATCAACTGCCAGGTCGTGTGCAATGCCCAGGGCATTATCATGGATGTGTGTGCTGGCAGCCCTGGAAGCTACCATGACTCCCATATCTGGCATGCCTCACAGCTGTATCAGGTATTTGTCAGGGGGGACATCCCACATGGCCACCTTGTGGGGGATGCTGGCTATGCACTGGAGCCGTGGATGATGACTCCCATCAGAAATGCACACACACCCATGCAAGAACGCCATAATGAGGCACATGCACAAACCAGAATCATCATAGAGCGTGTGTTTGGGATGCTGAAATCACGGTTCCATTGCTTGGACACATCTGTTGGAGCCTTGCAGTACTCTCCAGGCACGTGTGCCCACATCTTCATAGTATGTGCCATGCTACATAATATGATCCTGCAGAAACAGCTGCAGCAGGGACAAAATGGTGAAGGCCCTCATAGCCCACTGCAATTGCCAAGGCCGTCTCAGGCACAGAGGGATTCAGACCATGAAGACCCTGTGCCAGCCCCAGTAGGCAGATGGAGGCGTGCCCAATATGCGTACACATTGGCAAAGAGGGAACGTATAGCACATACTCTGACAGTGTAGGCCCCTACGGACTGACACCTCTCCACCTGCACACACAGTAAAAAGATGGCACACACACACGGCCACCTGTAAATTGTAATGTATAGGTGGCCCACTGTGTGAATCCTACACAGGCAGCCCTCAAACATTGTACATACAACAGCTATTGGAACACGGAATGTCAACACCTGAACAGTACATGCGCCTATCAGCATATGTTGGTGCTGTGTGTATAGGTTTGTAGGTACATCAGTAGGTACACACCCGATTGCCAGAGGCCATACACCAAACAAGGCAAACAGTGTCTGCTGTCACCACAACATCGAGTAACCAACTGTCGCTCAGTGGAGCAGAGGCAATCGTGGGATCACATGTGTGTAAGCACTGTTCTGCACACACTCTGCACGGATTCCCTGCTGCGTTAATGAGGGGCTCCACATAATATAATCATGGATGTTGTGTCAAGGCATGGGGTGTACCCATGACAGGTATTTGTCACCCCAGCATGCTCCACCTATGGTCGTTTGAAGGTGTAGCACATTATTGTGTGTGGCTCACTGTGATATACATACCCAATGCTGGAGCACATCCAGTAAACATCACATGGACATACCATTAATTGGACTCAACCATATGTAAACTAACTGAGTTACCCATCTGAGTGCAGTATGGAGTAACAGCCGTAGTATACTCCACATACAAAATGCCATAACATGTGTACAAATCCCAGATGGCCAAGTGGTAAATGCAGTGACCGTCGTGCATGTTCCCGGTCCCACATCCTGCAAGGGATGTAACGTAATCCTGAAGGCACGAATAATGCATGTCGGAAGCAGATCATCAGATCATGTTTAGCACACGTTAGCGGGAATATGTGTTGCCCAGTGCTGGTAAGCATCGTTTAAATATGACTATACAGATATGCGTGAAACAGGGCTAAGCTTCTCTAAATATCGCGCAGATCACGGTCAATGATGTCCAGAACAGGTGAAACCAGCATTATTCACCCCTGTACTAATAGTGCCTGCTCTGAAGGGTAAAATGACCACCGCCAGGAGTAGAACACGCAATCATGTATACAATCACCTAACACTATGGTAGCCAAGATGTACCTATGGCAGTTGTGTAATGTGGCAGGTTCAGACACAAACGTGCAGAGTCCAGGAAACAGTATACACCGACAAGTACACAATGAAAGGTGTAGTTTGCCTGTCACTTTACCTGTCAGAGATATATATATATATATATATATATATATATATATATATATATATATATATATATATATATATATATATATATATATATATATATATATACATATATATAATACAGATAGAAAGGGTGATAGAGAGATATATGTTCATATATACGGATTCACCGATATCTGCAAATATATAGATAGGTCAACGACATTCATAAAACCTTGGAGGTACAAATAAATAGGATACCACCAACTATGGAATGTGCCACATACCGACACGTGTAACCATGAGGCTGAAAGACCGAAAGAACACAGTACCAGAATACTAGAACTGCGAGTAATATTATCACGATATGAAGGGGCATTTAGTTACCGCTGCCGGTGTTGCGGTCCACGTAGGTACTGTGTTCAACTGTGTTTGTGATTGCCGTAGTCTGTGTATGTGTGTGTTGAGGGTGCCGTGTGCATTTCCATGTGACTGTAATGTGTGTGTGTGTGTGTGTGTGTGTGTGTGTGTGTGTGACTGCATCGTGTGTCTGTTAGTGCCAACTCGGAGGTAGATCATTATGGTAGGTGTGGGTATAGCTAGCCATAGACATACGGTTACCACCTGTCCCACATTAGGAGGTTCAGCCCCTCCCTGGGCAGTTGTATCCTGACATTACAAAGGGCAACTGTCCGAGATTGTAGGACATTATTATGTCCCATATATTATGTAATACTTGCATTAAATAGTTATGCCTGTATGTAAGAAACATATATGTTACATGCAATATGATAAGTAGCCAAAGTCCCACAACGATAAGTATGTATTCAGGATAAAAGTATGTTCTATCCTGTGTACTATCCTTGGGTATGTGTCGGCCTGTAAACACCAATGTGTGTCCCGCAAGTGTCCCACAATGGCCATTTGAAAAGGTGGCAACCCATGCCAAAGAGGTTCAGTTACCAACACAACTGCAATGACTGCAAATATCTGGGACAGAAATACACGGGACAGCTGTCATTTAGAAACATCCCTTTACATATCGCTGTAATTCCGGAGGTATGGAAGTATCAACCTCACCTGCATACTATATAGAAACCAATTAACAATTAACAACGGCCCAATGTATAATCCCGTAACAAAAGTCTACTGACTGATAGCTCTTTAATTAGGGAAGGAGCCCACACACATATATGGTATATGTAGAAATGCAAGCCCCACAAACCTGTATATGCTACGTACACCCATCTACATCCCCCACACTAGAAACTATAGCAATACAGACTGTAATTACAGAACAAACATCCAGTCAGTCAATTACATCTGCAGAAGCGTTAGCATACCTTGTGAGAGACACATTTAAAGGCGCCATGTGAAATTGTAGCCGTTGTATAATGGAACAAACGGTGATCTTACAAGTTTTGTTTGCAATAGTCCCTAATCAGACGGTTGGGATGACATGTACACTCACATGTAGAACCACATAGTCTAGCCGTCACGCACAACCCACGGGGGACATGAATCCAAACTGTACGTGTCTCTACACATAGCAGTTGCAATTACACACAACAAAACACAATACAGGCCGTCTCCCCGAAGGTAGGGAAAATGGGCAATGCCCAAGTGGAGAATTCAATTATACCCCACTGTTGCCGCATAATTGGCGAATTGAGTGGCTGCACAGCTGATGTGCAGGTAATAAGTCAATCAAGAACACCAATTGGCGGCAGGAAACCACATTTTACAGGTATCGACGTATATAAGGATGACTTGCCAGACATTCAAACCGTATGCTCATACCATACAACTATTTAAACAGTGTAAGAGAGATAGTTACGAAAGTCTGGAATGATAACAAGGTATGTAGAACACTCGGTATGTAAGTGTATGTATAGCCTGTTTTGCATTAATTATGTTAGTGTATGTATAGCCTGTTTTGTATTAATTAAAAGTGTCCGCAATACATAAAGTGGAAAAAGGTATTTATGTAGTGATGTCTTGCTGAGCATAGTAACACTTGTAGAAATTGTGTGTCCTGCAGTGGGCCACAAGGTAAACATCACAGACACCACAAGGGATGCTATATGAGGGCTTTAAACAGAACAATTCCATACCACTCGCCGTCAGTGGTAGGGTATGTCCAACAAGTACGTGCCATAGCATGGGATAGTATATGTTGATATACTGTCACAGCAGGCATGTGTATGGGCATATAACGACAATGACATGTCTAAGGTGGTCCTGCTGTGCAAGTATGCTTTGCATTATGGGATACTATGTAAAATATGTGTAATGTACAGTATTGTAGGTAGATATGTCAGATATGCTACACAGCATAACAGGCATATCATGCATACCAAAGGTATCATCTATTGGCATGTACAATATACAATAACAGGATACATATGGCTTGAAGTCACGGGACACTGTAATAGCATGATAGCTAATCTAAATGGAAGGGCTACTCAATTAACCATGCACAAAGGACATGTAATAGCTTCACAGGTTCATAGTGGGGTACTATGCAGTCTGGCAAGTCTATGTGTAAGCACAACTACAGTGTTCACACCAGCGGCACCACTCTAGGGTAGTGTCCTGTCTGTGAACAGCAGAGCCATGCATTACCTGCACCTCTGCACAGTACAGCCACTGCAGTGATCCCTGGTGTATATGTGTCTCCCATCCACCAAGTGAGGTATCACATGAACAGTGCTACTGAGTGTCCCTGCGTGATGTACATAGGAATCATGTTCCAAAGCATGGTGAGTGTCCGGTTTGGGAATGTAACCCTCAAGCACATCACACTGATCATTGCGTGTGTGCACATATCCATGAGCATGTTGCTCACAGTGGCTTTTGCTTATGTCGCTTATGTGGAGTATATCCATTAATATTGTTGTGGACATGGGCCCTGTCTGTTCAGCAGAGGTCACCCCTGAGTATGTAGTATGCAAATGTGTACAGACGTGGTGTCCGTAGTTCTGCCGCATACTTCAACTGTCGGAGCTCAATAAATGTCATGGCGTGTTAATGTGTTGGTATGTAAAGCCGTAGCTCTTGTGTAAGGTACACCCTAAATGGGGTGTTGTACCCTTGAATGTGTGTATACGTCTGGAGTTCAGAGGTACAATGGGTGCCTATGTTCTAGCTACAAACCCATTACAGATAAATGTGGCCACGTAGAAGGATATCCACGCCACAGTGGCAATATGGCTATCACAGGAGTGGGTGCAACATACGTGAGTATTACGATCATGTACAATGTGACATGTATGTAGGGGACTACCACCTATGTGATAGTCAGTGGGTGAATGGTGTAATGCAAAGGGGATGTTCATGCACATTGTGTCATGCAGCTTGAGGCCATGATATTGATATCAGGTATCTGTCACAGTGACACCCTTATGGAGGGAGTCAGTATCAGCTGGTGGATCAATCATGGCACTTTGTATGAAGTTGTCTGTAAAGCTAGGCAGGGAAAGTCCCTCTGTGCTAGCCTGTACCTCAGGGAAGCATATACCGAACATGGGGGGCCCTATGACTGAGGACTGTGGTATGCCAACTGTAACTGAAATACAGTAGGTACTATGGTATGCTACCCTCATTGTGTGTGTCCTGTCCGTGAGCCACTTTGCATAACATCCTGAGACATAGGGGTCGATGTGTAGTTGGCTGTGTATGTTGACAATACCAGAATGGAGAATGGTGCTGAAAGGCATTGAGAGGACAATGTAGGCTGTGTAGACCCCCTTACCATCATCAACTACCCTGATAACTGTATGAAAGGAGTCCACCAGGTGTAGGAGACATGCTATGGCCCTAACAAGTCCAACCTGGGTGACAGCAAAGGACCGGAGCCCACCAATGTCTCTGTGAATGACTTCCATGATGATGTGCCCCATAGCCTTGCAGAACAGTCCAGTCAGGTGTGTAGGGCAATAGTCCCCCTCGTGCATTGTGGCACCCCCTGTGTGGAGTGTGATAACTGTTGCTGTGTGCCATTCAGGGGCCACAATGTCTGATACAAGGCTATTACTGAATATGGTGGCCAAGTGGGGAGACATGTCATTCAGAGGTTTGTGTAAATCACAGCCTGGGATGTTGGACAGTCACATGGGGCCAGTGTTCCAGGCCATATAGAGTGCAGGTTAGTACTGTGTAGGTGTGACTGCAGGGACACCGCAATGTTCCTGCATGGATTGTGGCCCTGCAGGGAGTGAAAGGGTGTAATGTTAGCAGTGAACCCATCCGCCAGCATGTTGCCAACATCACCTGGTTCTGTAATGTTCTTGAGTAACTGTTGTATGTCAGAGTAGATGTGGGTATTGCCATTGACTACTGACATACCTCCATAATGCCTTGTGGTACACCCTGGAATGTGTTGCAGTAATGTTTACGTAGCTAGTGTCGGAGTATGTGATGAGGGATCCTGTAGCCCTACTGAGGCTGACCAGTGAGCTACCCCACCCATGGGATTGTACTCCACTTTGCAACAGCCTCCACCTGTTGTTGTAAATTATGTCCATGGAACTGGACCCCCAGAGTGGCGTCCATTATTTGGTGGGTACCATCATGCCTCTGTGTGGAATAGCATGATCCATGCAGTTGTGTAAGTGCTAATGAAGTGCACTGGGGTATGTTTCATCATTTCTATGTGCATTGTCCATCTGCACGGGTGTCATGATGTTAACTACTGCTGTCATAAGACGTCTGTAGTAGGCGTTGTAGTACTCTTGTACTGTGTATGCCGTGAAGGGTATGGTGCCGGGATGTGGATAACAAGGGTGATTAGCATATGTTCAGAATCCACCAATGAGGGGATAACCCCAGGTGTAGAACACCAGTCACATGTTGGTAGTGTCCATGTCAAGGATATTGTTGGTCTTGGAGGTGGTGTGTATGGGTTGATCCAGCCGAGTGGAGGTTATGAATCCTGGACAGCGTTGGCCTAATGTGTTGGTACATGAGTGGCTATCCCAGTTAAGTGTGGGGTAGTGTCAGCCTCACATCAGTAGTACCTGTCTGAGCCCTACTGTCTAGTACACCAAGAAATGAGGTCTGGTAACCGTGGGGTATGTTGTTGAATCCGTAGCTTGTTACAATGTGTATAGCAGTTCTGGCCACAGTTAGTTGCACGTGGAGCACCTCTGATGCATTGTGCTAAGTAAATAGCCAGGATGTGAGTACAACATAGTGGAATATGGGAACACCTCAGCCGTGGGTGTGCCGGTCCAGGTTACATGACTGAAGGGTATGGTCTGTGTATAACCTGTCATTGCAGGTGTGCTCTGCAGAGCCTAGAGGCAGGTCCCAGTCACTGCAGAGATATTGAAGTGGTCCATTATAAGGAGTGCCTTGCCTGCCTGCATCAGAGATGAAGATGTCAAGCACTGCATCACATGACCCCATGTTTGGCTTGCCTGTTCCCGTTCTGGTGGTGAATGTTATTGGAAACTGTGCAAGACAGGCAGTATAGAAGCAGCAAGAGCCTTACATGTTATCTGTACTCCCAGGGCTGACAGGTGCAGGTCATCTGTGCCAAAGCATCGTGTTTTGTTGACCATGTCAGTCAAAGCGGACAGAAACCAGATGCCTGTGGAATGACAGCAGAAGCATAGGCAACTATTGAAGTGACACAGTCAGTCGTTGTACAGTGGTATCAGGTCTGGATGAATGCATAATGCTCTCCAGGGCTTGGCCCATACTTTCAGGGCTACAATCCGGTGAGCTATTGCATGTCCCTGCACATGTAGTCTGTGAAGTTGCATCACAGGGCAGTCACACTAACAAGGAGAATGACAGTCAAATTATACCTGGTGAGGTGTGTCATGGGTGCATAGGTTATGTTGTAGAACCAGTTACCTGACAGCAAGATGTAAGCGACTATCACCTTGTGTAGCCTGCTGTGTAGCCTGCTGAGTGGAACATCAGTGTGACCACCTACAGAGTCACCTATGACAGGTGTGTTGTGTTATAACACCCTATTGGCTGTATGTGATGGGCACACATGAGTCTGTGGGCTATAAGTTATTGTTGTTGTCTTTGGTGATGGGGGCTGCCTTTGGTGCCTACACAGAGTACGGAGAGGTACTGCACAAGTTGTACTCGTATGTGTGGCCTGTGGTGGTGGAGATCTTGCGAGACTATGTGATGAGTGGGGTGTGTTGCGAATGTTACACATCCCCACATGATTGTCAGGTGCAGTCAGGGTTGGTGACAGCATTACCCCCAGCAGGGCTGCATATGTGCATCTCCCACAGGCTGTAGTGTCGTATGTTGGGAGGTGAGCATTGACTGTGTACATGAGACAATTGCTCTATTGCCACATGTACAACATATTCATCATATAGACAGGCAATAGCACTGGTACGTGACAGTTGGACATGCCTGTATATACAACCATGTCTCACAAGATATGTGAGTTATGTGTGTACAACAACTGTTGTACTGTAAGCAAGCTGGAAATGTAAGGACAGACAGTGTACTTATGAGAAATGGTGTGGAATGGGTGCTATATTAATCAGTAGCTCATGAAGTGCTCACAAGTTCTGAACAAGTGCTGAGCATGAACATACAATACAGATAGGGTGCTGGATAATATCAAACTACAAGTGGTGACGGCAGTCATAATTAGTGGCACCGCACTATAACCCTGCTGAGTATGGTCTGCAAGTCCATGAACCATTATCAATGTAGATGTTAGCAGTACAGATGTACATGACAGTATGGATGTTTGACTACATATACCTTTGTATGTCACAGGAGTGTTCTACCAGTGGACTGTTGACAGAATCAACACTACAAAAGGTGCCAGAGTGACATGTGCATATCACACTAGTGCCAGCTATAGTAAAATAGGGTTAATGTATTGTACTCCACCCTCATTGTAACCCATACCACACAGACAAATGTGAGGCATCTGTGTATGTAAGGATGTGAATGGCCATGACCTATGAGCAATAACTGTCTCAGTGTTGTGAACATCATACAGAATGGGCTTTGTGGGTGAGGTGTGTGACATATGTGCACATTCTGACGGATGATATCAGCATTGTCACCGCTAGGTGAATATCCCTGTACCCATTAACTACCACCTAGGCTGCGGTCAACATTATGGACACTATGTAAGGGATGGTGCTGTGCAGTTCACCTCCCTGAGTTGGTGACGTCTCCAGGCCACTTAGGTAGTCATATGAGGTACCCATGTCATGACAGGGTGCCATCCATGAGCATGGAGATCATCGGACAGGCATACACAGCACTCAGGTGACCAATATTGGATCACATATCACCTTTAAGGGGTATTGGCCATGCGTGGATGGGCGATACCAACCTTCGCAATCCTCACCTCCACTATGCAGCATGCTGTCTACCTTGCATAAAGACATGTGCTATAGTATGATGTTGGACATGCTACATGTCCATATCCTGATCTGAAAGACATATGTCATGGACAGCCACCATCCTACTACTAGGATCGCCACATGCTGGACAGATCCCTGTGCCATACATGTGACATACTCCCGCCATACCATGCAACCCTGTCCATCAAAGCTGCACATGTCATCTCTGTCATACATGGTGTGATGGCCGCATGGTAGATGTAGTATCAACTGTCCGGATCAGTAATGTGGCACTGATGCACCTCGCGGTGGCAACATGGCTGTCGGATACAGCTAGGAAACCTTGCCCATACATGCTATAGTTGATAACCATCCCTGCGAATGACGTCCAACTAGCCATTGTCCCATGTCTATCACATGTGCAACACACTAGACACAAGTTAAAAACAGAAGCAAACTGAGCAAGCGACACTTAAAATGAATAAACTTTAATAACAGTAAAGCGCTTTTCATTTGTGTGATACACAAACTTCTTCAAACAATAAATTACTGACAACATCATTCTTTTATACAACAGCTGTTACCTCTATCAAAGTTAGCATTATTAGCATACTAATCAAGCTTTAAAGGAATACTGACCCTGAACCATCAACAATACAATTCCAAAACATAGTATGTCCTGGTAACGTCTTGCTATTAATGCATGTAAAAATGTTTAAATGAAAATATAAAACTGGAAAAATGAAAAAAATAACAAATATTGATAAAATTTACATAAGAGGGGGTCCAGTAGGGTTAAAATTGGAAGAGCCCGAACTTTCTTGGCAAATCAGGCTGAATGCGTACAATTTGCCTGGAATAAATGAAAGCTGCTCTATTAGCAGCATTTTAAAACTTAAAAGTCTAGTAAGATGAATTGTTTATCATTGGAAGCAACGAATTATGTACATTTTATCAATATTTGTTATTTTTTCAATTTTCCAGTTTTATATTTTCATTTAAACATTTTTACGTGCATTAATAGCAAGACGTTACCAGGACATACTATGTTTTGGAATTGTATTGTTGATGGTTCAGGGTCGGTATTCCTTTAAAGCTTGATTAGTATGCTAATAATGCTAACTTTGATAGAGGTAACAGCTGTTGTATAAAAGGATGATGTTGTCAGTAATTTATTGTCTGAAGAAGTTTGTGTATCACACACAAACGAAAAGCGCTTTACTGTTATTAAAATTTATTCATTTTAAGTGTCTCTTGCTCAGTTCGCTTCTGTTTTTAACTTGTGTCTAGTTTGTTGGTTTGTTGGCTTTACCTATTAGTTTATACATGTGCAACACAGGCGATCCGTGGCAGGATGCTGAACAGCTGTACAGTGCCGTGTAGATGTATATGGCAAAACACATGCATGTAAAGCTTTCCATGCGTATGTGTGCATTGTCACTGCTCAAGTCCATTAAGGCAGTGTATGTGTTGATATGTGACATATACACAGCATCAAGGTCAACAGCATTACCATGGACACATCCAGGCATGTGCTGATAGGTAAGAACACCAGTACAGGCAAACAGACATGCCCACATCAAGACAACATTCACATGGAGTATGAACAATGTAATGAGGTGACACACATATATGGTGATGATATCCAATGCATAACGGGTGTTACATGTGTGTGACACAAACATGTCAGTCATGTCAGTGTCATGATGATTTGCAAAGATAACTGTGCAGATGTACTAGATTTACTAGAAATGTATGTGCAGCAGTATCTCTGTACATCTCTGATACTGTGACCTGTCACCATCATTATGTCTTACAGATAATGCCTCGTACACGCCTGCCACCGTACAGACACCAGGAGGATGATGTCCTCATCCCGTACCTCCATGAGAACTACGAGGTGTTGTTCAGCCATGTGCCACAGCATGCCCAGCAGCATGACAACCTGTGGCAGGATCTTCACAGGAGGGTGAATGATGTGGGTGGCCATAACTGCACCTACCAGCAGGTGCGCAGGCACTGCACGGACCTGATACGACATGCAAAACAGCGTGCCACTGCAATCACCAGGGAACAAGGTGGAACAGGTGGTGGGCCACCAACCCAACCCCCACTCACACACACCGAGGATCTACTGGCCAGTCTGGGGACACCCTCAGAACAGCATCCACAAACACTAGCTGCCATCGTGGAGGTGGGTGTCTCCCAACCAATGAGCCTGGAGTTGCCTGGTAAGTCAGTACTGCACATATGGCTATTATATCCCATTTAGTTGCATGTGTCACTGTACATTATGTAATGTAACATCATATGCAAGGTTCATAGGTTCATAGATTCATAGGTTCATACTAGGCTATCTGTCCTAGGGCATTTATAAGCCTAGCCAGAATGTGTTTGGCTTTCGCCACCCATTTTAAATTTATTTTGCTATGCCCTTTTACGAGGTTAGTATACTGTGCCTCTGTCTAACAGTGACACAGAAGTGATACCCGGGGTAAACCTACGATCTCCCATCCACTCATCAAGATTCCTCTTGAAGAGAGTCAATGAGGGACTCTGCCTAACCTGGACTGGGATTTTATTCCAGAGTGAAGGGAGCCTCTGGGTTATGAATCTGTCCCTCCAGCATGTCCTGTTGACACACATGCTGCATACTACAGTATGCTACCCTGTGCATGCACACATGCGCATACTATATGCTATTGTACAGGGGAATGTGTTAACATGCACAGTGCACCCTGTGGCTGTCATACAGTCATGGATAATGTTCAAACTGCTGTGTCACCCCTATACAGGTACCTCTGGTGTGCCACACAGACATCAATCCATTGCAGGTGAGACTGTCATCAGTATCAGGCATGTTAAAGCATAGATCTATTTGCCATGTGGCCAGTTAATACTTGTACACTTGATGTTCGTTCCAGTCACGATATACAGGTCGCATCACCCAGCATTCACACTGGCCACCCATGTGCAATATATACAAATGAAATGATACACTGACATGAAACCACAGTATTTGTCATTGCTACATGTGTGGACAGCTGTGCATACAACAGTGGAGGTGTTGTACAATGTAGGCATATGTAATATACATTGGAAAAACATGTGTGGTACGCAAACAGTACCACACAGTGAGCTGTGATATGGGCAGCCCACAGGAGTCAACATTGTGTTATATGCCCCTGCAATGGGTGCACACATTGTGATGTGCCACCTGACATGTCCCAGACACGTAGTGTTCTGGTTGCAATATTGTCACACTATCCCATAACCCATACCCCACATACCAGACATAAAACCCATTGTCTGCATAGCCCTGTGGATGGTGACATATATGACATCTATGGGTGTATGTCATATGGGACAACACAGACATGTGAGATAGATGGCCATCACACACATTTGGCCAACACATGTGCACACATGGCCGTGGGGGATGGCCAGAGACACGTAGTCAAACATTAGATGTGATGTGTATACAACCTGTTGCACATTGTCCACACATGGTCCAATTATAGCCTTAGTTGACTGATTATACAGTTGATGTGGTACACTGGACATCCTAAAAGCCTGTGCACAGCTAGTGGAGGTGTCACTGAAGTTTACCATATAAGATGTGTTGAACATCATGACTGTCATAGCATGACAGTAGTCACCTGTACAGCTTCCACAGACATTGACACCACATCAGGCCACAGATACTGCACATTTCCCTTGTTGCTGTAGGACATTATCATTAGCTGTGCACCTCGTGTGTGTGGTACATCAATGTCGTGTGGGACATGGTGAATTGACAAGTCTGCTATGTGTGGACATGGTTGCCAGGCAGCTAAGACTCTGTAGTAGTTGTGCAGGGGTGTCATCTATAGGTCCTCCAGTGACCTGTCACATGATGCAGCATGGTTTGGTGTGTATACACCTCAGCATCGTGGGTCACAATCCACAGTTATGTCATGGGTATGCATGCAGTTATGGCTATGCAGTGTGTACATATTATGCACTGTATAGCAATATAGACACCTCATGATGCCATGCAATGGCACAGTGTCTGTACTTCACACTGTATAGCAATGAAGATGGCTCACACTACCCTTTCATGCTCATGCACATTTGCTAAACATACATTCTATCTGTAGGGCATACAGACAACACCGCAATGTGATGCCCATTACGACACCGTACATGTGTCAGGACACCATTGTGTCAGACATGTATGCATGTTAATGCACACGTCAGCAGATTACATGTCAATGTCATGTCGGCCATGTGTACTGTTATCCTGTTCTGGTCCACATGGTGTATCACGGGGATGCATGCATACTACCATGATTGTGTGAACTGCATGGCTACTGATATGACACCTGCTTGCTGTAGTGTGCACTCCAGGGAGGTATGCTAACTAACACTATTAATGTCTGAGCTGCATGCCGTCTGCTGTATCACAGGCATGCTGCATGCCATCTGTCAAATCACATGCATGGTGTGTCTGTGTGTGTGTCTATTGTAATTTAGAGTCTTTCTTTGCATTTCACAGGTGATGTAGGTGCGTTACCCTCCTGTGGCCCATCTGATGTTAGTGTCCCCACAGATACTAGCAGTGATGAACATATGCATGAGGTACAGGCAGGGTTGTCAGGGGCTGAATCTGTGCCAATGGTTGCCATCCCAGCTATGTCCCCCTCTAAACCGCACACAGTTCTGCTGCCAACACATGCCGCATCACCAGTGGCCATAAAGGAAGGACAGTCAGCGTCTGTTAGAGTGGAACAGGAATGTGTGGTGTCTACAGAAGGTGTGTCTCCACACCATGGTGTCAGTGTAATGACTGCAGATGTGCCACACAGGCATGTGGCCGGAGCTGCTCGTCGGAGGACCTCTGGCAGACATGCAGCTGCAGGACAGAGCGCAGCAGCTTGTATCACCAGATGCATGTTCCAGACTGTAATGGTGGCACAGGCACATGCTGAATGGCAGAACAGAGATGGGCAGAGGCTGCAGAGGGCTGCTATCCATACCCTAAACGACAACATCCAGGCATTGACAAATGCTCAGCAGCAGATTGCTGATGTTCTCGACGGTGATTGGGTGACATGGTCGGAATCCTTGACCATGGCATAGCAATCCATGAGCGTGAGCTGTCTGTGCTGGAACATCTGGTAGGAGTGAGGCATAGGCCACATGGACATAGGCCAGCTACACCACCTAGTGCAGGTCAAAGTGTGCGTGCCACCTCACATGCCCACTCCCATAGTGCCGGTAGCAGTAGCAGTGCAGCTGGTGCTGCGCTGTTCACACCAGGCCACGTGGACGTGGCCCTGGATGTTCCCAGTGGGGACATGGTTGCAGTGGACATGTGTTGTCAGACAGTAGCCAATCTGTACCTCCACCTGGTAATGCCCATGGAACCCCTGACAGGCACAGGTCACGTGGCTGTGGCCGGACACAGTGAGCTGTACAACCTGGTCTGTACAATCTGGAGCTGTCAATAATACCCCTGTGTAGGCCTCACAAAAGGCAGAACTGTGTGCACACATACATGCACACAGCAAACACATCTGTAGGGCAATACAACACCCACATGCATACTGAACAGACATGTCCAATCATATCACCGGCCCTTACCCACACACATGATATCATTTATTGGTGCAGCCTATGCCCCTGGCAAACATTATTACCCTGTGCATATGATGAGGCCTGTGCAGCATCCCTGTCATCCACACCATCGGTGCAGGGACATGCACAAATGGTCTGATGCACAGGGTGAACAGAATAGTGAGAGAAGTATACATTACATTAGTTGTGTAAGAATAGTGAGAGAAGTGTATATTACATTAGTTGTGTAAGAATAGTGAGAAGTGTATATTACATTAGTTGTGTACTGTTAACACGCACCAGACATACCATGTAGTAAAGGTTTAGCATGCATTGTTATATGTTCACAGTATGTGTCTTGGTAACAACAGTAACAGCATGTTGGTAATGATGCCCTGGTTCGCTCCTTATGGTCTACTTGCATGTGCCTACAGGTAGCAGTGTTTGCAGTCACCCATGTGTAACTGTGGAGTACTCACAGGCACGTATGGCAATATCAGCATGCTATACATAGCCTCAACCTGACTGTTGGAAAGGCTAACATACCACAGATGTCCACACATATACTGATCCAGAAGCATGTGGGCAGTTTAATAGGCTACAGTGTCTAGAGACGTGACATCCATACCAGGTCACATCACAGGTATGTTGACATGGTGCAGGGGTTGTATACAGTGGTCCGGCTGATGATAATGTTAGAGGCCACCTGATAGCATGAGGCCTCACTGTGTAGCAGTAATACCCTGTCACATTACAGGAACATGCCCACACTCACTGGGTCAACAACACTATAAAGCACACCCCATAGTGTTGAGGTGAGGACCCCTGCCTATGTGGCCATCACCCTCACAGTACTGTGCACCCACACGACGCAACTCAGAGAAAGAACATGTACAGGTAGCCAGTACAGCTGAGACCGATGGCATCAATAGGGTAGTAGACTGCATCACCATGAGAGGTTCGGGATCCTGTGTGTTCTGTATGGTAGCATACATCCTCACTCCATCCACCAGACAGCCATACATACATACACACACACACACACACACACACACACACACACACACACACACACACACACACACACACACACACACACACACACACACTGTGGAGACCACAAATGTCATACACATATGGATAGCTGATGTGTGTGATACACACACCACCCCTGCCTACGTCATGCTTTCCACACTGCAGAATGTACAGATCTCTGCAACAGTGTACAGGAGTGTGTAACAATTGGGATGTAATCCCACCATATGTGGCATATATGGTCACACAGGCAAACACACATGGCAGTACTGTGAATGATACACCTGCTATATGATGATACGTCTGACAGACATGCAGCAGTATTGGCCGCATTATGTGTACCAACGCTACGTCCGGCAATTGTGGTGCTATATGCACACAGGAGGATGTAAGTGTTACAGGTGTCAGGTGACATACAGTCAGTAACACCTGACCACTGTGTAGGTTTTATTTCTTCACTGTCAAGTAACAGTAACATAGCGTACTGTTTGCACATGTAATGGTAGGATGGCATGTGACATACCTGTGAGCCGTCCCTGGCAAACATCCATCTGCACAGGTGGATCACCACTTTATGTACACACATCCATCCATACCTGATGTACATCCTACCATACTGTCAGTATGTCACCATATACAGGTATCAATGATGGGGCTGCATTGCAACTGCATGTTGTAGTTAGGCACAGATGAGTTACAAACATCATCTACTGCACATGCATGGTAGCTGCATGCACACTACAAATTGTACATGTGTGTTGGTCCTACATGCCTGTCATGTAGCCATGTTTGTATGCATTGCAATTGGTGGACATGTGTGATGACATACATAACACATGGACTGTTGTATGATATGATGGGTGTCATGGGTAACTAGTACAGAGGGAATGTGTCCTCGGTCAACATTGCTACCTCATGTACTGTTAGCATTCAACAGCCATGGACCCACCTTCCATTTGCGTGCGTGTGATTGCTGTAGCCACTTGTCTACATGGAGGACAGCAAAAGCTATGCTATGTACATATGTGTTTTGTATGTGGTCCATGCACATATCCACTGCGATTACATGTATGTCATATCCAAACATGTGTGTTCTTTGGTGTACAGAGACAGTCATCTGTCACAGCTGTGTAAGACCCAGGGCCCCTGGTATGTGTAGAGCTGACCTGGTTATTACAGTGGTATCATTGCAATGCATAACACATGATGGAACCCTGTCGGTACATGTGTAGTCTGCACAGTTGCTGTAGACCTATGTACAGTCCACTGGTCATGAGTCACACGGTGTTGTGGTAATGTATGACTGTGCATTGCTGGTCCAATGAAATGGTGATGTCTGAAGGCTACATTGTAGACTGTGGTGTGTACCTCTGTGATCTGCACCTGAGACATCTGTGATGGCTCCTGACTGTGTACTGGTCAGTACATGTAAGTGGCATTCATGTACGTGGGGACAGTAACACCATACTGTGCCCTTCCGTGTTTAGAATCTGTGTGCATGCAAGACGGCCCTTTGCAACTGCTAAGTGGGTGAGCATACCCAGTACGCCGTTGTGTAGATGGACACACAGTACATTCCAAACTGCGCCCTTCTGTGTTTAGAATCAGTGTGCATGCAAGACAGCCCTTTGCAACTAAGTGTGTGAGCATGCCCATTATGCCATTGTGTAGATTGACACACAGTACATTCGGAACGGACATGTGATACTAAGCATATGGGCATGCCCAGTGACACCTTGTGTTGGTGATGTGCCTCTGTGTATGGGCATGGCCATTGACATCCTGTATAGCGATGGTGGTCATCCAGGCAACAGATGTCCATTTTCAACGTCACGATGGATGCCTACATTGAACACACTGGTTGACTGTCTTGAAGGGTGTACTGTCTGTGGCATGTCCCGTATCTATGTAGTGTTGTTGTAGTGCTCCGTAGATATTTAGTTGACCCAATCACACCACTGCCGTGTGTTTGTCTACGTCTACCTTGGGACAGTAATATGCTTTCAGACTTCTCACTCTCTATACATTCCCTATCGGTGTCCTTGCCTTTGCGGATGATGTCATCCACCTAGAAGTATGCCTCTGGAAGTGCTGTGTTCAGTAATCTCAGTAGCACGTTCTGTAACTGCATGATGCTGTAATGTGATAAGGTAGTTAGGTGTATGTTCAACTCCCAGCCCTGCCAAGTGTGTGTGTGTTTCCAGCTGCCTGGGGACAAAGTGATGCTTTTAGACAGCTCACACCACATACATTCCCTATCGGCGTCTTTGCCTTTGCAGATGATGTCACCCACCTAGAAGTATGCCTCTGGGAGTGCTCTGTTCAGTAATCTTGGTAGCGCGTTCTGTAACTGTGTAATGCTGTAATGTGATAAGGTAGTTAGGTGCATGTTCATCTCCCAGCCCTGCCAGGTGTGTGTGTATGTGTGTGTGTGTTTCCAGCTGCCTGGAGACACAGTAATGCTTTTAGATGCCTCACACCACATACATTCCCTATCGGCATCTTTGCCTTTGCGGATGATGTCACCCACTTAGAAGTATGCCTCTGGGAGTGCTGTGTTCAGTAATCTCGGTGGTGCATTCTGTGGCAGCGTAATGCTGTAGTGTGATAAGGTAGTTAGGTGTATGTTCAACTCCCAGCCCTGCCAGGTGTGTGCCTGTGTGTGTTTCCAGCTGCCTGGGGACACAGTAATGCTTTTAGATGCCTCAAATCCACATACATTCCCTATTGGCATCTTTGCCTTTGCAGATGATGTCACCCACCTAGAAGTATGCCTCTGGGAGTGCTGTGTTCAGTAATATCAGTAGCGCGTTCTGTAACTGCATAATGCTGTAGTGTGATAAGGTAGTTAGGTGTATGTTCAATTCCCAGCCCTGCCAGGTGTGTGCCTGTGTGTGTGTGTTTCCAGCTGCCTGGGGACACAGTAATGCTTTTAGACGGCTCACACTACATACATTCCCTATTGGCGTCTTTGCCTTTGCGGATGATGCCATCCGCCTAGAAGTATGTCTGTGGGAGTGCGGTGATGCCGGAACTCGGTAGCGCGTTCTGTTACTGCATAATGCTGTAGTGTGGTAGACTAGACAGGTAGATGCTTGATTCCAAGCCATGGCAGGTGTGTGTTTGGCAGTTATACCGAATGTGTTGGTATCTGTGGGTGGCTAGCTGCAGGATGTGTCCAGTTTGTTTTGTTGCTGACCTATTTAATGTCCACAGCCCACATATTCTGCCAAGACACTGGATTGTCAACACATAAAGTCGACAATAGGTCTGGTGAGTAACTGTCAGCAGCCCTGCTCTTACCCCTGTTACGGTCTGACCCATGTGACGCAACATAACACATGTGCCTTGACATTAACTACACTACATGATGCAGGCGGCACATGTAGTTTCCTTTCCATTCCTGTCTAATGCATTGCTGTCATGTGGTTCGCTGTTGTGATATCAATGCCATATCTACATATGTGTGTACATGTATATGTGTGTATGTATATATACATATATATATGTCCATGTATATATGTCTACAAATAATATATGTGATATATGTAGATGTTTTGGTGGACATAGATGTGAACATATGCCTGGGGACATCAGCACTATTGACTATTTGTGCCGGATGATCTGTACATGATAACCTGGGATCTGTGTATATCTGCCATGGCGTGGTGTTAATGCACATCGCCTGTGGTGTGCAGGGCCACGGGTTGTAGTCATGTAGACACCAGTTATTTTGTTGCTGGGCAGACCATGGGACATTGAATATGGTGATGGTAAGGCACCTGTTGCCAGTTGTGTGAGGATCTGAGCGAGACTGAGCAGTGGTTAATATGTTGGAGGTTCGGTATGGGTCATATAACTATTCATTAGAAGACTATACTATGCAGATGAGGTTGACTATGCTGTATCACATTTATCACCAGGGTGTGCTGCTGGTCCCTGGAGTGTATGTGTGTAGTCAGCCAGGTGCAGGTATCGCATATAGTTGACAGCATAGGAGGGGGGTCAGACATACTGTACGTACATTGCAGAACTGTGCCTCGGGACTGCTCCTGCCTTAGCAAACCTAAGCTAGGGGTGTGTCTATTCCTGCCTGGTGATGTTGGGAGAGATGACAGCAGTGGTAGGGTAGTCAGGGTGTCCAGGCTGCACAAACAGGTGTTGATCAGCACAATCGACTGATGACATGGCCAGCCCACACATGAACAGTACATTAACGCAAGCAAGCAGCATACACACATGTTTCATCCACACTACACCACCGGTGTATACCTGCAGGGACATTTCACGACACAGTCCAACCAAATGACATGGGCTGCAGCAGGCAACATATACCAACATGTGTAGGAGGCTGAGGCAGTGTGGATGTGTATGTTGCCGAACAACCCTTACTGGGCTGACATAAGATTTTATAGACCGAGGGTGACTTACCAGGGTCTACATGGGCTGGGGATGTTGGAGCACTATGGGGTGGACAGAGACCTCCTACAGCAGCTTGTTGACCTGTGCCTAACACAGCAGACAGTCCGAGGGAACGCATCACAGTGGATACCATGGGATGTGTTGTCCTAGGTGTACTAGCCACAGGTACCTCACACAGCACAACTGGGGATATCATGGGTATCTCACAGGCATCTGCATCCAGAGTATTGCACCAGTTCACAGATGCCATGTCAACACATGCTAGTGAGCACGTACAGGTCCTCCACACACGTGATCAGTGGACCAGCAATATGAATCTGTTCGACTACATGGATGAGTACCCTGGGGTACTGGGTGCTATAGCCTGCACACGTAGCACCACCTGGTGAGCAGGGTAGGGCCTACAGTCAGTGCAGGGGCATACCCTCCAACAGCTAGGCCCTATTGCGATGGCCAAGGCATGAGATTGAATGTGTGTGCTGTCTGCCCTGGAAGGTGTGATGTGTCTGATATATGGCGTCTGACACAGCTGTAGTACACCAATGCCTATGTGGACATCCCCTACAGTCTCCTAGTGGGGGATGCTAGATAAACACTGGTGTAGTGGCTTATAACACCCATCAGCGATGCACACACCTGAACACTCACACCATACTGAGGCGGATGCACAGGCAAGACATATACATGTGCATGTGTTTGGGATGCTCGGTTCACAGTTCTGGTATTCGGACACATCTGTTGGGGCTCTGCAGTAGTCACAAGCTACATGCATACATGTTGTTATGTTATTTGCTATGCTACACAATGTTATACTGCAGTAACAGTTGCAGCAGGAACAGCATGGGGCAGGGCCACACAGCCCAACACCACTGCCAAGGCCTGTACAGGCACAGTGTGACTTGGTGAATGAACTACCTGAGTAGGGCACAGTTGGCGACAGCCCGTGCACAGTATGACCAGCCCTTGGCAAAGAGGCAACACAGGGCATATGCACCGACACAGTAGGTACCCACGGATTTCCCGTCTCTGACCCGCACACAGTACAATGGATGCCAAACATGACAGTACCTGTGCTCGGCCATGTATGGGAGGTGCACTGTGTGCATCCAACATAGGCAGCAATCCAGCACCATCCTCAAGTCCGTAACACAACCAGGGTATGTCTATTGACCTAACAAGTGGCAGTTGTATTAGACTGTGTACTTACCCATTGCTCTGGTATGTATGTGAGCATACAAGTGACTGTGGTGGCCAAATGTTAGGTCAGCAGACAGTACACATCCATAGTGGCACCATGACCTCTGTAGCACATACGGGGGTCACAATGGTAGCCTGTAGTACACAGGGTGTTCTACCCACTGCAGATTATGGGCTGACCACCATCATGTGTGTCCATACAGCCCACACACGTTCCATGCAGATGGACAGATGTGAACCAATACTGACAAATGATATACGATGGCCTGTGGATATGCCCAATGACTGACTCCAACCCCCTATGACACACACAGATGACAGCAGGCCAGGCTGTTTGATGTAGGATGTGTAATAGGACATCCAACACAACTGTGCTGTTAATTAATGCTGGGAACTGACGTACCCTGGTATCCCTCCAACCAGCAATTTAAGTAGGTCCACAGACTGACATGGAGTACCCAGTAGACCAGTATAGTAGTGGCAGATGTGTACAACTGTTGGCTGTGCCCCCCGTCACACCTACACATGTGAGAGTCATTTGCACCACCCACGGTGCTGTGTAGGACTGTGGTTACATGTTCCCCCATGCTATACAGCATGTAGCAACTGTCAATGCCACATGACCATTAGCTACCCTGCAGACACAGCATGTCACCTGTCTGTGTCGAACGGAGGGGTCAGCAACATGGTACTAACTATCTGGACATGTGACACATGCAATACAGTTGACCATACTTTGCATGCTCACACACATGATGGTATTGTCAGTCTACAATATGCGTAACAGTCATACTGGGCATGCTCACACACTGAAACACAGGACGGCCAGGCATGTACACACCAGTGGTCCGGACATATCTGCCAGTACATTGCTATACTGCTGGATGTCTGCGCTGTATGGTGTTTGTGGTCTATTGTCTGTACATATGCCATGGTCTGTTGTTAATTCACTTGAGCTATGTGCGCAGGGTACTTCTACCATCATGTGTATAGGGTGGTTCTTTGTTTGCAGACAGGCCGACGCTTTTGAATACAAACCGGGTAAGACACAGTCCAGCTGGTGGGAGCTGTTGTGCATGGGTTTGCACAGTGTTAAGCACTGCTGACCTCTGGACACAGCACCTTATACATGTTTACACTCCACATTACTTTGACAGGGCACTACTGGCATACTGGTAGACAAACACACTTACAGCCGCTCGCTCTCCGACATTTCGGCTTACATTTGTCACTCACGCTGGGTGTGTGCGATCCCTTGTGATGCATATTACATCGGACTACAAGACTACAGTATCGGGTATGTGTAACCATTTTGCGATGGCAGCCATTCGACTGTACGGACTCGGTGGCCTGTCCAGTGATGTAATCATATTATATGCATGTTCCTCATACGATCTGCTCCCATCTGCCTGATAATGGGAACCGATACTCTGTAATGCTGACATGTGACTTGAGTTTGTTAACGCAGCTGTCTGCCGAGTCATGCTACCGCATACCAACTGCACGTTGACCACCTTTCAGATTGCACGACGGGAGACTGTAGGAGTGACACCTTGCTCACTTTGCATGGGACAGTCCCTCATCACACATCACATATGACAATACCAGAACTCTCCACCAATCGGGGACACATTTCTGCAGACTTAGGGACAGGTCATGAAAAACAGGGACACTTTTACAAAAGTAGTGCTATTAACTTGACACATTGACAGAATCAGAGCATATGACATAATACACATATTCTGAAGTAACAGTTGTTTATAACTCTTACTTATTGTCATTAGTCAGTAAGTGTAATTCACCACCTTTCCTTCAACAGCCACTACATTTAGGAGGGATTAAGAAGGACACAGTTAGACTTTCAGTCAAACTCAGGGACGTACCTGACATTCAGGGACAGTTGAGTGGTATGGACAATACTCTAGCCATTGCAACTGTCCTGATTAGGGGACCTTCTCATGTTGTAGGTGTCTGTACTGGTTGCTTGCTACAGGTCTTGTATACCTGACACGTCGATATGTCATATGTAGTAGCATAAGCAACTATACTGCTGCTAGACTACGTTTTGATTTGCTCCAATATGTATATTTCAGTACTATGCATGGCTGTAAGTATGTTCTGCCCTGGTACATCTGACAGTTCTACAGAGCAGGTTCCACTTTGGCCGTTCAGACTGGTGACGGACCTATAGACCCTATATGTAGAGCTATCACATGTGTCGAGGCAACACATACCCACAGCATACCTCTCAACTGTCCCTGATTTTGAATCAAATTTTAACTCTGTCCCTCTTAATCCCTCCTAAAACTAGTGATATTTGGTGGAAAGGTGGTGAATTACACTTAATGAATACTGACAATAATTAAGAGTTACAAACTTCTTTTACTTCAGAAAATGTGTATTAATTCATATGCTCTGATTCTGTCAATGTTTCCAGTTAATAGCTCTAATATTTTAAATGTGTCCATGATTGTCCTTGTGTTTTCTTGACTTGTCCGTGATTCTGTTGAAATTTGTCCACAATATATCACTACCTGTTGTTTGTGTATATATATTTATCTATATATATTCATAGTATAGCCTTGTGTATGTGTGTATATATATATATATATATATATATATATATATATATATATATATATATATATATATATATATACGTATTGTGTATGTAAATTATTATAGCTATGTGTATATATACGTTTTTATCTATATATACATCTGTGTGTCCATTAATCTATACATTTCCCGGACATGGACACTTACACATGCGCATTGGTTTTATCCCTGCTTCAACAGTATACTATTGCCTTAGTCATTCTGACACCGACACTTCACTCCGGTGAACTTGTGCTCAGTATATTGCACGTTATGCAGCGGACAGATGTCGCAAGTTTTTCATGTCTGGGGTGCCGCTGCTAACTGAGTTGTGATAGTGTCATTCCACCTATTACTCATATGTGCAGCCTATTATTCCTGCTACTGTGTTTGTTCTGTACACATTCATATTATTACTGTTCATAGGATGTGTGTTTGTGTTACTGTGACTGTACGTTGACAAAATGTTGTCTTCATGTAGTTGTGCCTTTCTGCTTTTCCCGGTTTGGGGTTGTCACAGCAGAACTCCGTTCCGTTCATGGGTGGCGTATAGGTTTTACGTGCCGGGCTGCCAGACGTGACGCACAATGTCTGACAATGATACGCCTAGTCACGCATGTCTCCATGCAAATGATGCTCTATCTGGGAATCGCAACTACGTACTAGCCGACCTCCACGGGCAGCTCCATTGCACCCGGTGCAACATACCCTATCACTCCTGTGTCCATACTCGCATATCCATGGTTTCTCCTGCACACCCGTGTTGAGTTTCCCCGCATAACAGACATTATACACCTGATACCGCAGCCATGACACACTTTTACACATTGCCCTCTCATGAGCGTTGGGGCCCTACTCACATTTTGTACTGCCTCATGTATTCACAGCCTCACCATCCATTCATATTTGCACATACGTGCCTTTCCTGGTGTTATGGATTACGAACGATTTGCGGGTTACAAGTGTAGGTGGTCGCAACATGTCCTACATTCTGTCTGTTTACAATGTTGATGTAGCACTTCAATGATGTTATGGCCACTGGTATAGCCCTGCCTCTGGTGTGGAGAGTGGTGCCCTACCCACACTTGTGCAGCTTTATGTGACATACGCTGTGAGCACTTCATAATTCCTAACTTGCTCTGGATTCCCTTCACAACCCTTAGGTTTGCTTTCGTCTTTCAGCGTTCCTAACATATATATATATATATATATATATATATATATATATATATATGTGTGTGTGTGTGTGTGTGTGTGTGTGTATATATAGATAGATATGTAGCTATATTATTGCATATTTATGTTATGTCTGTGGATATTTCTCTATACACACATCTATCTAACTATATATATATATATATATATATATATATATATATATATATATATATGAAAGTTACAGCTGTAGAAGACA
Organism: Protopterus annectens; assembly: GCF_019279795.1. Lineage (NCBI taxonomy): Eukaryota > Metazoa > Chordata > Ceratodontiformes > Protopteridae > Protopterus > Protopterus annectens. The sequence continues at coordinate 1,331,751,861 of NC_056729.1, read as the reverse complement.
ACATACATTTGCTATGCTAATAGCTGCATACACCCGCGCAGGCCCACTTGCATCTACTTATTCTGAGTTACACATGTTTACAGGCACATCTTTAGGATTACATGTGCCTTATTCCTTATGACAGTACCACTTTGATGGAATCCGGTTAATGGACCCATGCGAACGCGGTCACCTTTACATGTATAAATGTTGGCTTTACAGCACAGAGGCATTCATTACACAATTAATATGTGCTATAGTCGTACTTGCACCGGGAATGCCTTTACGTTGGGCGGATGCTGTAACCACTACACTATTGGTGTTCTTGCTCATTTATATGTATACCCATGGTTCATAGCTACTCTGACATACGTCTCACCACTTCCCTTAAACAGCAGGCATCCATTCTCCTGCTGGGAGAACCGCAGTACTACATTTAGGACATTCCCTGTTTCCTACTGCTCTGGACCCGTGCTGCGAATCTACTCACTCCAATGATATTCATAACTCCTACGCTTATAGTCCTCGCACATACACGTGTTTGATTGTTAGGGTTTTCATGTGCTGATCCGGGTTTAGGCTCGGCCGACTGGTGACCTACACTGCCCTGGTGCTGTTCAAAGATCAGATGTAGCACATGGACAGAGTTAGTCCAGAGTTTCATATTCTACCTGTGTTTACAGACACAGGTGTTTGGGCACCTCTGACCACATTATTGGGTCGGCGCTACATAATTTAGGGCAGGGAGTGGTTCCACTACATAATGCAGGTTGTGGGGGGGGGGGGGTTTCCTTCCCATTTGACTATTTCATTCATTTATACATACAATGAATATTATTCTGGACATCTGTTGTGAAATCACTACAGGTATGCAATAGTCTAGTCAACAGCTGGGACAGTTGGTTGGTGTACTTCTGTGTACGGACTTCTATGATACTCGGGAACTCGTGTCTACAGTGACAGGGACAAGGCTATGACAACTCAGGGACAATCACGGACACTTCTACCATATTAGTACTATTAACTTGGAACATGTTGACAGATTCGTAATACTACTAATTGTCTGCAGTTAAATGCATCTAGTACTCTTCATTGTTGTAAGTAGTCATTCTCATTCAACACCTTTCCCCCAAAGGGCACTGGCTTTGTGAGTTTTTAAGGGTCTGGCCAGTTATTGTGCGACTGCTCTGACCATTGGTATCGCTGACATTGTCATATATACGGGTTGTGCTGTATTCTGGTGACTAGGGTTGGCACCTTTTCACATGGCCAAGATGGGACATTTTCGGAACACACCAGGTTTTACAAGCCGACACATACCCACGGTCAGTAAAATGGATAGGACTTTACTTATTTGCCTACATAAAAGCCTATTGTTGTAGCGGTTTATTTGCTTATTCTGTTTCTTGTAACATTTAGGTATTGTAGATACTGCAATAATTATTTTCAGCTACTATTACATAACATATGGGACATAATTATGTCCTACAATCCCAGGACATTTGCCATTTGAAATGTCTTTTGTCAGGACACAACTGTCCAACGATGGACTATCCCTCGCAAAGCGGGACAGATGACAACCCTACTGTGGACACCAGATTGTTTGGGCCAACACATAGCCATGGTCACTGCAGGTTTAGAACAGTAATTTGTTTCCTAGCTGTAAGCCTTATACCTTTGGCACTTTTGTTGTTTGCCTGTTTCTTGTATGAATTACGTTTATTCTATCCTGACGTGACCGCTTTAGGCAACTGTTACATGCAGTATGGTGCATGGTTATTCCCTACGGTCACAAGACATTTGGCATTGTACCATTGTTGGTCAGGTCACACCTACACACACATTAATTGTCCCTCACACAGTGGATCAGGGGTATCCTGTTTGTGTCAGTGCCTTCATCACCCTTATACCATGTGCCACTATGTGAATGTGTGCAATATATTCTCCCGCTTATTCGTGTCAGGACACGTGCTTCACGGGCACGTGTTTGATCCTAGGTAGTAGGTTATGCATGACCATTTATGGCTGGCCAGTGTCGTGCACCTCTAGCACACATTCCAACTTGTGTCCAGATATCTACAGGACTGGACTTCGTGTCTTTTATTCTAATGTTTACACAGGTTATGTATCCCATAAGGGATATCCAAAAATTGGACCGATCCACAACAAGAGAAATAACGAACATTTTTATGGCATTATGAAAATGTGCTGGGGGTTTTACATGCAAGGGATACAATACACCAAACCAGTAGGTCAAGTATGGCTGGATTTGGTGGACGTTCAGGTACTGGAGTGGGTTGTGTGATGTGGAGGGGATGCTGGGTAGTCCATTATGCATCCCAGTGTGCTGCATTTGTTATGGCCAGTTCCATCATGACCAATCTGTGGGTATGTACCGGTGACATGTCTATACATTTGTATCGCACATTTCAATATTCATATGTTTGTGGGATTGTGTTCTACATTATGGCCTGTCTGGTTGTATTGCAACTGTTTATACATGTGTTTGTGTTTCTTTCAGCTTCACCCGCTGCTCCCTCATACACCTCCAGTTCACCTATTCTGCATACGACACAGTATCACCTTGGAGGATTGTACCATTAACCATCCCCCCACACACACAGATTCTTCACACCCCATACATCACTGCTTTGGTTGTTGGCCCATGACAAGGCCAGAGTAACACACTGAATACCCTACATGTGTCAGGTACCTGTATGGTTGTGTGGACTACCCTGCCATGTTTGCTTTCCACATGCTATAACTCACGCACATAGGTACACGCCCATACTTAACTTTCATTACATGGTTGGTATACCCGGGTACTACCCGTTCACCTGTGACACATCCTGACAAGTTTGGCTTGTACCGCTGATTTCCGGATTTTGGCAGCCTGTTCTACTCATTGGTAGGATGCCACCTTTTCCTATGTCCAGGATGGGATATAGTCCGTACACATATCCGACTGCACTGGACAACACGTCCCCACAGTCGACGGTACGGATAATACTGTTCCTTTTGGCCTACATGTTTCCTTATTGTTGTAGCTGTTTATATGCTCCTTCTGTTTCGTTTACATGCTTATTCTATTTCCTATCACATTTGGTATGTGAAATACAGACATACCTTTTGTATGTGACTATTACATGCCTTGTGGGATATGATTCGGACATACGGTTGCTAGATATCTACATTTATTATGTATTTTGTTATGGACACATCTGCCCAGCTGTGTACCCTCCCTCACATTATGGGTCACCTGGTGACCCTCACCATTGGGCTGGACGTACCTACTGGCGGCTCGCTAACATATGATGCTTTTCACTTCCACTTGGTATAGCTATCTACACTGCGTTGGACTACGGCCACACGGTCTTCCATGTCATTTGTTCAAGGGATAGGGACCCGTTATTCCCTACCATGCATTTGTGTTTGCTTCTTCACTTTGTGTTTGCTGGAACTTTCTTGCATGCTTTGCATATGTTTCAGTATCCATGGACACTGACAGATGTGATTACTATCTTGCAACTTGTTATATGCAAGCATTTTAGGTTGCACATCGACAGCTGCCATTTCCACGCCTCCGTGCAGGACTTCGACATGCCCTATGCACTCACGCTCCTTTCCTGTGCACATGGCTGTGGTGGCAGTGCACCTTCATTAATATGCATTTGGCGCTACTGCACCATCTTCACGCCACACTGTCGACGCAAGCCTACCGCCGTCCTTGCGCCGAGCTTCATGAATCCCGGAGATAGCCATCTCAGTCCATATAATGAACATCTGTTTAACTATTAACAAATCAAACTGGCTACCAGTATCTGCCAATGCATCTTTCTTACTAAATGCTTTGACATTCTGAGTAATTAATTGTAACCAATGCCCCTCCAGCTAAAGAACAACCTGCGGTTTAGAGATCTCTAAGAAACCAAGATGAACATTTACAGTGTAGACCACCTTACTTGAAGTAGACAAAAAGACTTTAAATTGTTCCTGCATCCTGGTCATCCTTCCTCTAAAAATTTACATAAAAGACATGCGTCTGGAGCGCTTCTCCCCAGGCCTCCACTAAAAATAGGCTCTGTCCTAGTTGGTCCTTCCCGGTCAACAAATGTTAAATAAAATAAACTAAAAATAAATTTAGAAATCTCCTCAAAAAAACAAACAAACAAAAAAACACCTTCAGGCTGAACATGGATAAATCTGTTCTGATGAATCAGGATAACCAACAGAAATCCAAACTGTTATAATGCACTTGAATGAATAGCAAATAAACCTACATGTGATTCAAATCAAACTTTGATGTAATTTTATATAGGTGTGTGTTTGTTTGAGTGTATGCATGTGTAGCTAATACTTACACCCTTTTATTAAAATATGTAAACATTACCTGGTAACATTTAATAATACATGCCTATATACTTAATTTACTAATGCTATTATTGACAGCTTATGAATACATGGAACTACATGAGCAACCTGATAAGGTCCCAGTTAGTGTATGCTCTTTCACTACTGTTAACCCTCTTCTGCAGGACCTTGTAACCAACTGCTCCTTTCTGAAATCCTTTGCTTATATAATTATTCTATCCCTTCATCTTCCTACCCTCTTAAGCTATCTTCCAGTACTAACTCTTACCTATTTCTTGATCCTGTCTCCTCTGTACTCTTCTAGTCTAAACCCATGCTGTTCTCTGCTGTAACATTTTGCTTACTGTTTAAACTCTGTATAATGTATGAAACAATGTTATATTATAACAAATTTAAATGGGGCTTATAACCTCATTGAAGCATGCAGCCAAACAAACATTTTGGCAATCCCATGAACAGTGACAACAGAATAGGTAATGAATATTATGATATGCAAGAATAAGCCATTTTATAGAGGAACTGGCAGCAATACACACATTAAGATGTTTATGCAGTTTGGTAGGAAAAGCAGTGAGATACTTTCAAATAGATACAGAACCATCAATAACAGACTGAACAGAGGTTTCAACAAACAGAAGAGCAGCCAAAGAAAAAACACAATGTGAAAAAGTATTATGCAGCAACTTGCAAACCAAAAATAGTGGGAAAGAGGGAGATGACCATCTATGGCCAGGCACAGAACAAGTGGACCAACTAGTACAGAAGAACATGGCATCAAAACTAAAATACATTGTAATCAGCTCAAGTGTTTTTTCTTTTATCAACACATGTGATCAAGTGTTAGAAAAGTGTTTTTCATTTATTCCACCCCACAGGGTGATATAGTCTAGACTTTTAATTGTTTTCAAGTTGATGTAAGGAAGTTAAACTTATATTATAGATCTTGTGGGGATGAATCCAAAGCAGAATTTTGGTCCTAAACTGAATAAATTTTATAGTATTTTAATACCAGTATTAGTGACACAGAATCTCTTTGCAAATGTGACATTTCTTCCACTTTAGACAAAACTCCTACGAAAAGATTCCACAACCTGAATCAAAGAAGAAGGAGGGTTTTCATGTCATTAAGACCTAACAAGTAGGTATGGTTCATGAACGCTAAAAATATATATAGATATGGTCATTGAGGATAATTACATCTCTCAACTTCTTAGAGCAAGAAATCTGGACAAAGCCTAAAATAATGGCGAGCAAAGGCCTGAAAATAAAGACATATTTTAAATATTGCCCTTATAAACTTAGAAAATTGCCAAAATAACAGGATTTGTTATATGTCTTTCTGGAGGAATGTGAAGTCTGAAACTCAAATGTATGTCATTATTTAGTGCCTTCAGTTCCCAGTGATTTGCCAAAAAAACACAACCTTTATGAGGAGCAGACCAAAAATATGAGGCACAAATCTGGGCACACACACACACACACACACACACACACACACACACACACACACACACACACACACACACACACACACACACACACTGCATATAAAGAAAAATGTCATAAAACTAATCTGGGAGACTGAAAAGATTAATTACAAATGATACTATATTTCTAAACAAGCTGGACAACTTAGCCTCTTTGCTTATGGGAAAGTGGATGTGAAAGTGATTTCATTTCAGATATTTCAAAGAGGTTAATGTGGAGTACTACATGAAGACCTGTACTTAATAGCCCCCAGGTATAGGAACAAAGGGTCAAGATTAAATCTTTTCCATTGACATATAGTGGAGTCAGTGACAACATATAACTAGCTTTATATGACAACTGGAAAGTGATAATAAGTCATCCTGACCTGGGGTGAATTAGTTGACAGGCCAACATTTGCAGGAAAGAGGAGCAACAATATAAAAAGTTTACTAGAAAGTAGAAAACATTGAAATAGTAGCAATTTAGATTCAGATAGGCAATACCGTATATATTCTTGTGGTTTTTCCAAATGGTGCAGGCTTAGCTTAAAGTGAGAAGTATATTTAACTATCACAGTATGAGAATAGTTTATTATGCTAAGTGTGAATCCTGTGATATGAATTACTCAGGTAAAACAAGGAGGAAATTAAGTCTGCATGTCATTGAACAACTAGTAAACTGAAAAATCAGAACAATACTTGGGCAAACATTCACTAGCTTACAGGTTACGTAGAAAATAATATTTTTTTATTATAGAAAATGTACTGGAGTGTTTTAGATGTGGCAATTTTAGATAACATCTTGAAAATTTTAGAACTGAGTTGGCAATTGAAATTACATGTTAAAGACCCTTGAGCCTCATTTCTTAAATATCAAATGTGTTTTCTAAAGTTAGATATGTTACATGAAATGTTTAATTTTACTGATGTACTTATAACACACACACACATTAAATTTTACTGTGGTTTTAGCTGACTACATTTTGTATTTTTATTTATTTCATCAGTTATATTTTTAATCACATGTTTATATATAAGCACAATGATTTTAATTCTTCTAAGATCTGAAGAATTCCTTGTAGGCTGAAAGTATTTAGCTGAGAGTTTATTTAATGAATTTATAATTGCATCTGAAACAAAGTGTTTTTTTTTCAGTAGTTTCAGCCAGGAAAAGTTGTTTTTCATTTGTATATTTATGTTGTTGAAAAAAGTTAGGAGGGTGGCCTAATGGTTAAGGTGTTTGCCTTGCAAACACAAGGTGCAGGGTTTAAGTCTAACAAGGGACAATTGGTTAAGCTTAAAATGGCCCGCATGGGCAGTTAGCTTAGTACTAATCTATGAACCTAAGAAGTAAGTTTAACTTGTCCTTTTCTATTTTTTCTCCAGTGACTCTAACATTTCTGAAAGGAAGGTAAGAGTTGAGACAGTGGCCCACTTACATTAGGTTATAATGCAATCCATGTCCTTTAACATGAGAGATTCTGTCTGGAAGACTGAAAAAGAAATGCACTGGAATCTTTCTTTTCTTCCGTTGTGTTTTCTCTATCTGTCTGATTTGTAAGTGATTATTATTATACAAAAAAAGTGGAGCAAAGCCCAGTAAAAAGCACAAAAAACAATAAATCTGGACCAAAATGAAAGGCACCACAAAAAAACTCCTGTATAATGTTGAAACACACACTCCTTTATTAAATTAATGCCACAGCAAAGAAAAACAAACGTTTCCGTCCGAGTATCCCTCAGACTTCCTCAGATATAACAAATGTTTGAAAACTGTTGAGTCACTTTATATACTCATAGAGTTAATTGTTTAATTGAAAAAATGATTTATATTTAAAGACAAAGTGCAACCAGCCAATAAAATACATAATAAATACATTTTAAAAATAGTGTTTAGTATTTACAACAGTTAAATGTAAAAAAGATGCAGTACTAATAAAAACATGAATTCTTATTGTATAAAAATGTAAAAATGAAGAATATAAAAATATATTTGAATGTGTGTATATATATATATATATATATATATATATATATATATATATATATATATATATATATATATATATATAAATGGATTCACTTTATATCCTTGAAATACTGAAGTGTCAAAATGCAGTAATTCGAAGCTATAAAGTCAAATATTTAAAACCACGAAAACTCAGAACTGTGATATTCAAAATCTCGCACACCGGAGATTTTGAATTTCATGCTTCTACTCCACACACAAACACCTTCCTCACCACACACAAACACAAGCTCTCTACTTGCTGCGCCCCCCACACCCCCTACTTAAATATTTTCACTCCGAGGTTGCACTACATACAAATACATACAAAACACCACCACACAAGCTACATTCTCTTTGCACACACACATCACAGCAACAAAACACACTGACACACACCACAGCCCCTACCCAAAACCCTTAACACATACATACTTGCCTGAATCCATAACCATGGTGAAACCTCAGAAGCGTAAAAATCAAAACCTCCGGTATTCAAGGTTTTGAATTTTGCGCTTCTGAGGATTCGCTCTTCACAGGATTCCACTTTATGGGCTTGAAATACTGAATTTCGACATTTCAGTATTTCGAGCTTCTAAAGTGAATCCAAATATAAATATATACAAAAATACATATACTGTGCAAAAAAGGCATTAAACATACCACAAAATTAATTGATCAAAGTTTGGCAGATCTGAGTTTTAACAAGGGAACTAAGGAAATACTATCATTCAAACCTGGAGGTTTGTTAGCCTCAAGTACAATCTGCCAAAATGTTTTTCTATATTCCAGCTTAGATTCCCAGGGTTCGCCCCTCAAATCCTTGGGAACAGTTTCAATCACAAAGAAGGAAAAGTTAGCTTTAGGACATGTTAATGTATGCCTGAACAGTGCATTACTGTTGCTCCTTTTACTTACCTCATTGATGTGTAAATAAATCCTTCATTTTAGTTGCCTTTCTGTTTTTCCAACATAGAAACCTTCACAGGCACCCCAGGTAACTAGGTAAACAAGACCCTGGGAATTGCAATTGGAATAAGAGTGTGCTGTCAATAGTTTCTGCCTGGCAGTAATCAAGACTTGTTCCTTTTGTGAAATATAGACACATGGTGCACACACCCCACATTTATATGTACCTCTCTTTTTGTGTGAATAAACATTAAAGCTGTTGGTGTGTTCCAGTAAACTTTTAATATTGTGTCCTCTCCTGAAAACTACTTTGACAGATTTGTCCTTCAGGTTGGGAAAGTCAGTAATTCCATGAATCTGCCCCATTCTTACTCAACTATGATTTTAATCTGGTATGCACTTGCACTAAAACTAGTAATAAATGCTGTACTGTACCCAAAATCATCCTGTGCAGATGCAACTTTATTATTATTAAAACGATCACCAATACCTAGAACCGGACTGTATTTGTCCTTCCTGCCTTGGGTAACCTCCATTTTAATGTTAGAAATAAGCTCACTGGGATAACCTTGCTCTAAAAACATACTTTCTAACTTAGTACATTCATTTTCATAATCCACATCTAAGGATGTCATCTGGCAAACACATACATACTGTCCCTTAACAATCCTTTTTTTCTGAAAAAATGGGTGTGCACTAGTGAAACTGATATAAGTATTAGAAAAAAGTAGTTTTTCTGTACACAGTGGACTTGAAACCCTGTTCAGTTTTGTATAAGGAAACATCTAAATAATTGACATTTTCTATAGCAACTTGGTAGGTGAACTTAAAAAAAGTGGTGGTTTGATTCAAATACCGAATTAATTCAACTAGATGTTCCAAGCTCCTCACCCAAAAAAAAAAAAAATACAAACATCGTCACGGTACCTGGCATATAAAGTCCAAAACATAGAATAAATACTGGGGTGTACAAATTTTTGTTCCCATACTGATTAAATTATATCTGCATATGTGGGGAAAAACTAGCCCCCATGGGCACTTCTGTTTCTTGTCGGAAGAACTTGCCTTCAAAGAACATAAAGTTGTTCCTGAGGACGAGTTCTGCCAGCTCTAAACATAAAAATATGTCACATTCCATCGCCCCTGGTCTCATTCTAAGAGCTTCCTCCAACTAGGTTAACCCTGTATTGTGGGGATAACAGAAAATAAATCCACCACATCTATTGTGATGAATTTTAAATCATGAGAAAAATGTTCAGTCTTAACCGTGCTCAGAAATTCCCATGAATCTTTTAACAAATGAGTTTCGCCTCCCCATAAAAGTTTCAGTTTCTAGTCTAGGTATTTGGCTAAGGGAGAGATTTTAGAACCTTCTGAAGCCACAATGCCTAAGGGGGGGTCCTCAATGTTCTTATGAACTTTGGATATCCCAAAAATGGAGGGTACCCTAGGAGTATTGTTTTCTAAATACTTGTATGTTTCAAAATCAATGACCCCCTGGTCAAATAGATCTTTGAAGGCCAGATCAGTTTTCTTATAAGAGATATTAATCTCATTAATAGAAAGCTTACTATACCTGGAATTGTCGTGTAAAATGGAAAACATCTTACTTTTGTACAAAATTTTATCCATCAGGACAATACCCCCTCCCTTCTTCTTTCTCTGGAACACCATATAGTCTTATATTATTCCTTCTACATCTGCTTTCAAGGTCATCCACTTTTTCTAAAAGTAAAGTACTTTGCTTCAGTAGGAATTCAACTTGACTTTCATTTTCATTTAATCTGCCATCTATATCACTCAATGATTCCTCTATGGAAGTGATCTGGTCAGAATATTTCTTAATTATTTCATTAATTAAGTCAATTTGTTTCTTGTTTTCTTGCTTTATAGTGCCCATTTTACTCTCCAGTTTATCTATTTTCATTGATACTTCCTGCATACTGGATACAAGAGCCTGAAGTTCTTTATTAATCCATTTTCCTGTGAGGAAGCTTTAAGGCTTCTCAAGACTCAAGACTGCACTTGACTGAAACTACAGAAATACATCTGACAGAATTTTATGAATAAAAAGTCTTCAAGAATCATTTTTTCTGTTGTATTTTCTTCACCTCTTGTTTATTATCCTAATATTGATGATTTGAAGACAAAAACTTTTGTTTTTATATAAAAAATCCTGTCAAAATAACTGTATTGAGGCAGAGCAGAATTTTTAAGCTCTTAACTGCTTGGCATCTTAGTCACACCCCCCACCCAATCAATTTCATTTTTCTGATATCATATCTGTGTTCATAACTTCTGTCATGGAGTTTTCTCTCAGTTTTTATGATATAGAAATAAGGGCATGTACTACAGGTGGCACAGCACACTACCCCTGTGGAGTTGCAAGTATACAGGCCATTGATGTTAATTAAAATTGACTAACCTGTAGCTGTTGTGTAATATTAATAAACCTGCAATAGTTACAACCACAAGTTTTCATTCCCTTTGTAGTAGTCTGTTTCAATTTTTTCTCGAACAAGATCTTTAGATTAGCTTCCCTGCAGTATGTAGTTCTTGGTTTATCACCAATATTTTCTCTTAAGTGATGCTCCTCTGATAAGATTCTTCTCAAGAATATTTTTTTATTAACAGACTGTTTCTGGTGAACACAATAATAAAAGAGCAATATACATTGTTACCTGAATTAGATGCCCCACCAGTCACCCCCAAGTTGGAGGGACTGGTTTGTAGTATGAGGTGAGAGTTACTTTTTTGAAATAAAATGGGAGAAAAGTAATTGATTTGTGTTTGGTTCATTACCTCATACATTGCATTGTCTATAAAGGCAGTTGGGTATCCTCTTTTAAGGAATATGGATTTTAAAGTTAAGCATTCATCCCAAAAGTCTTCTTCTCTCGAAAACTTCCTGGCAGCATGCACGAACTGTCCCTTTGACAACTTTTTTTCTGGGTGATAGGGTAGGAGCTGTCAAAATGAAGAAACCTATTAGAATATGTTTTCTTTCATTTAGAGATGAATGTAACATTTAAGGAATGGTTCTTCTCCCACTGTATCATCACAGAATTCACAAACAGACCACCACAGGGAGACCTCTTGGCACCCCCAGTGCATTGAAGGTAAACAAAGCTGACGAATGTTAGAAAATTATTTTTCAAAACAATGTCTAGTAAGTTGTCATAAAAACAGATTTTGTCTTGGGGCAAACCTTTTTCACTTAGATATTTACATAACCATTCCGCTTCCAAATTGTTGGGTATAACAGAGTAAAGATCTTTGACGTCTATGGTTATGAATGCATAACATGCTTTGAATGGAATAGTATTCATTTTCCATAGAAATTCCCAGGAGTTACAACAGATTTGATGTTCTTCAAAAACAAGAGATTCCAACTTGGTGTCCAAATATTTTTCCCAAGGATGATTAAAGCTGCCCCTGTGTCTACTATGCGCTGCATGGAAGGTTGTTCAATATTTTTGTGCAATTTGGGGACACAGAAAATTGAGGGTGTTTTCAGATTAGACATATTCCGGTAATTATATTCATATATTGTGATTATTTCCTCAATGAACAAATCATGTAAATGACCCCTTATATGTCTATTTGTGAATATTGTGTTGATAATGTGGGAGAAAAAACATGTATTTACATCCCAGTTTTTTACCCAGTGCAAGTTTTATACACAATTCCTAGATGACATCTTTATTTTATGGGATGAAAGAGAAGATTTAATTCCTTCATTCATCCAGTTCATCAATGATTTCACTCCATTCATAGGTTCATAGGTAGATACTAGGCTATCTGCCCGAAGGCATTTATAAGCCTTGCCAGAATGTGTTGACTTTCACCATCCCCTTAGATTAGTTCCCTGTGCCTCTGTCCAACAGCGCCATTAAAGTGACACCGGGTGTAAACTTTCTGTTTCCCATCCACTCGTCAAAGCTTCTCTTGAAGTGTGTTAGTGAGGAGCTCTGCCTAATGTAGATTGGAATCCTGTTCCAAAGCATGGGAAGTCTCTGGGACAGGAATCTATCCCTCCAGCATGTCCTATTTATTGTTGTCGTGAGGTTTAGATCCCTAGAGTGTGTGGCTCGAGGGGATATGGTTTTCTTTAGGTGGAGCATGTCCATCAATTCTGGGTTGGACATGGCCTTGTATGTCAGGCAGAGATCACCTGTGAGTAGGCGGTATGCAGCTGAGTACAGCTGGAGTTTCTTCAGTCGAGTTGCATAGGGCATCTGCTTGAGGCCAGTGATACTCTTGGTGAGGTACTTCTGTGGTTCATAGGTTCGTAGATTAGTACTAAGCTAACTGCCCTTGCAAGCCATTTTAAGCCTAGCCAATTATCCCTTGTGAGACTCAAACCCTGCACCTTGTGTTTGTAAGGCAAACACCTTAACCATTAGGCCACCCTCCCTCCCGGTCTTTCCAGCTGTTGCAGGTGTCTTGTAAGGTACTTCACAAATGAGGTGTTGTACTCTATAATGGGTCTAATGAGTGATAAGTAGAGGGTCACAATGACCTCTTGATCTGGATGCAAACCCTTGTGTTATTAGGTGGGCAACACAGAAGGATTTTCTAACCACTTTGGCAATGTGATTATCAAAGGAGAGATTACTATCTACTTGGTTCCCCAGATCCCTTATTACGTCTTCCGTATTTAGGGGACCACCACCTATGTGGTAGTTTGTGGGTACATTGGTTTTACCAAAGGGGATGGCATGCACTTTTTGGCATTTAGCTTGAAGCCATGGTTTTGACACCAGGTATCTGTCTCAGTGAGACCCTTTTGGAGGATGTCTGTGCCAGCCAGAGAGTCAATTACAGCCCCCAGTCTGCAGTTGTCTGCGTGTATATGTATATATATATATATATATATATATATATATATATATATATATATATATATATATCTATATATATGTGTGTGTATATATATCAAGAGAGAGACTCCTGTTTAGAGGCTATGATTATTGACAGTACATTTTCCAGACATCTGTAATTGATAGTTCATTTGCAGAGTAGCATCCCAAAGCAGATGGCACTGTAAACCACTCAGCAATGCTATAACAGAAAGAAGCACTATTTCAGTCAGTCAAAGGAAAACTTTAAGCTAATTTTCTTTAGTGTATTTCATACATTTTTTTCAGATGGCTGACTCTACATAACTCAGTATGCTCAAGTCAACTTTGGCATAAGTTAATCTTTGGCTACAACATTCCCCTCCAGGAGATACCAAGTGAACTACACATGTTCTACCTTTTTAGAACCCACAGAATTATGTGCAGGCCTAGAAATGATGTGCCTTTGAAGCAGCATGGAAGCTCATAATGAGTTAATAAAACCTGTTCAAGTAGATACCCTCTCTTCAAAAGACAGTTGTGGGACTCAAACTATGTTCCCACATTTTATTCCACTACCATAATTAGTTAGTGCACCATGCTCTTTCCCATTGAGAGCTATGTCTGGAGTTATTGAAGCTGATGAATTGGGGTGCTTCTTCCATCCTGTTGACCTTTTAAAGTGCTCATAGTAGATAACATTATGAAAGAATTTAGATGAATTTGTCTGCATTATTGCTGAATGGTTACCACAGTTATCTGCTAAAATGTCAATTGTTAAATTTGGAAAATTTGGAAAACTTTTAAATGCTAACTGAACAGTTTGTTTTTAGCCAGAGTTTAGGCAGACTTTTTGAAACTGTAAAGGTGTTTTCACAAAAACTTCCAAAAAAATAACCAGGTTTAGACTCCCCACCCCCACTCTGGATAGTGCACATTACTAGCAGAAAACCTTCTCAACATAAACTCATGAAATGACAGCAGTTGACCTTTTATGGTCAAAACAGACATTTAGCAAAATATGTATATCTTAATAAAATAAAAAAAAACGTGATAACAATGCTGGGAGTTTTTAAAGTTGCAATACATATCTTTTGCACAAAATAAACTCATTGTTTTAAAATACCGTATGCCATGATGCACAAGGAGGGTACTTGGCTATACCCTTGCTTTCATTACTGACATTCATTTTTACTGTATGCTTTTTTTGTTATTCTACTTAAAGGAAACAAAAATTTACAATGGGTTGCACCTCATCATTGTGGGAAAAAAAGTATATAAGTCTAAGAATGTCTGAAAAAGTTATATTTTACACTTTGATCACAATCAGTAAATGGATGCTTTATGCATAAATAAACAAAAAAAATACATATATAAATATATAAAATAATAATCAAAAAGCCAATAACTCTGGACTGAAATGAAAGCCACCACAGGAAACTCCTGGATAATGTTGAAACACAGACTCCTTTATTAAATTAATGCCACAGTAAAGAAAAAACAAGCATTTTCGTCTGAGTATCCCTCAGACTTCCTTAGATATAACAAATGTTTGAAAACTGTTGAGTCAGTTTATATACTCATTAAGTTATTTGTTTAATTGAAAAAAATGATTTATATTTAAAGACATAGTGCAACCAGTCAATAAAGTACATTATAAATACATTTCAAAAAATAGTGTTTAGTATTTATAGGGCAGCCACGGTGGTGCAGTGGTTAGCGTTGTCACCTCACAGCAAGAGGTTCTCCAGTTTGATCCTTAGCTGGGGTACCTTCTGTGCGGAGTGTGCATGTCCTCCCTGTGGTCGCGTGGGTTTCCTCCGGGTGCTCCGGTTTCCTCTCACATCCCAAAGACATGCTGTAGGTGGATTTGACACTCTAAATTGGCCCTAGGTATGAGTGTGTGTGCATGTGTGTGCCTTCTGTGGAAGACTGGGCGCCGGGCTGACAACTCGACACCGTTAAAACTCTACTGCCAATCATGAGCGGACAGGTGATGTGCTGTGGCGACCCCTAACCGGGGAAAGCCGAAAGAAGTGTTTAGTATTTACAACAGTTAAAAGTAAAAAAGATGCACTGCTAATAACAACATGAATTCGTATTGTATAAAAATGTAGAATATAAAAATATATTTGAATGTATATATAAATATTGAAAAAAATACATATACTGTGCAAAAAAAGGCATTAAACATACCAAGAAATTAATTGATCAAAGTTTGGCAGACCTGAGTTTTAACAAGGGAACTAAGTAAGTACTATCATTCAAACCTGGAGGTTTGTTAGCCTCAAGTACAATCTGCCAAAATGTTTCTCTTTATTCCAATTTAGATTCTCAGGGTCCGCCCCTCAAATCCTTGGGAACAGTTTCAATTGCAAAGAAGGAAAAGTTAGCTTTAGGACATGTTAATGTATGCCTGAACAATACATTACTGCTGTTCCTTACATCATTGATATGTTCATAAATCCTTCATTTTAGTTGCCTTTCTGTTTTTCCAACATAGAAGCCTTCACAGGCACCACAGGTAACTAGGTAAACAAGTCCCTGGGAATTGTAGTTGAAAGAAGAGTGTGCTCTCAATAGTTTCCGCCTGGCAGTAACCAAGACTTGTTCCTTTTGTGCAATATAGACACACTGTGCACATGCCCCGCATTTATATGTACCTCTCCTTTTGTGTGAATAAACATTAAAATTGTTGGCGTGTTCCAGTAAACTTTTAATATTGTGTCTTCTCCTCAAAACTACTTTGTAAGATTTGTCCTTCAGTATGGGAAGGTCAGTAAATTCTAAGAATCTACCCCATTCTTTCTCAACTATGTTCTTAATCTGGTATGCATTTGCACTAAAACTAGTAACAAATGCTCTACTGTACCCAAAATTATCCTGTGCAGATGCAACTTTCTTATTATTAAAACAATCACCAATACCCAGAACTGGACTGTATTTGTCCTTCCTGCCTTGGGTAACCTCCATTTTAATGTTAGAAATAAGCTCACTGGGATAATCTCTCTCGAAAAACATACTTTCTAACTTAGTACATTCATTTTCATAATCCACATCTAAGGATGTCATCCGGCAAACACATACATACTGTCCCTTAACAATCCCTTTTTTCTGAAAAAAATGGGTGTGCACTAGTGAAACTGATATAAGTATTAGAAAAAGTAGGTTTTCTGTACAGAGTGGACTTGAAACCTTGTTCAGTTTTGTGTTGGCAAACATCTAAATAATTGACATTTTCTATAGCAACTTGGTAGGTGAACTTAAAAAAAAGTGGTGGTTTGATTCAAATACTGAATGAATTCATCTAGAAGTTCCAAACTCCCCACCCATAAAATACAAACGTTGTCAAGGTACCTTTCAAGGTATTTTGTCGAATGTGTCTTGGTTGAACTCAAAAGCCTGAAACGGCAAAATATTGAAGCGGCTTTTAAGCTAATTCTTTCTCTGGGAAAGAATTTGCTTGGTTGCCTCATTACTTTGCCATTTTCGGCACTGTAGTGCAGTCTCGGAGTTGGTATATTTAAGTAGGGGGGGTGTGGGGGGCACAGCTCCCCACATCGGGGGATGTGGGGGTGAAGCCCCCCACCTAATGTAATGTTTAAAGTACGTTTTTTTTTTGTTGTTGTTGTAACAGCGATTTTTTCCCTAGTAATAAAAACGCTGTTCTGACAGTTCGAAATTGTAAGCTTTTGCTTACATAGGCTCGAGTAATCACCGTTCACTTTTTTAAGCGCTCTGTGATCTAATATAGACCCGATCCACAGGCTTATTTTACAAATGTAAGAGAACTGTATGTTATGATTAAACTATGTGCTGAGCTTCAAGACTGCAACCACAGTGCACCCTGCTGGAAAAGAGCAGAAATGTGTATAAACTACATGCTTATGTAAATGTATGTGTTGATGGTAAAGGCTGGAATATACAGAGTTAACTTGCAAACTCTGAGAAAATAAATAAAGAATTTTACAAGTGTGTTTACCAGAACTAGAAAACAGATTGTCTGCAGCTGGAAATTCTTTCAATTGTTTGAGACAGAGATAATTATAGGTTTCAAGGGTAAAAGTATTTAACAGTTTTATGATTCCCAGTTGCAGGTAAGCTTCTAAGAGATAAGTATTATTGACACTGAGGTGCTAACTTTTAGGTTTCTGTTGGCCTGGAAACTATAAACAGAGGTAACAAGAATTATGTAACCTGAGATAACCCAGCAGAAATGTTTGATAACAATTTAAGAGAAGGTCAGTGCAATTTGTATCTTGTTCTGGACCTGTAAACATCCTCTCACCAGCACTTGTCTTTGCTCTGTAAGTAAGACTTAGATTGCAGTGATTTCTCTTAGAGATCAATAGGAATATAGTAAGATTAGCTTAGATGATTTCTGTATTTATGTGAGACTGTCCTGCAATGTTGTTTTTAAATATTTCTTGTGATTCTGAACTCCGCTGTCACTGTGTTGAGTTAATGAGTATTGTCTTGTGCTTTTATTATTTATTATTAAATATATTTAAACTTTTTAATTGTGGCTGGTTTTGTTTAGAGATATTTAAGCTTTTAGTGTACTAGCATATGTATTTGGTGACAGTGAACAAGCCATCCTAAATAGCCTTCAAGTCTTAGTCACATTTACCATTTGGATAACAGTAACATTGCACAGTAGAATTGGTCACCCTTTGTAAGGGCCTTATGGTAACTGATAAGCAGGGGTTGGTGGCAAGTGGTACTACCGTATAGTCTGGGCAGAAGGAGGCATAGCTAGTGAACCTGTGTCAGTCTTCCCCAGTAGTGTCTGTGTGTTCATATATAAATCAAATTTCAAAGTGTGTGAGTGTGTGTCAGCTACTTGGGCAGGGACACAAAGCACTGGTTGGACAGAGGGGTCTATATTATATTGTCAAAAGCCGACAATCTCGACTCTGATATTGTTGACACAACAATAGCGAACGTTCAGAATATCGAATGTGTAAACTGAAATCTCCGTAAGGGGTGATTTCCATTTTCTTCAATGTAGTGTGGTCTCGAGTTGGTATATTTAAGTAGTGGAGGGTGTGTGGGTACAGTGGGGCTTGCCCCCCTACCTACACCCTTTAATTTTTCCTTTTTTTAAATTATTTTTTGGAACGTTCAATGTTTTAATAGTTCAATCATTAAAGTTCGACCTTTAGTGATTCGAACTATTAAACATTCGATGTTCTAATATAGACCCAGACAGAGAGGGTGCTGGAGGTTTTGGCTTGACCACTCAGCTGAGATCTTAACCCTATAGCTGTGCCAGTGTGGAGTCTTACTGGGGATCTGGAGCGAGAGGGAGAAACCAGCCCCAGACTGACTGTGATCTCTGTGTGCTCTTAAGGGAAATTGTACCTTACTGTGTATATACTTGTCATCTTCCCAATGTGCACATCCCTCACTGGTGTTAGTGGTGAGGATTTAGGCTCCTTGATTACTAGGCCAGTGCAGGGGCATTACACCCTCAATAGTTAAAAGGTTATAAAATATCGAAGGTAAACTTATTTCTTTAATTAATTATAAAACGGTATTTCACTCATCTATGAATAGCATAGTGAAATCATGTTTACAGAATAATTTAGCACAAGACTAAAACTATAATACAGATTGCTACATATTGTTAAAATTTATTACAATTTAAACATGTTATTCACGTGTACAAAAATATTAATATATATTTATATTCAGACATACTAATGCTTGATTTTTTTTTGGGAGAGATGGAGGAGAGCGTCTTGATGTAAATGTTAAACTTTTTTTTTCTTTTTTCTTCTTTGAGTACTTAATTTGGGAAATATGCTTCAAATGAGAGACTGTTATTTTTATGAATGGTTAGCATTGATTTATGCCCTGTTGACTGATTAGATTTATTGAATGGTTGCTGGCTGGTTATGCTCTTTAATAATATATGCCAGCTTAGTAACTACTTTAACATCAATAGATTATGACTCTTCATTTCTGTGCAAACACTTTTTTCTTTAATATCCTCAACTGCTTAACTTCTTTTCAGTAATTTAAAACGTTTCTTGCCTTAAAACTTTAAACTTTACCTCAGTTGGCGATATACAATAGATGTGTAAGCCGTTTACTGCTGGAAGAGATGACCTGTGATTGTGAGAACAGATGGAGGAAGCTGCAGCTTGAAAATGACCTTTGAACTTTACAGGAAGTTTCACTATGGAATGCTGCTACAGAGAGAAAAAAAATGCTTATATACAGACTGTGCTCATACTTATTAATGGCATGTGGGATACTTCAACTAACTGATGTAAGTTTGCTGTTAAGCAGAGTTTGGTTAATAGATTGTTATAAAATGTTTTATAATATGTAATTGTAAAAACCGATAATACCACTGTATAATAGAAATGGCTTGCAAGTTACTAAGCTGAAAGAATTTTAATACAGTACACTGATCAAAACATGTTAATGGTGGAAGTTACTGTAATATGACTTTAGGGATGCTATCAAATATATATATATATATATATATATATATATATATATATATATATATATATATATGTATATGGGATCTGTACAGATCCCCAACAGCACTTTCTGCAGAAGCAGAGATCACCAAACATACATAACCGAAAATACTGTTCACCGAAGCAGCACTTTTCGTTAAGTGTGCTGGTTGTGCCGGTAGCACTACGGTGCGGTTAAGGGAGAATTCCCTTTTTCCCACTGTAGTGCAACCTCGGAGTGAGAATATAAAAGTAGTGGGGGTGTGCAGGGGGGCTTGCCCTGCTGCATAAAAGATTTATTGTTTTTTTTTTCAAACGCACTTTAACGAAAGGGCTTTTTCGGTGAAAGTGCTTTCGTTAAAGTGAGTTTGGTTATTGTAGATTTGGACTACTGAACTTTTGTTCAATAGCCCTAGATCCATATATATATATATATATATATATATATGTATATATATATATATATATATATATATATATATATATATATATATGTATATATATATATATATATATATATATATATTTGCTAAAGTGGTGCTGCAGATGATAAATTAGAAGTGTTAATTATTTTGGTGGCTAGTTAAGGACAGAAATCTGAGTGATACAGATAATGCATGAGTGTGGCTAGTCATATGTTGGCTCTAGTAGTTGTGTTTGATTAGTAACTCTCAAGCTAGTGGTATTGGCTAAAAATGAACATGTTGGCTCTGATAGTTATGATTTTAGCAAATAACATAGTGACTCTGACACATATGGCTCTGGCTGATAACATACTACATTTTGACAGTCATGATTTTGGCTGCTCTAACAGTTTTATCTTTTGCTGATAACTCTATTGCTATGACAGTTACAGTTTTGGCACGTGACATGATCACTTTGTCAATTATGGTATTGGCTGATAACATGTAAACATGGTGATTTTTGGCAGGAGCAGTAACCAGTTAGCTTTGTCACTAAGAAAAGTAATGGTGTTCCTGCTTCTCTCATAGAAAGATAAACTTACAGACTCTGCCAATGCAGTTTTATGGCAAACTTGATCATGCTTCTCGGCAGTTCGGATTTTCCCAGGGTGACTAGATTTTTGTGTCGTACCACTGACCTGTTCCATTTGGAATTTTTGAACTTTTAACAATCATTGGGGATTGATGTCACTAAATAATGATAGATATTTTAGTTTTGTACATTGTTTTCCCCAGATGATGCAAGCTATTGCACAGCCTGTCATTCTAGTAGCTTTCAAGGTTAGTAACGGGGAAAAAAAAAATTTGCTCTTCACTTTGGACCATTGTTCCCCCATTAATTTTAGCATTGTCCAGATTTCTTGTGATAATAGGTTGAGAGGTTCATAGGTTCATAGGTTCATATGTAGGTACTAGGCTATCTGCCCGAGGGCATTTATAAGCCTAGCCAGAGTGTGTCAGCTTTCGCCGCCCCATTAATTAATTAATTAATTAACTGAGCCTCTGTCAAGCAGAGCCAATGAAGTGATCCCAGGGGTGTACCTTCTGTTACCCATCCACTCGTCAAGGCTTTTCTAAAAGAGTGTTAGTGAGGGGCTCTGCCTAATGTAGTTAGGAATTTTGTTCCAATGCATGGGGAGTTTCTGCGACAGGAATCTGTCCCTCCAGCATGTTCTATTTATCTATGGTATGTATCTATGCTATGTGAGAAGTTAAGGTTTGCAAATAAAAGTATACATGCCTATTATGTATAAGTAAATTGATGTTCAGGCTTCACCTTGCTTCGGTGATGAACATGTCAGCCAAAAACTGTTTCTATATGTCTTTGAAAGGATGCTGTGAAGTCTAGTCAGAGCCCAAGGCTGCACCCGCCTACTGATATGTCAGATTGTAAGGAGGAATAAGCAGACATTGGGCATGTATTATTTAATACTTTTGGCACACCAGGAATCACAAATGCTAAGTTATTGAAATTAATTGCATATTTATTAAAATGTCTTCTTTCTCAAAACTTGCTAAAGCCTAAATGACAACTTTCTTGGATTTCAGTATCCATTTATTTTTTTTCTCTGTCTTCCTGTGAACTTCTAATTAATTGTAACATTTTTCATAAAAGAAGAGAGGGTTCTTCTCTGCAATGTTTTGAATTGAAATATTCATTTACTACCCTGATTTTGAGTACTGCAGTTGTATGACTGCTCATTTAACTGTTAATCGTTGTACCTATCCCATTATTCAATTTCTCCATATTGTTTTAGCATTTTATAGCATGCATCAAATGCTGCTTTAAAGATGAACTCTGTGGCTGCTTAATACCTCACTCAGAAAAATCAACAAGTACAGAATGTTGCATGTTAATAATTACACATACTATAGTGACGTTATTATACTATGCATCCATTAGGTTTCTATAGCAACAATAGCTATGAATAAGTGTATAGAATTGTGTAAGTGTATGCTTGAAGTCTACAGAAAAAAATTACAGTAAAGTTATCATATAATGCATATTAAAGATATGTCAGAATGATATGGAAGAATTGAGAATAAATATTGGTAAATAGCATATAACTATCAGTAGATTAAGACCCTCTTCCTGATGTACTGACATAGCTACCTTCAAGACTCTAGTCATACCTTTGTCTGAAACCCCCTTAACATTCCAAGGACAAAAGTAAAAGGAAACTAGTCATGCATATTATATACCAAAGTAAATCAATGATAACCTTCCTTCAGGAGACTCACTTGATCACGCAACTTTGGGAAACAGAAAGGAAAAGGAAATGGGTTAAACATATTGTAGCTGCTGGACATAACTCTGTTTCTAGAGGGGTTGCTATTATTATTAACAAATCATATTGGGGAAATTATTTCCATGAAAACTGACTTAAATGGTAGATGGGCTCTATTTACTTCTAAATATCATAGCATAGATAAACCTTTACTTTTTCTAAATATTTACAGTCCCTGCTCTAACCAACAACTGTTTATATATGATTTTTTTAATTTGCTGACTGAATTTCCCAACCATCGTTATATAATTTGGGGGATACTGGAATGCATTACTTGATCCTGACAAAGATAGGTTCCACAAAGAAACCAAGCAACCAAATCGTATAAGTATAGCCCTCGATGAACTACAAAATACTTTTGACTTATTTAATCCTTATGAGATATTCCAATATGACAAAACAATACCTAGATTTACCTTCTTTTCCACATCACATAAATCTTGGTCAAGAATAGATGCCTTCCTAATATCATCATTTTTTCGGTCATCTAAGTTAAAGTATTGCATTTTGCCTAGATCTATCTCAGACCATTCAAAAATCAGTCTGTACATAAATCCTTTAAACCTCAAACAAAATATTCCTTACTTTAATAAGTGCACTTTAAACCCTAAAATTATTCAGAAACAAGACGTAGCAAAAGAAATTATTTGCATACTCGCTCAATTAGATGAAGAAATTATAACCACTCCAATACCCTATGATAAGCAATGGGAAGCTGCTAAAGCAGTTATGAGAGGTGTCATAATTCTAAAATCTGTCTGGTTTAAAAAAAATTACAATAGCACCAAAATCACACTAGAATCCCAGACTGAGTCAGCAGAATTGGAACTACAACACAAATATACAAGAGACTTAGAGGGAACAATTATGGAATGGCAAAAACAACTACATAAACATTATTTAGAAAACTTAACTTTTTTTAGAAAGTAGGTCCTTATATCAGTATTCAGAATGGGCACAAACACCTTCAAAATTTTTAGCCAGGCTAATAAATATTAAAAGTGGCCCACGAAGAATCAAAGAAATACATTATGAAGGACGCATAAATCAGGAAAACCAAGACATTTTAAATATATTTGAGATCATCTATAAAAAGCTGTACAACATGTACCCCCCCTCAAATGAAACATTTCAAAAGTTCATTCAAAACCTGAACTTTCCACGAGTTACCCAACAACGACAAAAACTTCTAGGGGCATCACTTCATCTAAAAGAGATAAAAGATGCAATAAAAAACTCAAACCAGGTAAATCTCCAGGACCCGATGGATAGGGTCTATGTTATAACAGTGAAAGATCACTGCTACTTAAATATACCAACTCCAAGATTGCACTACAGTGCTGAAAATGGCAAAGTGAAAGAATTCGCTTAAAAGCTGCTTCATCATTTTGCGTTTTTGACATTTACAGCTCGACGAAGACGCATTTGACATAATGCATCTTCATTTTTCTGACAGTAACTTGATGGATACACCTCAGAATTTTATAAAGTATTTTCAGAACCTGTTTCTAAAGTCCTACTTAAAGTATATAATTATATAACACAACATGGTATAACAGACACATATATAAATAACTCAAAAAACATCCTTCTACTCAAATCGAATTCTGACTCGACAGACCCTACTAACTATAGGCCAATAGCCCTTATAAACACTGACTTTAAAATCCTAGCCCAATTTCTAGCTAACAGGTTGAAGAATATACTTCCCTCCATTATATCTCATAATCAGCTGGGTTTTATACTAAGTAGGCAAACTTGTGACAATACTCTGTTACTGGACACAGCTATCAGATTAATTAAATCAGATAAACATCCTAAATACGTTATTGCAGCAGATGCTAGCAAAGCTTTTGACAGAGTTAATTTACATTTTCTATTTAATGTAATGCCTGTATTTGGATTTCTTCAATAATTTATTAATAAACTTAAGGTTCTATATCAGATGGCTTCTACTTCCATACAGATTAACAATAATAGAACCAAACCTATTCCCATCTCAAATGGCACAAGACAGGGTTGTCCACTTGCACCCTACCTTTTTAATTTATATCTCAAACCCCTACTCCTCTTTATTTCACAAAAATCTTTCCTACACATTCCAAGAGTATTAAATACCAAACTTATTTATTCAGCCTTTGCTGATGATTTAAATATATGCCTACATCTCCCCACAACCGACCTTCCTAAGATACCGAAAGCTATTGATAATTTCTCAGAAATTTCTAATTACAAATTAAACCCTAACAAATCTCATTTCTTCCCCTAAATCCTATTGGTCATATGGACTATTACTTCCCTGAGAGCGAGATTAAGGTAACCTACCAGCTGAAATACTTGGGGGTAATATATACTCCTAATTTTAATGAAATTATTAAAAATAATTTATCTAACATCTGGAATACTATTGAGAATTATCTGAATAGATGGAAAAATATCAACACATCTTTGTTATCCAAAAGTAGTGTCATCAAGATGAACCTGTTACCAAGAATTCTTTTCCAAATAAATGTTACCTTTACAATTATACCCCCCAAAATTTTCATAGATATGGAAAGAAGTATATATAGATTCCTTTGGTATCCTAAAGCTACTAGAATTAAATATGAGAAGCTTATACTTTCAAAAACTAAAGGTGGGTTAGGGCTACCTGATTATAAGCTGTACTATAGTATTATTAGTGCATACAGGCTATTCTAAATTTTAAATTATGAATCAAACACAAATATATGGTCTCCCTTATGGTCCAGAATTTGATATGAACAAATTAATTCACATGGGTGCAATCCTAGATATCTCCTGTTCCTTAACTTAAATAAAAAATCTGTCTATGTTAAGAATTTACACCCTCTTATTAAACAAATGGTCTTAACTACCCAAAATCTCTTCAAATCAATACAGTTATTAAATGCCCTCCTTCTCTTGCAACCTCTACATCTTAATTCTAATTTGCTATTAAATAACCAACTGATAAACTTACAGGACTACCCCTTACTCAAATATCTTACAGTTTGGGAAATCTACAAATGGAAGGAATATGATATAACACAATTAAGAATGAAGCTAAATCTCCCAAAGAAATAAGTAAGCATTCTTAACTCACTTCGATACATTGTAAACATCAAATTTCCACCTGATAATTTTGATAAACAAGACACCAGCTTATCTCAGTTAATTCTAAAAAACCTAGCAATCAAGGAGAAAACAATTTCTAGAGTCTATAAAATTATAATAGATATAAAATACCAGAATCATATTATATTTTCCCCTTACTGGCAAAAGAAAACCCCACAAATTACTGAACAAGAAAAAAAGGATGCCATTGAAAATACGGTCAAATTCACTCCATTCAAAAAGTTGCTTTACACCCAACTTATGATTAATAATGACGCATATTTCACCCCTTAAAAATTCAGTAAATTTAATACCAAATACTTTCCTAAATGTCCTCACTGCACTAATCAACAAGCAGACATTCTCCATGTTATGTGGGAATGTAGTAAAGTTCATAATCTCTGGTGTTCATTAAGGGCAAGATTAGAAAAAAATGGGCTACCAAAAAAGCACTTTATCATAGGAAATGGCTATACTGCACAGTGATGTAAATAAATTTCCAAGAATCTTTAAGTATGTCCTCATTACTATATGTGCTCTTATCAAATTATATATTACAAAGAACTGGACCCTCGCATCCCCACTTTCATGGGAAGGTTTTAGCAATTTAGCAATAAAGTACATCTCATCTCACAAACTACTATATGTAACTACCAAACTTAAATATTACCAAGAGTATTGGGAATACCTTTTGGATTTCATTCCTAACAGGTAAAATATTAATATAAAAGTGTAATATTTATTATTTTTCATAAAGTCAATAATGAAGTGTTATTTAAACTCATATAAACAGTGTCCCTTTTATATCTCTTTGTTGGTAAGATGATCTTAGATAGATATATCCTTAATAAAGGTCTTAGTATATCTTCTCCCCCTACTAATAATATCCCCCATAAAGGTGCTCTTTTTCTTTCTTTCTCCCACTCCAGAATAAGTTGTTAGTATAGAAACTGGGCTCCTGAAGTGACTTATTTTGTATATATTGTATATAGGTTGTTATTGTATGTTGTATGTTGTTTTGTCCTATATTTTAGAATATTTTGTTTATTGCAATTATACATTTTTGAAAACTACAATAAAGATTTCTTGGAAAAAAAAGACTCTAGTCATACCTATTCTGACTACATCGGTTAACCATTCTCTAGAGGGTAAAACATTTCTGCCTGTTAGTAATAATATAAGTAAAGGGAATAACTTTGTCATTTGTCAGAAGCTTATAAAGCTTGTGTTAGTAATAAATGATAGACATTTATAAGACAATATTAACCATGTTTAGATTAAATCTCTACTATTTATTGAGTCATAGAACTTCTCAAAACTGTCTCCAATTTCTTGGATTCAGTAGAGATGGCTCCTAGGATGAGGAGTAATCTTCCATTGGTTCTATGCTGAAATCTAAAACCAACTTGCTAACACCTCAGAATGTTAATCTGCTGTAATGTCTACCAGTAGGAATATTTTGCTAGTCAAATTGAATTAATTAACCATCCTCCCTTTCATATTAAAATGTTTTATTCATTAGAGTGTAGTTTAAGTAGATTAATATATGTTGACAAAAGTTATATAAGGCTAATATAAGAAACTAATTAATGTTAAAGTGATATAAAAGCACTTTCAATCATACCATAGTTCACAAAAATAGATACAATTAGTTATTTTACATTTTTTGCTTAAGCATGATCATATGTTCTGTAAATTATAGTGAGAATATATCACTGATGTTGGGGTATATATAGATCTCTTTTCATAGGCATAATAAATATATGTTGTGTGATTGAGAGGGGATAAATAAATACAATTTAAAATGATTTATAGACCTATATTAGACCAAACACTGAATGGCTAATGTTGTTAGTCTTTGGCAATTCTAAAATAGTTGATTACTTTGAATTTGTAGTATTATTTTCAAATAAATAAATAAATTATATATATATATATATATATATATATATTTATATATATATATATATATATATATATATATATATTGTAATTGTAAATGTTTTATTATATTACTCATTCTAGGTCTGTTACATAGGTTTATTAAGAAAGGTGACATTATTTTGATTTAATACAGATAAATAGACGTATCCCATTTTAATCAAACAAACCATTATAAATTGATATTAGTAGGAAGCTATTTGTAATAACATGAAGTACTAAATGCAATTTTTAAGAGATAAAGCAGAATAAGTGGATAGGGAATTTGTGAGGATGAAAGAAGGTGATTTGAATGATTAGATCATCAAATCATGAATGTTGCATTCCATGTTAGAGGTTGTAAATATATTTGTTATATTCCTATTGAGTATTTTTGTATTTTTGTCCATAACAAAGAATGTTACATTTAAATACTGTCAGTCTGTTGAAAACCACCACTTAAATCTTCTAGACTTAACTCAGTTTAGAAATTGCAATAAATAATTGTAGCTCATTGAACATAAATGGATTAAATAATCTAATGAGGAGAGGTGGCTTGTTTAAATATCATAAAATGAATAAAGCTGATATAGTACTTTAACAGGAAACACACCTAATAAAGAAAGATATTGATAAATTAACATGTAAGCAATATTCAATATTGGTGGATTCACATTATAAGGTCAAAAGGAGAGACACTATAATACTCTGGATGAAAGCATTAACTGTACTTTAACTGATTGACTTTTACACTGATAAAAATGGTATGATGGCATTGGTTGTACTTGAAATATATATCAAATGTTTAGTTTTGTTAACATATATTGGATCCCTGGAAATGGTTCCAAAATAGAAAAAAAAAAAAAAAAAAGATCTTATAGCTCTACATGCAAAAGGTGAAATTTTAATGTTGAGGATTTGAATTGTATACTTTTAGAAATGGACGCTTGCAAAGATAAGAAAGCCAAAATAACTGCTACTGCTAGGCAGATAAACAATTTCACAAATATGATGGATCTTAGCGATACTGGTGAATTAAAACTGGAAAATTCACTAAATTATATGCATTATTCCTACAGATCTGGCACCTAAATTAATATTGACAAAGTATTCCCTTCTAATGGACTATACCCAAAAGTAGAAGAAGTGTCAATAACATCTTGTCCTTTGTCTGACAATAATTCCATTGTTTTTAAAATTAATTTAAAACCGAAGGAACTAATTTGCTGGCAAAGAATACTGGCATATATAATCAAACTTAAATGATTTAAAGAATGGTTTATAAATGATTTGGTGTTTTTTATGGACACTAACAACAATGGTGAAGTCTCTAATGTTATCCTATGGGATGTGTTAAAAGCATATAGGTAGAACTAACAGCTGGTAATTATTGGAAAGAAAGGAATGGGATAATAAATTAAATGTGCTTCAAACAAAGATTGATAACTTAAAAGTAAAACCCTTTGATAGAGATATGGATACAGAATTACAAATATTGAACCAAAAATACATGGAAATTTTAAATCACAAAGTTGTAATAAACTTGGAGAAACTCAAGTTGAAAAGTTATACAGTAAAGCCTAAAATTATGCATATAATAGCAATAATATCAAAAACATTAAGCATACTAATCATAGTAAAGAAATTATATAGCTAGTAAGCAACAAGTCTAAAAGATTAACTAATTTAAAAGATATTCTGAAAACTTTTAGAAGGTATTATGAAGAAATAAATAATCGTGATTTAATACCAAATAATAGTGACAATGCTGATAATTTCATAAAAGATGATATAATATATAAAGTTATAAAAGAACAAAATGATATGTTAGATAAATCTATTACTATTAGAGAACTGAAGGAACAAATAAAAGTTTTAAAAAATAACAAGGCTCCTGGTTTAGATGGCTTGATTCCAGAGTTATATAAAATAATCCCAGATAATGTCCTAAAAACTCTAATAAATGCATTTGATGAAGTTAAACGTATATTAAATATCCCACCTTCATGGAAATATTCTTCGATTTCCCCACCAATTGTAAAACAAGACAAATATCCTAAGATATGGTATTCATATCAACCTATTTCCTTATTAAATATTGACTACAACATTTTCATGGCGATTTTGACTAAAAGATTAAATAATATAACACCAAATGTAATTAATGAAGATCAAACTGTGTTTATATTGGGAAGAAAAGTACATTATAATATCATTAAACCTATATCCTTAATAGATTTAACTAAAAATAATAAAAAAAGAGTTATCAATATTATCCTTAGATATTGATAAGGCATTTGATTCAATTAATTGGTTATATTTACAAAAATTCTTACTGTGTACATTTTTTCAACTTTATACAATTAATAATGAAATTATATAATAATACTTTTCTTTTGTTAAAATTGGTTCTTTCCTTTCTCGTTCATTTAAAATAGCAAGGAGAACAAAAGAAGGATGCCCACTATCTCCATTACTCTTTGCCTTATCTATAGAACTTTTTGCACATATGTTAGAAATAATAAGGGAACAAAAGTTTTTTCGATCAACGATAATTATAACTCTAAAATCCAATTATTTGTGGATATTTAATTAACTACTAGTAACATTGAATCTTCATTAGAGAATGCTATTTTATCAATAAATTACTTTGAGAAAATTTCTGAATTAAATTAAATCATCATAAAACAGAAATAATGCTAATAAATAAAACAATTACATCTAATTTGAAAAAATACAATGGATTTAATTGGGAAAATAAACAACTTAAATATTTAGGGGTAAATATAAAAACTAATTGGAGAGAAATAGTAGCATTAAATTATAAAAAATGATAATACTACCAAAGATGTTATATATTACTCAATCGTTAATACTATTACCCCCACAAACTATTAAATGGTTAATACTACATTATTACATTTTTTGTGGCATCCAAGCCAATAATATCTTATGATTGGCATATTAGGAGCTAGGAAGGAAAGGGTATTGGTTCCTCTAATATTGATCTGTATATCAGATCTGCCATTTTGAACATTGTAACTCTTTGATGAAACTCAGCATAGAGCTCAAATTGGAAATGTCTACATGAAATAGTTTTAGTTTCAAATATGACAATTGAAGCAAAATATAATGTTTTATCAAACATAAATATATTGGGTACTAAAATATTATTGCTTAAATAATGGAAGCATTGCTAAGCACACATTTGGAATTAAGCACATCTTATATAATTGTAAAATGGCAATGGAAAGTAATTATTTAGTTAAACAGTTATTTTTTTCTGATTTTCCCTATAGCTTATTCCATTGGTTGTTTAGGATCTTTTAATATAAATATAATATCTAATATTGAGAAGAATAATTTAATATTTTGGTATCAATTCTTAGATGGAAACAAAATAAATTCTGCAGAAAATCTTTTAGCTAAATGTAATACATCCTTCCAACATGTGCTATTTAAGTTGCAGGACATATTTAGGTCTCTGGAATGGGTAGCCCTAGTCCCATTTGATTTA
Source organism: Protopterus annectens (assembly GCF_019279795.1). Classification (NCBI taxonomy): domain Eukaryota; kingdom Metazoa; phylum Chordata; order Ceratodontiformes; family Protopteridae; genus Protopterus; species Protopterus annectens. The sequence continues at coordinate 1,331,720,505 of NC_056729.1, read as the reverse complement.
CAGATATGCAGGTTCATTAGGTTTGATTCTTGGACTGCTCTGTAGGCCAGGCCTAAGTAATCTATATGATATGGAGTATAGTGATAGAGACTTTAGTCAGTCTGTGTAAGGCACATGTTGGACCCCCTTGATCTGTTTTGTTAGAAACCTCTGAGGTCTCTCTAATTGCTGTAGGTGCTTATTATGGTACATGCAAATTGGAGCATTATACTCAATTATGGACCTGATAAGTGACAAGTATAGGGGTTTGCTGTCAAGGCAATGCCTTTACTAATCAAGTGTGCTATGTAGAAAGCTTTCCTTACTACAGTAGACACATGGTGGTTGAAGTTAAGGTCACGGCCGACTTGTGATTCCAGGTCCCTTACCACTTTATGGGAACTTAGGGTATTGTTGATTTGAGAGTTTGAGGGGACATTGTTTATGCCGAAGGGAATGCTGATGCATTTCTTTGCATTCAGTTTGAGACTGTGACTATCACACCAGTCACTGGTCTGTGTGAGACCCTTCTGGAGTATACTGACATAATTTGGGGATTCAATTATTGCACCTAGTTTGCAGTGATCTGCAAATTGGTTAGCCACAACCCTCTAGTTTTGACCTGAACTTCTGAGAAGTACATACCAAACAGTAGGGGGCCCAGCACTGACCCCTGTGGCACCCCACTGATAACATGTCTGCTGGTTGATGTGGAGTCACCCACTTTGATAGTGTGTGTCCAGTCTGTGAGCCAGTTGGCAACCCATGTTACAATGAAGGGGTTTACATTCAATTTCCTAAGTTTATCAGTAATGCCTGAATGTGGGATTGTGTTGAAAACCTTTGCCAGTTCAACGTATGCTGTGTGCAGAGACTTGCCTTCATCAGTAGTCTTGGTCACATTTTCAGAAAAGTCCACCAGCTTTAACAGTCAGGATCTGCCCTTCACAAAACCAAATTGGGTAGGATCCAGGGTTTGAAATTCACCTATGTCTTTATTCATGAGGTCCATGATGATATGTTCCATGGCCTTACAGATCATGCTGGTCAGGCTTATAGGTCTGTAATTCCCTGGGTCTGTTGCTAGGCCACTTTTGTGGAAGGAAAAACTGTTGCTGTTCTCCATTCTGCAGGAGCAAAGCCTGTGGTTATGCTATGACTGAAAAGGATACTTATTGGTGATGCTAGTTCATGTTTTAGCCTGTTTAAAAGACAGGCTGGGATGTCATCTGGTCCCATAGGAGCTGTGTTTGTTACCTTGGACAAGGCTTTGAGGGCCTGCTTTTCAGATATGCAAGGTGGGGGGGGGATATGGGGGAAGGTTAGGAGGGGATAAGGGAGTGAAACATTCACCAAACCTATCCACTAGCAGCTTTGCTATCTCTGTGGGGTCAGTGAGTGTGATACCATTAACCACTAGTTCTGCACATGATTGGGTCCTACATTTTAGGTTATATAAGTAGCTATAAAAGGCCTTATGGTTATCCATGTTGTACTTGCTAAGTTACTCTCAAAGAAGCCCTTGGAGGATTTGACAAGTTGTCTTATTTTCTTGTTGAGCTGACAAAGATGCTTTTCTATTGTTGGGATCTTGCCTTTGTTTTCTTGGACAGCAACTTTTTGTGTTTATTGTAAAGTTTGTTGATGTTGGATGTCCACCATGGCAGCTTGTTTTTACTTGGGGCTCTAGATTTGATTCTTTCTGGTATGGCTGAGTTAATACACTTATGCAAGTGACTGTACAGGGCTATAGTGTAACCTTCAGCGCAGTTACCACTTCCAGCTTGGAGTGGGGTTTGGAATGCATTTATACCTTCACCTAAGAGGGTATAGTTTGCCTTGGTGAGGTTTGTTAGTCCACTTTCACCCTTTGTGAGTTCTGTTGTTACTGCCAGCTCAAAAGTGACTGATTTGTGGTCAGTTTTATCTAATGAGGGTCTTAGGGTTGCGGCAGTGCATCTGTTTGACATGTTGATGAGGATCAGATCCAGAATGTTTGTTCCCCTTGTCAGAGTATTGACAATTTGTTCCAGAGCATTTGAATTATCAAAGTCAAAGAACTTTCGCTGTAGCCAGTTAGGGCTAGCGTAGGTTTCCCAGTTGATGGTAGGATAACTGAACTCCCCCACAACCAGTGTGTTCGGTAAAATTTGGATCATCTCTAGTTTGGTCAAGCAGGCTTCATGGGCATTGTGACCCATGGAGGGGGATCTATAACTGGCTACGACTTGAATAAGGGTCTTAGCCGCCATAACCTGGACCTAGAGTAGCTCCATGGAGTTGTCCAGTCCAGCTAGACAGAAGGTGAATTTATTTCTAATATAGATTAAAACTCTACCTCCTTTGGTATTCACATATGTAGGGTGGGGGGGGTATGGGGGAAGGTTAGAAGCTGATAAGGGAGTGAAACATTCACCAAACCTATCCACTAGCAGGTTTGCTATCTCTGTGGGATCAGTGAGTGTGATACCATTAACCACTAGTTCTGCACATGACTGGGTCCTACCTTTTAGGTTACATAAGTAGCTGTAAAAGGCCTTATGGTTATCCATGTTGTACTTGCTAAGTTACTCTCAAAGAAGCCCTTGGAGGATTTGACAAGCTGTCTTACTTGCTAAGAGGGTATAGTTTGCCTTGGGGAAGTTTGTTAGTCTAATTTCACCCTTTGTGAGTTCTGTTGCTACTACCAGCTCGAAAGTGACTGATTTGTGGTCAGATTGTACTAATGAGGCTCTTAGGGTTGCAGCAGTGCATCTGTTTGACATGTTGATGAGGATCAGATCCAAAATGTTTGTTCCCCTTATCAGGGTATTGACAATTTGTTCCAGAGCATTTGAATTAACAAAGTCAAGGAACTTTTGCTGTAGCCAGTTAGGGCTAGCGTAGGTTTCCCAGTTGATGGTGGGATAATTGAACTCCCCCATAACCAGTGTGTTCGGTAAAATTTGGATCATCTCCAGTTTGGTCAAGCAGGCTTCATGGGCATTGTTACCCATGGAGGGGGATCTATAACTGGCTATGACTTGAATAAGGGTCTTAGCCACCGTAACCTGGACCTAGAGTAGCTCCATGGAGTTGTCCAGTCCAGCTAGACAGAAGGTGAATTTATTTCTAATATAGATTAAAACTCCACCTCCTTTGGTTTTCACACATTCATTTTGTAGTTTAAAGATGTTGAAAGCATTGTAGCCTTGCAAGGCTGGGGTAGTCTCTATGTTCTTGAGCCAGGTTTCTCTGACTACACAGACATCTAAATCTTCTAGTGGTAGAAGTGCTTCCAGGGAGTGAAGTTTTTGCTTTAAGCTACTAACATTTAGCAGTATGACCCTTATTTTGTTCTGATTGGTTCATTTCATGTTGGTAATGTTATTTTCAATACCTTGCCTAAAAAAGGCACTATGGGGGAGGCAATAGCCTTTGCCAGCAGCTGATAGCCTACAAGTGCCAGGTGCAAACTGTCTCAACAAAGCAGCAATGTTTGTTGATCATGGCTTCCCAGGCTGACAGGAACTGGATCCCCTTTGACACCAAAAACTGAGACAATTATTGAAATCAATCATTTTTTTTTTATTTATACTGTGGCATCATTCTAGGTGAGGGTAGTATGCTGCTCAAGGCTAGGGACATACTTGCCTGGGACACATACTCAGAGAGCTCAACCATGTCTGTATTCATATAGTCCAGTGAGGTATGTCTCAGGTCATTCACATCAACATGAACTATGACATAGCCAGAACAGGTACCTGTTGCTGAGAAACCTGAGTGCATGTGTTATCTGATGAATCCTTGCACTGGGCAGGCAGCTGACTGTGACTTTCTCTTTGTCCAGCCTAGTGAGTGGGACATTCATGTGTCTCACTATTGAGTATCCAATGACAAAAAAAATGTTTTTTGAGTGTTACACCTTACTGGCTTGGTGGGTGAGACACTGGTGTTGGTATGTGTCATGTGTGCTGCAGGGACTGTGTTGTAGCAGTCTTGTGTTTTGGAGGTCTCTGGTGTTTCTGTAAATTTTTCGAGAGAGCCTTCGATGTTGTGGATGTAACGTTTGATGCATACTATGTGTATAAGTAGTGGCATGTGTATGAGTATGTTACCAGATGGGTAACTAACTGGCTCACTGATAGAACCCACTCAGTCAAAGTAGGGGAAGCCATCTCTAGTAGCAGACCCGTAACAAGCGGTGTACCCCAAGGATCAGTCTTAGGGCCTCTACTGTTTGGGATATACTTTTCTGAGGTGCAAGCCAAAACCAGTGGTATCTGGCTGACCAAGTTTGCAGATGACTGCAAGCTGGGTGCTGTCTAAATTCCCCTAGTGATGTGAACATCCTCCAAGAGGGCCTTACCCAAACTAATGACTGGTGCCAGAAGCATGACTTCAAACTGAATGGCGAGAAGTGCATAATTATTCCCTTTGGGGAAAATGTTATCACCAGTAATTATCACATTAATAACAATGTACTAAGCATGCAGTCAGTCGTGATGGACTTGCGCACCCAGGTTGATAGCACCCTGACTTTTGACCACCACATTGCCTCCATTGTACAGAAGGCTTACTAAATGGCCCACCTCGTAAATAAGGGTATTTTATCCAGGAACAAGGAGGTCATAACATCCTTGTAGTCCTCCCTTGTCAGAGCCATTATTGAGTACAATGCCCCCTTCGGCATGTATCTTGCCAAGCACATGCAGCAGTTGGAGAGATTACAGAGGTTCTAGACCAGGAAAATCTAGGGTCTCAAACACCTGTCCTATACAGATAGGTTAAAATCCCTGTCCCGTTACTCATTCTCATACAGACTGCGCATAGGTGACTTGTGTCTGGCATACAAGGCCATTTCAGACCCAGCCTTGATGGAGTTGCAGCATATCCATAAGACAAACTCCACTCACGCAATCTGCATGCAAGGCCTTAACCTGGTCTGTGATATTAATAGAACCTGTTGGCTGGATAGATTTGTGTCCCAAAGACTCCCCCCATCTGTGGAATAGAGTTCCTCTCAATGTCAAGCAGAGTACCTCTCTAACCCTCTTTAAGAGGAACCTGGACAACTGGATGGGAAACAGAAAATATACCCCTGGGATCCCACCTGTGTCCCTGCTGGACAGGGGAAAGAAGTGCTGACTTTGAGGGAACATGGACAAAATTCTTGGCTAGGCTTATAAGGGCCTCTGGGGTAATAGCCTAATATCATCCTATGAGCCTATGAACCTACTATGAGCATATGTAGTGCTGGGTGAGTTGACAACCTTCTCTGTGTTACTATTTTGAGTGAGAGAGAGCATGGATTCTAGATTCTTGATGTAAATACATCTCTTGCAATCTGTACTAGACTGTGATATTAGTAGAGGGTTGTCTGTGTACATGAGGCAATTGTTACACTACCTCAAGAGACCCAAGTCAACAAGGTTGATAGGAGAAGCAAGGGTAGTCCAACTGTCCATAATGCTAGGTTGAAGACTGGTGTCACTTGGTGTGGCTATTCAGAAACTGATCACTGAGGAGCTCAGTGGATGGATATTTCTGCCTGAAATATAGGGAAAATTTGTTGAATTTAACTGTCTGGCTTTGACGCACATGCAGCAGTGTGCAGTGCTGCATGATGCACAAACAAACAGAAACCTGCTCAAATGCAGGGCCTAAATACCAAAAGCTAAAAACTTGAAAAAAACTTTAAAAAGATTCAAAAGAACAAATGAGGATGCTTATTCCAAGCCCTAGACAGCCTCCCTTTACCAGACAGGTCCCACTCAGCACAATTCTCTCACAAAATTGCAGATAGACCCCTTCCAATCCAGGATGGCCTGGAAAACATGTTCAGAACAAACAAACTACTACAAACAGTTCCGGAAGCAGTAAGCCTGTATCTGGACTATGCTACAGCTACTATCTACCCTAGTTTCAGCAGGAAACACCAGATAATGTCTAAAACAGCAGAAAAAGTAGCAGTGAGACACTAAAAAATGTTTAAAACAGCAGAAAATCAGCAAGGAGGCTCTAAATAATGTTTTAAACAGTTAACAGATAAGTTAGTAAAGATTGCCAAATTCCAGTAATCACGGCCACACAGGTAGAAGCCGCACTCTCCAAAGCTAAGAATACAGCATCCATGGGACCAGATGACATCCCAGGCTGTGTACTTCATGAACTGCAAAATAAACTGGCACCTCACCTAAGTGTCATGTTTAATCATAGCCTCACCTCAGGCTTCATGCCCACTGAGTGGCACACAGCTACAGTTATCTCACTGCACAAGGGGAGATCCACCTTGAATCCCACAAACTACCGTCCTATCAGTCTGATGAGCCTGATCTGCAAGGGCATGGAACGCATTATCCTGGAACTTATAAGCAAAGACATTGGCAACTTTCAAACACTGGACCCCACCCAGTTTGGGTTCGTGAAGGACCGATCTTGTCTCCTGAACCTGATTGAGTTCTTCAAATCAGTCTCTAGAGCTGTGGACAAGGGTAAGGCAGTCCACACAGCCTATCTGGACCACACCAAGGCCTTAAACACCACCCCCACTCTGGAATCATTGATAAACTTACTAAACTGGGCATAAATCCCTACATCACTTGATTGGTTGCCAACTGGCTTACTGACAGAACCCAGACTGTAAAAGTAGCTGACTCCAAATCCAGCTCCAGACAAGTGACAAGTGGAGTACCTCAGGGTTCAGTCCTGGGACTGCTCTTGTTTGGCGTCTACTTCTCTGAAGTACAGGCCAACACTAAGGGACTCTGGCTAAAAAAGTTCACAGATGACTGCAAACTGGGAGCCATTATTGAATCCCCAAATTATGTGGATATTCTACAAAAGGGCCTTACAGAAACAGATGCTTGGTGCCAGAGCCATGGGCTCAAGCTTAATGCCAAGAAATGTATAGTTATCCCCTTTGGGAAAAACCATGTACCCATGAATTACCACATAGGTGGCAGTACACTAAACACTGAAAATGTGATGAGACTTAGGGACACAGGTGTACTGTGGTCTCACCTTCAATAACCACATTGCCACAACAGTCAGGAAATCCTTCTATGTGGCACACCTCATCACTAAGGGCTCTTCATCCAGAAAAAAGGAGGTCATTGTCCCACTGTACTCATCCCTCATTAGACCCATTATAGAGTACAACACCTCATTTGGTATGTACCTTACAAGACATCTGCAACAGCTGGAAAGGCTGCAGAAATACCTCACTAAAAGAATCACAGGCCTAAAGCAGATGCTGACTGTCTAAAAAAAACTCCAGCTATACTCTGTGGCATATTGTCTACTCAGAAGAGATCTCTGTTTAACATACAAGGCCATTTCAAACTCTGAGCTGTTGGACATGCTCCACTTAAAGAAATCCCAATCCCTCAGAGCCACATGCTCCAGGGATCTAAACCTTGTCATCGCAATGAACAAAACATGCTGGAGGGATAAGTTCCTGACCCAGAGACTCCACATACTCTGGAATTGACTGCCCATACATGTCAAGCAGAGTGCCTCCTTGGCCCTCTTCAAAAGGAACCTTGATGATTGGATGGGAGATAGGAAATTAACCCTGGGGATCACGTCAGTCACCCTGCTAGACAGGGGTCCAAAGAAGTAAATATTGTGGGAAGAACTATCCGGGGAATTGTTTGGCTAGGCTTGTATAGGCCCTAGGGCCGATAGCCTAGTACCAACCTATGAACCTATGAAGTTATTTAAACACTGCTTGGTGGGAAAACCAGAACAAGCAAAACAGATAGCTTAAAAACAGTGAAAATACCAGTACATACTTAACAAACAGCAATAAATTTTGATTTAACAGGCACAATAAAGCAAACAGTTGCAGTACAAGAGTGTAGTTTAGTACTTAGTAAATAAATTCATCCCAAGATTCAGCAAGCACTGCACAGAGTGCCTGAATAGTGCCAGAGCTGCTGCACACAATATGACTGACGTAGCGATCCAGGATCGAGCCCCCGAGATGTGAACGAGTGCTCCTACACTATTTCTGCATGGACACCACTGCCATATGCTAATTACCTCATTTGCTGGTGAAAACCATGCAAATGAGGTAAATTAGCAATCCAGGAAGCAGGGAGGCATCTGTGCAGGAATAGTGTAACCTGCAGAAATATATTCAGTTACTAACTACTAATATATGGTCATTGGCATGAAAAACAGGTGAAATGTTATAAAAAATCAAGTTTTATTTTTTTTGGCCGATCTTGGCCATTTAAGCGTAGGGCAGAGGAGCGCAAACGGGATCGCCACGAAAATAAAAAAAAAAAGGGGGAAATAAGCTTTTATACCCAAATCTGCATTTTGCCATAATAGTCAATGGCATATATAAGACAACTATACCAGGGAATAGTGGTTGCTAAGGGGAAGGCTCAGTGTGAGTGTGGTAACTATGAATTAGCATTCTGGTTTATGCAAATGAGGGGATTGATACTGAATCACAGCTTTCCTCTCAGTGTTAGCTTGCACCCAACCGTGTATGTGCAGCAACACCATTTTATAAGTAGAAGAAGTGGATGACCTCATAAGGGGATGTGTCATGCATGCTGTAAGCTTATTGGAGCTCTGTGGCCTGTGTTTGCCTTTAGCTAAGCACATCTAAGGAAGGGTGTGTGTCTCACATTGTTGAGCACTGTTTTCCTTGCTTAAATGCGTGTGCATCGGGTATTAAACAAAAAAAAAAACAAACAAAAAAAAACAAAAAACACAGGAAATAGCAGCACTGTTCACATCTGAGCACTGGGTATGTGCGGCGTGCCTTGGGGTTTAAACAGGAAGGCAATGGGAAGGGAAAACGGCAGTAGGAAGGCAATCAAGGAGAACGAGCATAGCTGGCAGGTGAAATGTATCAGAATCAGCCAATTACACAGGCAGCAGCCCAGCACACTACTATAAACTATGCAAACACCTTTCAGTCTGTTTTTTCCACAAACTTTACACCACCAGTGTACACAGATGGGGAAATTTTACCTGACAAAACTAACAAAATATTAGGGGCCACTGTCATTCTCATACATCAATATGTGCAAGAGGCTGTGGGTGGTGAAGATGTAAATGCTGATGACCATCCCACAGTGAGGAGAAGAGTGTACAGACCCAGGGTAACCTACCAGGGGCTACATGATCTGGAGATAGTGGACTGCTATAGGGTAGACAGGGACATTCTACAGCAAATTGTTGAGTTGTGCCGGCCACGCCTCACACACAGAACCAACAGAGGGGATCCCATCCCAGTGGATACCAAGGTATGTGTAGGCTTAAGAATACTAGCCACAGGTACCTTCCAAAGGCCAACTGGGGATATCATGGGGATCTCACAGGCATCCGCATCCAGGGTACTCCACCAGTACCTGAATGCCATCTCAGCACATGCCAGTGAGCACATATATTTCCTCAACACCCATGAGGCGTTGACCAGCAATATGCATCTCTTCCACCAAATAGCAGAATACCCTGAGGTAGTGAGTACTATAGACTGCATGCACATACACATCAGAGCACCACCCGGCGAGTGGGGTAGGGTCTACATAAACCGCAAGGGCTTCCCCTCCATCAACTACTAGGTCATGCGCGATGCCCAGGACATTATCATGAATGTGTGTGCTGGCATGCCTGGAAGCTATCACGACTCCCACATCCGGCATATGTCGCAGCTGTACCAGTCATTTCCCACTGGGGACAACCCATATGGCCACCTAGTGGGGGATGCTGGCTGTGCACTGGAGGCATGGCTGATGACACCCCTCTGAAATGTACACACACCTGAACAAGAACTCCATAATTAGGCACATGCACAAATCAGAATCATTATAGAGCATGTGTTTGAGATACTCAAGTCACGGTTCCGCTGCCTGGACATATCTGATGAAGCCTTGCAGTACTCTCCAGCTACATGTACACAAATGTTCATAGTATGTGCCATGCTACACAATATCATCCTGCAGAAACAGCTGCAGCAGGAACAGCATGGGGCAAGGCCACACAGCCCACCACCATTGCCAAGGCCATCACAGGTACAGAGTGACTCAGAGGAGTAACTACCTGAGTCTGCCTCTGTAGGTAGAAGGAGGCATGCCCAGTATACCTAGGCCTTGGCAAAGAGGCAATGCATAGCACATACACTAACATGGTAGGGACCCAGGAAATGACACCTCTTTCTGACTCGCACATACAGTAAAAGGGATGCCAAACATGAAACTACCTGTGCTTTACCATGTATAGGGTGTGTATTATGTGCATCCGACATAGTCAGCCCCCCATCACCATCCTCAATACTGGCCCAGCCACAAAGCAAGTCACTCTTCCTATCAATTACTGAATGGAGTAGTATATTCTGATAGTTGTATCTATGGTACGGACGCAAGCATGCAAGGGAATCGGGTGGCCGAATGGGATGGCAGCAGATAGCGGAGACCTATATGGGCAGCATTAAATCCATAACAAATACTGGTGTCAACATACTAGGCAGTACTAGACAAGGTGACAAATCCCACTGCAGTACATGTGGTGGCCCAAATAATTGTGGGTGTCCATAGGATACACACATGCATGTCAGTGAAGCTCACATACCCACCACCAGCCTCATCCAGCAGGACAGGTGTAGATGACTATAAAGAAAGGCTGGGCTAAAGCCTCCAAATGATGGCTATGGTGAACAGCCCCCCTCCAGACCTACACAGACAGATTATAACAGGTCTGGCAGTTGTATATTAGTTTTAAAGGGTAAAAAGTCTGAAACTGAAATGTAGGTCAATAAAACCTACGATCTGTACTCTACTGATATGCTTCCAGTCTGTATGATAGGTCAGAATACAATATGAAATGAAAGCCCACAGAGTACCTGAAATACCAGTACAGTCATAGCAAATGTTTAAAGTCGTCAGGTGTGCCCCTCCCCCACAATCATGTGTAGAAATGCAGTAACATGTAAGTGTGAGGAGTAATATCAGTGGAGCACAGATTGCCCAATCTGGCCCAATCTACAGGATAGATTGTTGCATGTGTACAATATGCAGGGGTCTGTGTGTTAAGTTGTTGTGTGTTCAATATTGTCTAGAAGTGATCAGCATGTAGGCATGGAGGGTTGTGTCTCAGTGGCCTATGGGCAGTACTGTGGTCAACAGGGCCATGTTCTAACAACTGCAGTGCCAACCACAATGCTTCTCAGTTATACCCAAGTCAGCAGTCATCCATACTCACTGTCCAGATGTCAATATCTGTCACCGTCTGAAAGATGGACATGCCATGAACATGGGCCCATACATACACACAGTACACAGGTGGAAGTACTCTAGACAGAGTGCATATAATGTAACTGTCAAGCGCACACAACTTTGGAAATGTACATACAGGTTAGCAGCACATTAGTTGTCTGTGTAGTATGGAATATTGGTGAAGTGTGGTCAATCACTGGCAGACCACAAAAGGCACAGTTATAAAGTAATGAGAGACTGCCTATGTCCACGCACAAAGGAGCATAAGGGGAATGTCCCAGGTATATCTGAGTCAGCTGCAAGAAGCTTCCATATCACACATGCATTCATCTCACTCCACCATCAGCCATGGGTTTATCACAGGTCATATCCTTGCTGTTGGGAATGAGTACAGTATGACCCCACTTCTGTATGGGAATGCCCACAGAATGTAATATGCTGAAGAGGTGTCCAATGCAGGTGTGTCCCTAGCTGTAAGCAGCACCCTGCCTGCAGCCAGACAAATGGATCAGTATGGACAGGAAGTATTGCCAGTAACACCTCGCACACTTACCCTGCCACCCCAGGGGAATCCACTGGCTCGCAGCCTGGGAATGTATGCTTGACAGAATGCACTGGCCTACTACAGATGGCCCATATCACTACCACATGGCCTACAGTCCTCTGTCAAAAGCCTGTGCCTCATCCGTAGTGCCAATGTATGGTATCTCTTGGGGTCCTAACTAACAACCTAACACAGTCAACAGAACACAAATGCAAGGTCATGCTGACAAATTCCAGTAGTGCCCCCATGTCCTACTGCAAGAACTGTGGACCAATACATAAATACCACTGGGATGAAGGGCCAACTATAGGGATACTTCTCAAATACTGCTCACATAATGTTACGAAGAGGATAGAATAACAGAGGGGGTGTAGAAGCATGGACATCATGGAGTGTGTGAAGTCTGAAACACTGATGTGTGCCCATACTACCCCTGCCTGCAAACCCATTAATGGGTGGTTAAAAACCTGCTTGTAAACCACAATGTGAAGGGGAACTGACCAGATATATGAGCCCTGCTCTGGGTTACCTGGGTGAATCTGTACCGCTGAGAGGTATGGCCACAGCAGGATATGGCTATTCTGTTAAGTTGATATATGTACAAGAAAGGGATCCTCAACCACCAAGAATGTGTAGGCTGCAGCCCACAATACTGGACTCAGCTTCATTCATCTTGTATTTTCCCGGTAAATAACTGTTAGTAAATAATTATGTCTGTCAGTAGCTGATGACTTAATACATCAAAGTGTAAAACAGTGTATATGTCTGAATCTCTGCTAACACCAACCATGTAACAAAAGCAGCACAGACAGCAATAGTTACAGTATCCCCCTATCTTTCGCTTATTGTAGCTCTGTATCGTCAACCTACCTACAGATATCCTGCAGAAACAGGTTGCTAGCTGTAGGTGTAGAACACCGAACCCTGGACTGGAATACAACTATGCCTGAAATGGATTCACACACTCAATACAGAAGGTCATACTGGGCATGCTCCTACACTTACAGATATGAAGCCCATGTCTGACAACACAGTGGATTATACATATCTGTCATTTGCAGATGTCTGTGCACACACACCAAATTGTATACCAATTATACTTCACACACACATTGGATAGGAATACTCACACATATCTAAGGCCAACAGAGTGTAATATGTCAAACATACACACACAGAGATGTGGGGAAGAGAGAGACAGACAGTGACAGAGATAATTCCATTATGAGGCCTGTCCCATCCACTCCACATCCCATTGGCCTATATCACATGATGTGCTGATGTCAATCACTGTAATCATTCCTTTTGCTAGCCCTCATCTCTATAGTATTCATGTAGCATTTGTAAACTCAGTCCTGTCAAATGTAAAGTTGTGTGTGAGTGAGTGTGTGTGTGTGTGTGTGTGTGTGTGTGTGTGTGTGTGTGTGTGTTTCCAGAGCAATGATTTATGGCCCATTCACACACACTGCACTTCCCATTGCCCATGTTAGCAATCCTGCTGATGTCAGTCACCTTGAATTAACCTTTTGGCCAAATCTCAGCCTATAAGCTCCTTGGTGCATGCAATAACTGTGTAATACTATAGTAAACTAGGTAGATAAGAGTTCTAATCCTGGTCCTGGCAACTGTGAAAATGTGTGTGTTTGTTTGAGTGTGTGTCTTTGTTGACACCTGATTTTGTAGTCATTCACACTTACTACACTTCCCTTACTCCTCCTTTAGTACTGCTGCTGATGTCACTCACCTTCAGAGATACCCTTGGACAAACGTCCAACTTATAAGCTGTATGGAGCTTGTGATAACTGTATAATTTCTATAGTGTAACAAACTACTTAGATAGGAGTTCTAATCCTGGTCCTGGCACCTGTGAAAATGCATGTGTTTGTGTGAGAGTGTGTGTGTGTGTCTTTGTTGACACCTGATGTTGTGGTCATTTACACTTTCCTTAACCCTCCTTTAGCACTGCTGCTGATGTCACTCACCTTCAAAGATACCTTTGGACAGCTCTCTAACATTTGAGCTCCATGGCGCTTATAATAACTACGTAATACTATAGTGTAGCACACTAGTTAGGAAGGAGTTCTTATTCTGGTCCTGGCAACTGTAAAAATGTGTGTGTTTGTGTGAGAGAGAGTGTGTGTGTCTTTGTTGACACCTGATTTTTTTGGTCATTCACACTTACTACACTTCCCTTACCCCTCCTTTAGCACTGCTGCTGAGGTCACTCACCTTCAAAGATACCTTTGGACAGCTCTCCAATGTATAAACTCTGTGGCACGTGTGATAAATGTGTAACACTGTAGTAGCAATACATAGCTAGTTAGGATTTCAAAACTCAGTACTGGCAAGTGTGTCTGTCATCAGTATCCTGTGTGGGTGTTGGTGTGATTGTGTAATAACAGGATCCATTACGGGGTGGGTTTTGCTACATTATTATGTTTAGGACCTATATGTCCCAATGTCCACATTACAAGGCCAACTGTTGTCAAACACCGTAGAAGTTGGTGTAGACAATCCATAGCCATAAATGTCTAGTGTCATATGCAATGACTATGTGATAGTATGGATTAGTGCACAATATAGGCAACCCTTATATTACTCAGAGACCACTGTCCACCCACGTATCATGCACAAACATGCTTTGCTAGGCAGCAACCACTATATTGGTAGTTCTCCTGCAAATTGCCTCACAGATACTACCAATGGTGTGATTGCAGTGGACTACATGCTTGCCGACCACAACAGTGCCACTGACATCAGAAAGTACTTTGATGTGTAATATCTCCAGATGGAGTGTGTGTTATGCAGTAAGTAAAAGGACACGGAACCCTGTTACATCCCCTCAGTAGCCCAATCAATGTGTACAGTGGCCCTTTTGCCATATTCCCCACTGGACACCTGCAACAACTGTAGAATCTGCAAATGTACCCCATAAAGGGAATACTATGCCTTATACACATGCCCTGTATGGACAGACACCAATAACTACAATGAATCCCCATATCATACTGTCTATATAGGTGCAATCACTACCTCAGTTACATAGCCAGGTCTCAATAAATGAGGTCAGGAATACTACTTCTGAAGATACCAAACTGTCTCCACAACATGCCCCAGAGACCTCAAGCACACTTCCACACTTCAAAGAACATGCATGTGGGACATGTACACAACCCAGACACTGTCCATGTTATGGAATATAAATCACATACATGTACAGCAGTGCACATCACTGGCCACCCACAACAGAAATCTGGATGAGTGGATGGGGAATGCAATACCCACCCCTGGGGACCACTCCAGTGACTATATTTGTGAGCGACAATAGGGACCATTTTCTTGTGGCCTGATGCCAGGGTATTCCTTGGGATAGCCTTGTACAGCCATTCACCTACTAAACACATATGAAGCAATGAACCTATGGATCTCAGTACTGGCAAGTGTGTGTGTGTGTGTGTGTGTGTGTGTGTGTGTGTGTGTGTGTGTGTGTGTGTGTGTGTGTGCATGTGTGTGTGTGTGTGTGTGTGTGTGTGTGTGTGTGTGTGTGTGTGTGTGTGTGTGTGTGTGTGTGTGTGTGTGTGTGTGTGAATAGTAATCCCAGTGCATTTTTTTGATGAATATCCCCTATGGCTGTGGTTATTAGCAACTGGAGGTGTGTCCAAACCACAACACATACCATTCTCCATTCCACAACAGATGTAAATCAACATATACCTATGTAAAACCCTCAGCCCTATAATCTGTGAGGCATATGCAATCACTGTGGTACAGACCGCGGATTTCCATGCACATACTGTACCCTTCCTATGACATGGTGGATTTGTTACCACACTGCCATACCCCATGATCATGCTGCAGGGCCACATCCTGGTGGCACACAGATGCCTAGAATGGAAATGGGATACAGCATGTGAGAACACATTCACACAGCACTTCACTTGTGGGGGGAGAGAGGGGTAAAGCTGGCACTAAATGTGTTACCAAGACTGTGGCCAATATCTGTTGTCACAGGATAGGTATTAGCATTGTGCAGTAACTCACAGCACTTGTGTTTAATGCTGTGGAGGTTGTTGATGCAACTATCAAAGGCTATTGTGACTGTCGTCATTGTCTGCTGCATCTCTGCCATCATATATGCCATATGAGGATTCCATGTGGATCCAAAGTTGTGTTTGAGGCTAATGAGGGAGTTCAACAGTTATGGGAAACCACCTTTCTCTGTAACGGTGTCCTCCTTCTGATGTACACTTTAGTAATGGCAGGGGACCATCACATTTTCTCCCAGTGTTTGGAGAACAGTGTCTGGGTTCGGTTGGCTCTGGCTAGTACCATGCATTCATATCTGTTTGTAAAGTGCATATGTGTATGATTCCACAGTCATGCAGCCATTTCCCATTGTCATGGGTGCAGTGAAGACATCCACCCCTGTTTTCCTGGCTGAAAAGCCAGCTTTGCAGAAGTTTTGCAAGATGGTTACCTTTGTGGGGGGTGTGGCTGCCATGTTGAGTTCCATGTTGATTACAGCCTGTGTGAATCTCACCATGCAGGGATTGACATCTGTGGATGAGCAGCAGTCCCATATCTAAGTAGTCAACACAGGTCAAGGTTGTTGCATCCTCTACCGGGGGTCAGTATGAGCTGGTCCAGGGCAATAAAATGATGACTCCCAGAAGTATTGGGCCACTGTACTGGTGCTTGGCCACTTTCCCCAGATGATGGAGGAGTAGTTGAAGACTCCTACTATGTCAGTGTTGTGTTGGACCATCATAGATGACAAGGTGTTGAGGAATGTGCATTGACAGTTTAGGGACCTAGATGTGGACCCATAGCAGGCTATGGTCTGGATTGCACTATTATCCCAAGGCAGTTTTACTGGAAGTATCTCCAATACATTATGATGGGATAGTAGTCTGGAGGTTTTCCTACCCATAATGAATGTGGAGACAACACCACCTGTGGAGGTGTGGTGTGGTCCATGTTTGGGGCCTAACAGATGTGGAATGCATCATAGCTTGATACTGCAGGTCTGCTGTCTGCTGCTGTGAACCACCTCTCCATTACAGCAGAAATGTTAATGTCCTCCACTCCAATGACTGCTCTGAATGACTGCATCCTGACAGTTAGATGTCTACAATTGAGCAGCATGATCCTCAGATTGCATACATGTGTAGCTGTTATGGTGGTAATAACTTCAGGAACACTGCCTAATAAGGCATCATAGGGGTGGCAAGACACTTAGCCAGTACCTGGAAATCCAGCAGTGATCGATGTAAGACATCTGTTGCAGGTCATTGGGTTTTGTCAATCATTTCATCCCAAGCAGAGACGTACTGGATCCCCTGAAAATTACACATAACACGTAAGCCAATGTTGCAATCTGTTGATAGTACCGCTGCATTATTCTGGGTGATGGTGGCACACTGCCCAGGGCTACTGTCACACCTGTCTGGACCACATAATCAGAGAGTTCAACCATGTCTCTTGTCAAGTCATTCACACTCACATGGATACAGAGTGATACTTGTAGTTGTTGTGGAGTGCCATGACTGGCTGTGTCATGCGATGGATGCTAGCATGTGATAGATATTTGGCTGCTATCTGCTCCATATTCAACTTAGTGAGTGGGATATGTGTGTGCCTCAGTAATGAGTTGCCCATGATCACTGTATTTTGCAAGGTGTTTAGCTTTAGGAGCTTATGTTGAGGGGCACACTGTGTAGGTTAAATCTGTATCCCTTGGCATGTGCCATGTCACAGTGTCTGAGTGGGTATCTGTCTTGCTGGTCTGTGCTGTTTGGGTAAATGTCCATTGAGTGCCTCTGGGAAGGTGGGTGTGTGGCTTTTCTCTGTATGTCATGGCTGGCAAAGTGGGTGACATGGTGAGCTATGTGTTCCACATAGTGTGGGGCAGGTGTTGATCATATCTTCATGACCTGCTAGTCCAGTCTTTGCTGGAGAGTGCATATGTCCACATTGGGTGATATGTGAGTAACCCTCACAGGTCTACATGTTTAGAGTTTAGAGAGGAGGGTTGTCTGTGTCCATTAGACAGTTGTAATAGTGCCTCAGAATGGACAAGTGCTCCAGGTTAATGGGTGAAAGCACAGATAACCTCCCTACAAACATGCCAGGAGGGGGTGGACATAACTACCAAGTACCGGGGCTACTTCGGTGTTGAAAAAGTACTGCTGACAGCTTCCAGGTGTGCCACATTTCTTGATAACCTGAAGTGCCAAGCGATAATGCTAGTTGAAGTGCAAGACAGGAAGAACTAGCATGATATATGGGTGGAACAGAAGGCAGATTGTCTGCCACCTGTAGTAGTTTACCACAGCTTTGCAGTTACCAGCGGCTTTGGCCATGTGAAAGTTTCGTCAACTCTGTAGCACATGTGGTAACTGCGTAACACTATAGTAGACATACCTAGATAGGCAGGGGTTCTAATCCTTATGCTGGCAACTGTTTGTGTGGCTTATACCATTTTGATGTGTATAGCATACATGGCTGGTGACTACCTCCCGCTGCCATTACTTTATATAGTGTGGCAACAGCATCTGCCTCACATGCACTAGGTTAAACCATTGTACAGTCCTCTGTACAGATGTGTCTGGCATATCCATATGTTTGCAACCTATGCCTGGTCAGAAGTGGTCTGTGTACCTTAACAATGCCCATGGATGTGATATTATAGACAAATAGGCCACAGTGAGTGTACTGACACATATGGCAGCATGAGGTATCATACCTGACTGAAACATCATGCTGATGCAACATCTGCCAGATTCACAGGTGGTCTGCCTTGTAGGTGCAATACATGAGTCCAGATCCATGGTTTTACAAGTTAACTTTTCCCATTATGGGTTACTATATATATATATATATATATATATATATATATATATATATATATATATATATATATATATATATATATATACATACACACACATATATATATATATATATATATATATATATATATATATATATATATATATATATATATATATATATATATGTGTGTATGTACATATATATATATATATATATATATATACACACACAGACACACACACACACACACACACACACACACATATATATATATACATATATATATATATATATATATATATATATATATATATATATACATATATATATATATATATATATATATATATATATATATATATATATATATATATATATCTTCTTCTTCTTCTTTCGGCTGCTCCTGTTAGGGGTCTCCACAGCAGATCAACTGTTTCCATTTCTTCCTGTCCTCTGCATCTTGCTCTGTCACACCAACCACCTGCATGTCCTCTCTCACCACATCCATAAACCTTATCTTAGGCCTTCCTCTTTTCCTGTTACCTGGCAGCTTTATCCTTAGCATATTTTTCCCAATATACTCTGCATCCCTCCTCAGCACATGTCCAAACCAATGTAATCTTGCCTCTTTGGCTTTGTCTCCAAACCTTCCAACCTGTGCTGACTCTCTCATATATTTATTCCTAATTCTGTACATCCTCATCACACCCAGTGCAAATCTTAACATCTTCAACTTTGCCACATCAAGCTCTGACTCCTGCATTTTTGTCAATGCCACTGTCTCCAACACATGTAACATAGCTGGTCTCACTACCCTCTTGTAGATCTTCCCTTTCACTCTTACTGGTACTCCTCTGTCACAAATCACTCCTGACACTCTTCTCCACCCACTCCATCCTGCCTGTATTCTCTTCTTCACCTCTCTTCCACACTCACCATTACTCTGAACTGTTGATCCCAAGTATTTAAACTCATCCACCTTCACCACCTCTACTCCCTGCATCCTCACCATTCCTCTAGTCTCCCACTCATTCACACACATATATTCTGTTTTAACCCTGCTGACCTTCATTCCTCTCCTCTCTAGAGCATATCTCCACCTCTCCAGGCTCTCCTTCATCTGTTCCCTACTCTCACTACAGATCACAATGTCATCTGCAAACATCATAGTCCATGGGACTCCTGTCTGATCTCGTCTGTCAACCTGTCCATCACCATTGCAAATAAGAAAGGGCTCAGAGCTGATCCTTGATGTAATCCCACCTCCACCTTAAACGCATCTGTCACTCAAACCACAGACCTCACCACTGTCACACTACCCTCATACATATCCTGTAACACTCTTACATACTTCTTTGACACTCCCGACTTCCTCACACAATACCACAACTCCTGTATAGGCACCCTGTCATATGCTTTCTCTAAATCCACAAAGACACAATGCAACTCCTTCTGACCTTCTCTGTACTTCTCCATCAACACTCTCAGAGCAAGCATCGCATCTGTAGTGCTCTTTCCTGGCATGAAACCATACTGCTGATCACTAATCATCACCCCCCTTCTTAACCTAGCTTCCACTACTCTTTCCCATAACTTCATGCTGTGACTGATCAGTTTAATCCCTCTGTAGTTACTGTAGCTCTGCACATCACCCTTATTCTTAAAAATCGGTACCAAAACACTTTTTCTCCATTCCTCAGGCATCCTCTCACTTTCCAAGATTTCATTAAACAATCTAGTTAAAAACTCCACTGCCTTTTCACCTAAACACCTCCATGCTTCCACAGGTATGTCATCTGGACCAACTGCCTTTCCGTTCTTCATCCTTTTCATAGCTATCCTTACTTCCTCCTTCCTAATCCACTGCACTTCATTTTTCACTATCCACACATCATCCAACCTTCTCTCCCTCTCATTCTCTTCATTCATCAACCCGTCAAAGTACTCTTTCCATCTGCTCAACACACTCTCCTCGCTTGTAAGTACGTTTCCCTCATTATCCTTTATCACCCTTACCTGCTGCACATCTTTGTTAGCTCAGTCCCTCTGTCTAGCTAGTCGGTACAGGTCCTTTTCTCCCTCCTTAGTGTCCAACCTTTTATACAACTCTTCATACACCTTATCCATAGCCTTCACCACCTTTCTCTTTGCCATGCACCTCATCTCCTTATACTCTTGTCTACTTTCTTCATCTCTTTGACAATCCCACTTCTTCTTCACCAACCTCTTTCTCTGTATACCCTCCTGTACGTCTTTATTCAACCACCAGGTCTCCTTGTCCTCTTTCCTATTTCCAGATGTCACACCAAGCACTTTCTAGCCATCTCTCTTACTAGCTCTGCTATAGTTACCCAGCTATTTGGTAAATCTTCACTGCCACCCAGTGCCTATCTTAACTCTTCACTGAACATCTCCTCACAATTACCCTTTTTCAATTTCCACCATTTGATCCTTGGTGCTGCCCTCACATTATTCCTCCTCTTCTTGATCACCAATGTCATCCTACAAACCACCATCCTATGCTGCCTAACTACACTGCCACCACTTTACAGTCTCCAATCTCCTTCAGACTGGCCGTTCTACATAAGATATAATCCACCTATGTGCATCTTTCTCCACTATTGTATGTCACCCTATGCTTCTCCTTCATTAATCACAGCCATGTCCATCCTTTTCACAAAATCCACTACCATCTGACCTTCTGCATTCCTTTGCTTAACACCATACCTACCCATCACTTCCTCATCCCTTCTGTTCCCTTCACCAACATGCCCACTGAAATCTGCTCCAATCACCAGTCGCTCACCCTTGGGTACAGTCATCACCACTTCATCCAACTCACTCCAAAATTTTTCTTTCTCATCCATCGCACACCCAACTTGTGGAGCATATGCACTAACAACATTCATCATTACACCATCAATTTCCAGCTTCATAAACATCACTCTATCTGACACTCTTTTCACCGCCAAAACACTCTTAGCATACTGTTCCTTCAGGATAATGCCTACACCATTTCTCCTCTCATCCACACCATGATAAAACAATTTGAAACTGCCTCCGATACACCTATACTTGCTCCATTTCTATCTAGTCTCTTGTACACGCAATATACCAACCTTCCTTCGGTCCATCATATCGGCTAGCTCTCTCCTTATACCAGTCATACTGCCAACATTCAAAGTTCTGACCATCACTATCACAGTCCTAGCCTTTACCTGCCTTTGGGCATGCCTTCCCCCTCTTCTCCTCCTTCGGCCAACAGTAGCCCAATTTCCGCCAGCATGCTGTTGGCCAACAGTACTGGTGGCAGTCATTGTTAACCCGGGCCTCGACCAATCTGGTATGTATTTCTCTACTGTTGACTGCATGTATGATTTGGCAAAATTTTACGCCGGATGCCCTTCCTGGTGCAACCCTCCCCATTTATCTGGGCTTGGAACCGGCACAAAGAAATGCACTGGCTTGTGCATCCCCAGTGGCTGGGTTATGTGTATGTGTGTGTGTGTGTGTGTGTGTGTGTGTATATATATATATATATATATATATATATATATATATATATATATATATATATATATACATAGACATGTATATGATACTAGTATGTACAATTAATATGTGGATATATGCGACATACCATTAGCTGGCCTAGGAGTGTCACGGTATTGTTCAAACCACACTCCAGTAGTAGTCATATGTGACTGACTCAGGGGCATGAGCTGTGTTCTGTGTCACTACAGACAGACACAGATGCTATGGCCATAGGCTCTGATCATCAGTATATCAGTACAGCAAGTGTTGTTGGGAAATATTTGTTGAACTTCCTATTTACCTCTTTTGCATACACCCTACTACATTCTATTACATGGATTACTTGTTTCACATACATTTTTTTCTTTCCTGTTTCATTTGCTGTATTTCACAGGTAGATGGGTGTGTCTCACAGATGTTTTTGTAGTCTGGTTGTGATGGTCTTGCTTTTTGTTTGTTTTCTTTCTTTCTTTCTTTCTCTCTTTCATTCTCTCTCTCTCTCTCTCTCTGGTAGATGTAGAGAACTACATCTGTTTTCCATAGGCAGCAGCTTGACTTTTGTATGTAATGCTCATGATCAGATGATGGCTTGTGTATGAATTGTAGTCCCCCACTTGCTAATTGCATGTAGAACAGCTGTGGTATCATTCCTATAGCCAGTTGCATGTAAACACACTCCCATAGCTAAGCACTTCATGTGAGCATTGGCCCTTTTCCTTCATTGTGAGCAGGACGCCATGTGGGTGTCTAACAAACAGCATCACAGGGGTAGTTGGAAATACCTATTACAACAAACACTGTGGAGACAGACATGGGGACAGAATGTAAGTATTGCTGTTCTACATTTGAAATAATGTTGGTTTAACAGGGTTTGTGTGGATATGTCGGTTCTGCATGATTTAAAGTCTGACATGGCAGTGTTATGTGGTTGGGAAAACTCTCACCTGTAGGGCTATCTGCAGACTGGCCAGAGTTTGGAGTCTTAGATTTGATGTGTTACTCACACATTTTCTGTCTGTATAAATGCAGTAGCATACTCTGATTACTGCAGTCAGTAAATGGTAGCATCCATGTGTGTTACTGATTTCATATCCCTCAGAAGAGATATGTTGCAACAAACCCTGTTACACCAGCAATTTTCTCAGTTTATAACAGCAATATGTCAATAATGGCCCTGTGTTTGTGTCTCTGTCCCCCAAGTCTGTTACGCTTTGTCCATATGTCATGCAGTAAAAGGTGGATATGTACAGTATATCATTATTTACTGACATCATTCCTGATATCAAGCCAGTGATATATCAGACTGCCAGACATGTTACGTATAGGAGGCCTTATATCTGAGGGCAAAACCTGGACATTCCATTGTAGTCTGTACAGTAGTGAGGTCTGTGCACTTATGGTGGTTGTTGACAGAGTGTCAGTATTGTGTAGCAGTGTATTGTGAATATGTTATTTGGCCTGTGTACAGAGTGGGGTAGATGTCAGTGGTCTTGGTCCTGTTCTATCTGACATTGCATGCTGCTTCATTTGCTGGTACCCTATCAGCTTATATGTTTGTAGGACCAGACTGAGACATGTCCCATACCAGTCAGGCATCAGACTACACTGTGAATTGGGCCAGTATATGTAGGGCTAGTGTGTGAGTGGCAAACATGATGATGATGATGGGTTTTGTTCGCACAGTCCATATACTGTACTATTAATTAGGCTTGCCATTATGTGACTGTGTGTTGAGATTGGTTGTGGGTATGCACTTTCATACTGGTGTCTGTTACTCCGTGCTGGTACATGCCTGTAGTGCCTGCTATATTTGCAATTACATGTGTATTCCTCCATCAGAAAATTGGGTTAGTGTTGTGGCAGTCTGCCTGTAGTTTAGACAGTGCTTGGTGACATGCCTAGCAGCTCAGTGTATTTACCCTAGTGTGATGTTATGTCCAGATATTTGTCATATGTACTGTTGCCTGGCCACCATACGTGTTGTGTATTCTTGACAAAGCAGTGGGATGCTGTGAAGATGTATGTCACTAACTAGTGGGAAGTATGTGATCTTGGGACCTCTGCTCCTCCAGTTAATGTATGTTAAGACAGACAGGAGGATGTGAAAGCATCAACTGTGTGAGCATGTCTATTCCAATATTTATGATTTATCCCCATTTTCATGGCTTTAAACATCCCCTTTGACAGGCTTGGTCCAGATTTCTTGCACTAAGGACTTCTGTGTATACCTCTCAACTGACCAGATTGTTACAGACTGTCCACGTTTAATAGGTTCATAGGTTGATGCTAGGCTATCTGCCCTAGGGCATTTATAAGCCTAGCCAGAATGTGTTTGGCTTTCGCCACCCTTTTAGATTAGTTGCCTGTGCCTCTGTATAGTAGGTCACAGAAGGTAGTCCTTTTAAGGTAGTTTACTGTACCTCTGTCAAGCAGGGACACAGAAGAGATCCCAGGGGTAAACTTACTATCTCCCATCCATTCGTCAAGATTTCTTTCTTGCTAGTACTGATCAGAGACGCCTTCCCTTTATGGGATTTTGCTCTATCATGTAGTAGCTTTCTCCTTCTGTTGTATAGCTTATTTATGGCCAGGGTCCACCAGACAGGTCTCCTGCCTTTGCTCATATTTCTACTGTATTCCACAGAATAATTACTGTGATTTGTGTGGTACTTCACTATGATGATTTTATGATGTCTGTCAGTAACTGATAGCGTACATGTCAGTTTCAGAAGAGCCTTTCTTCCGAACATGTATGTTGACACAACCCCTGTTACTGTAGCAACATTCTACATTTATAACTGCAATACTTACATTACCTTCCCTTGCACTAAGAGGTTGAGAGTTATGGTGCTGAGATATGACTCCACTGCACATTATGGGCATATTTTATTATGTATATATATATATATATATATATATATGGGTCTCCTTCTAATGACCGAAACGCCGATTCGCCGACAGTGAAATCACCGACCGCGAAGCGACCGACAACGCAGTTGACCGACACGCTCGAATCCCGACAGACGGAAGACCGACAAGGGGAATGTGTAAGCGCGACCTGGTAAGTATGCGATAGTGAGGGATTTAGGAGTAGGGAGCGGACAGGTAAGTGTGCAATACTCAGGGATGTAGGGTTAGGGTGTGTGATAGGTGAGTGTGCGGTAGTGTCGGAGCTTGGGGTTCGGGGTGTGTAAGTGAGTTAGGGTTAGGGTGCAGGTAGGGAGAGTGTCGTAGTGTCGGAGCTTGGGGTTCGGGTGTGTAAGTGAGTTAGGGTTAGGGTGCAGGTAGGGAGTGTGCGGTAGTGTCGGAGCTTGGGGTTCGGGTGTGTAAGTGAGTTAGGGTTAGGGTGCAGGTAGGGAGAGTGTGCGGTAGTGTCGGACCTTAGGGTTAGGGTTTGGGTTAGGGCTAGTGGATATGTGTTGTAGTGTACTGTGTTGTTTACGTGTAGTGTGTCGGTGTTATGGTGTTCGGTGTTTCGCGTTGTCGGGTTTGTGTGTTGTCGGTTTTCTGGCGTCGGTGATTTCACTGTCGTGAATCGGCGTTCGGTCATTAGAAGTAGACCCATATATATATATATATATATATATATATATATATATATATATATATATATATATATAGATATCGATATAAATAGATATGTGTATATATATATATATATATATATATATATATATATATATATATATATATATCCTTTTTATGTGTAAACATGAGTGTTGTATATTCCTTCTCAGATGTATCTCACCATATTTATCTGATATGTGTATATTTAGATATAGAAACATGACTGATTCCACATTGTTTTCACTAACAAGTAGTAAACAATTGTAGTACTCAAAGCAGTTGTTCACTACTATTGAGTAAGTGTACTGAATTATTTTTTTGAAAAAGCAACAAGCATTCTTATAGCTCAGATGGCTCACTGGTTAAGTGCTGTGATTTATAGTGTACAGGGTCCTAGGTTCAAGACCTTCAGAGGCTATTTATTTTGCTGCTGGGCAGAACAAGGGCTGATGGGGATAGAGTGATTAAGATACTTTAAGTGGGTTTGCATGGGTTTGCATGGTGGTAAGCACTGCTAACATACGGTTAAAAGAATACGTGCTTACTCCTTGTAGGCTTTGATTACCAGTGCACCAATCTGCTTAGCATTTATATTTAAGCAATGCTTAAACCTGCTAAGCATAGCTCAGCCCTGGTAACCAGTGATCACATTCCAGTCTGATCAAATAGCAGGGTAATGACATCTTTGATAAGTATATTTAATTCCATGTACATAACATGCTTCTATGTGCTGTCATTACAGTAGCAAGGGGTGTGAGTATACTGTATGGGACACCTGAGTATACATGGGGAGTACCACAATCTTTTCTCTTTGTTTGTGTTTCATACTTGGGTAGTATCCAAGGTTATATGCAGTCAAACTTGCATGTATTGTATCATTACATTACTACTTTTAACAGTGCTTTTCCAATTAAGAGTAGATTGCAGATTGTAGTACTGGAACCATACATCCCTGCATGCATAGCTGGACTCCGAGTAATGACTATCATGTTCTTGGTGTTTGAGCTGTATGTTTTTGTATATCTCCTATTGGATATTGATCTTATATGTTGATATTAACTGTAGAATACTATGATTTTGGACATATCATTGAGGACTGCTGTTATGTAGTAATGGCATACCTAACAGTTTCAGATGTCTATCTTCCAAAACATTCATCCTAATGCATAACTATCTACTTTCTGTCTGTCCTCTATACAGATGTGCAGATGTCAGGTATTCACTTGGGTGCTTACAGGCAATCTCTGATTGACTAGACACTGACATGTCTGCCCAGCTGTGTTATGAATGCCACAGCTAGGAATCCCCACTCTGTATGCACCACATGCCATGGATACCACAACCAGACTACCACAGTCAACAGAACATGTTTGGGTACAGGTGCGTAACCCAGACACTGGCCATGTTATGCAATATATGTTGCATACATGTCAATTGGAGCACCTCACTGGCCATCTTCAAGAGAAAACCAGATGAGTGGATGTTGAATTTAACTGTCACCCTGGGGATCACTCAAGTGGCAGTAGTTGATAGATGGTCTGCTGACAAATATCAGATGGCATGATACAAGTGTACTCACATACCCCACTCTTCTCATCTCTCCACAGACATTAGCCTGGTACACACCTAGGAACACCTGCACCTCTGGACCTCAGTACTGACAAATGTGTCTGTGTGCATTAGTGAGTATAACAGTGTTTGTGTGTTTGTAAACTTGTAGTTGAAAATACTCTGAGGGCCTTCTCACCCACTACACACCCCGTTGCTATATTTATAAAGGGCTGCTGCTGTAATTCACATTAAATTTACCTTGTGACACTCTTCACCCTATGGTCTACCTGGAGCTTGCAGTACCAACATAACACTGTTCTGCAAATGGGTAGATAGTCGTGGGTTACCCTCTGAGTCCTGGCAAATGTGAGTATATGTGTGTGTGTATGTGTGTGCAAGTGTGTGTATATTTGTAGGAGCCAGCATTCTGAAGCCTCATTCTCCAAATTCACTAAACCTTGCCATACATTATAAGGGATGGTGATGTTGCTGACATTAGGAGAGCCTTGAAAAAACCCTCACCCTACTATCCCTGTGGCGTGTGCAATAAATGCATATCCCTGTAGTAGCAATGATTAGATAGACAAGGGTTTGTATTGCAGTCCTGGTAAATGTGTGATTGTGGGTATGTCAGAGCATTATCATGGGTTTCAGTGAGTACAATATCCAATGTGGGGTGGGGGTGATGGGTATACTGTCTTTACACCATGGTACCCTCAGTACATGTCCCAAGGTCCACTGTATGAGGACCGCTGTCACCATCAACCATACAGGTAACTGATGACACTCTGCAGCCCAATAATGCATGTGCTGTGTGCAAAAACTCTGTAACAGTATGGACTCACTGACAAGGTAGTCAGCACTGCTAAACCCAGGTCTGTCAAATGTGTCTATGACTGTATGTGTTTGTCAATTTGTATACTATGTTTTGTCCATTGACACTCAGTACATCCCCCATTACCATACTGTACAAGGCCTGGTGATGTTCACTTTACAGTAAGCTTGGGACACACCTCACCCTACAAGCTCTGTGGTGTGCAATTAAGGCCAAACACATTTGTAGCAATAAGTACCTAGGTAGGGGTTCTAATCTCAGTGTTGCCAAGTAAGTGTATGTGTATGTGAATGGATCTACTTCAGTTTGCAGAAAATATATTTACCAGGAGATAATTTGTCTGAGAACTTACTGGCAAAAGGTAACATTACAAAGCAATTATATTGTGGAAATTCATTCCATTAAAACTAGTAATGGATGTGTAAATGCTGTTTTCCCCACTGTACAGCTGTACAGCGATACTGGAGTTGATATATATAGTTGGGTGTGGTTGTTGTGGGCACAGCCACCCACATTGGGGTTATTATTGTGCGTATCCCCCCACTTAGTGTACTGTTATATTGTCCAGTTTATGTTAAGAGATTAAGTAGTTATTAATCATACTATGTGTGGTTCTATGCCATCCCACACTCACCAGCACACCTATTTATACCAACTCCAGGATTGCCCTACAATGGGAATAATGACATATACCCTGCCAGTACCATTTTCAATGAAATTAAATTTGGCAGACTGATTATTTACTGATGTAATGTTTTGGCAATTTGGTCTTGGTGGAATTACATAGGCCAAAAGCAAAATGAAGTACATCCATGTGAACAGTATTCTCTGTGTATTGCATCAA
The DNA here is from genome assembly GCF_019279795.1 of Protopterus annectens. Classification (NCBI taxonomy): domain Eukaryota; kingdom Metazoa; phylum Chordata; order Ceratodontiformes; family Protopteridae; genus Protopterus; species Protopterus annectens. Next base: position 1,331,691,601 of record NC_056729.1, on the reverse strand, counting down.
CACAGAAGCCTCTGTGTGTGTGTTATTCACAAACATTTGGTGTGTGCCACCCAGTACACTTACCATTGTCCACTGTAGAAGAGCTGCTTACATCAGCCACCATGCACTCACCTGTATACACCCCTTAGATCTATCAGCCATGTGGCACATGCAGTAACTGTTATACAGACCTGTTACTTGTGTTCAGCTGTACCCGGGATATGACACAGTCAATGTATTACCACAGTGCCACACCCCTTGTAGGAAAGGACAGCGGACCAGCATCCTTCTGACACAGAGACACCTAGAACACAAACAGAATACATTATGGAGACCACATTCATTGTGTTAATAACAGCAATGATGCATCATGGCTGGACAGCTACACACCCTGATGTGTAAGCCTTAAACATTCTAGCTGACAACACTTTAAACAGCATTACATTGCTAAACTTTAGTACATTCACCCTGTGCATCAGAACCATATTAGCATGTCCCTGCATCGATGGTATGGATGACAGGGATTTGGCACAGGTATCATCGTATGCACAGGGTGTGGTGTGGGTTTGCTGTAGGCCTAGGTTGAGCCATTTGGTTGACATCATGTGTGTGGGTTTGTGGGTCGGAAGTCATTTATTAAATGGCCTTTGTAGACATGGTGTGTGTAGGTAGGGATGTGCCCTAACTGTGTTGGTGATTTGTGTATGCATGTATGCACACAGTTCTGCCATGTGGCTGCCCTATACAGGGGTATGTTGGACAGCTGAGGACCATACATGGCAGCGTGTACAGTTCACTGTGTCTGACCACTGACACAGGAACAGCACCTGCCAGAGGTTGCATGGGCACCATTAGGAAGAAACCAAGATATGGTACTCTCTCCTGATGATGACAATTGCCCACTGGATCTGCATACCTGTTGGGACCATCAGGGCCACGTGCACATGGCCTGCTGCATTGTGGTGTGGACAGCACCTCCCCTGCAGTGCTGTTGCTGGTACTGCCACTACGGGAGCGGGAGTGAGATGTTGCATGTCCACGTAGACCTCCAACTGTTGGTTTGCTGACCTACGTCCATGTGGCTGATGCCCTACTCCCACCACATGCTCTACCACAGACACCACATGGTCAAGGATTCCCACCATCTCACCCAACCATCTATCCATGACCTCTACAAAATAACGGTGGGCATCTGCATGATTATGGATGTAGTCACGTACAGCAGGAAGAGTAGCCCTTTGGAGCCTCAGACTATCTCTGGTGTACCGTTCCATACATGCCTGTGCCTCCATGAAGGCCCAAAACATGCATCTGGTGACACCTGCTGTGGCACTTCTGTCAGGGGCATGATGGCCAGCAGCCCTCCTATGAGCACCCCTGTCCATTTGCCTGCGTGGGATCTCACTGATCATCTGTCTATGGCTGCTGTGTACAAACATACTTGACATAGTCACCACAGTTTTCTGTCCCATGCCACCACCCACCAACTGTCCCTCATCTATGGCCACTGGTGATGGGGTATGTGTGGGCATTGTGACTGTGTGGAGGATGGGGTGGATAAAAGTGGGATGCCAACCAATGGCACAGATTCAGCCCCTGACAACCCTGCCTGTGCTTCACTATACATATCATCATTGTCAGAGTCTGTATGGACACTAACATCAGTTTGCCTGCAGGAGGGACCCTGACCCACCTCGCCACCTGTGAGGGGCAGACAAGAAATTTAAATTAAGACCTGTGCATTATGGTTTGTTCCTATACATGCACACACACACACACACACACACACACACACACACACACACACACACACACACACACGTGCGCGCGTGCACATACACACTTACAGGTAAGGTGGCACAAAGATATTACACAGACCTCTCATTACCCAACAGTTGACATGCATGACATATGGCACTCAACAGCATGCGGTACAGCCATTTGTAATCCTTGTTACCAACATTATACAGCTCTGTGATGCATGAGTTGTGTTAGTAGATGATGCCCCTTCCCCTGGAACACACTGCACCCATGTACAAATTATTGCTGTTCACCTGTGCAGCAAACTGGCATGTACTGTGCACCATACCTCACAAGTGTACAGACCATTGCTGAATGTGCATATGTCTGGCAGTTATGTTTTCTCTGTTGCTTACAGCCCCTATGTGTTTATCTGACACATAACTGGGATAATATGAGGACTGATGTCAATAATTAATGCCTGACCTTTGATTTGCAGATCTCATCATCAGCAGTGCATGTATGTGCAATGCAATCCAGTTACACCGACAACCTTCAAAGCTTAATGTGGATATGAGGAGTGTACACACTTCTGTTGACATGCCAGCCTCTTCTGTGATATGCAATGGGGCCACAATAATGCATTTGATAACATTACACACACCTGATATGTGACATATGACCTGTGCAATCCAATGCAGTATCAAACAAATGTGTTAGTCATGGAGATGCTGAATGAGATGCATACAATATCTGGGTTTCATAAGTGTGCACACCCTTAGCACAATGTTTTGTTGAAGCACCTGTTATGTGAACTACAGCAGTCACTATTCCTGGAAGGGGTATACTTGCATGGCCCATCTTTACTTGGCATTATTTGGTCTGTCTGCCCTACAAAGGTCCCCCCAACTCTGCCAGATTGCAAGGTCAGCTCATGTACACAGCCCTTGGAGATCACACAGTGGCTTCACTATTGCTGTAGAGTCTGGGTTATGTCTGGCACAATTCATAACCTTAACTGTGTTCAGATACAGCCATTTTAGCTAGCTTTCGGATGTGTGCTTCAGTTCACTGTTGTATTTCAAGCTGACACCCCTCCCCATCCTCAGCCTTATTGCAGATGCCTGACGACTATGGGCCACATATGAGTGTTATTTTGCAGTGTTCCAAATTCCATCCATCATGTCTACCGGCCTAGCTCCAGCTAATGAACAGCAACCCTAAAGGTGTACACTGGCACCAGCAAGCAAAAAGTTGGGAATGGTGACCTTGAGTTGGAGTAAGGTGTTGCTTGTGCACCACACATATCCTTGGTCTTATGACACCATTACACATTGCAACACATGCCTTTGGGAGACTTGATGTTATGCTTATGCTACCTGTACAGAGCCCTGGATGATGTTTCATGTGAGACAAATCTTCCATCTGATTACCCTAACCCATAGGCCACACTTATGCAGAATCCAGGCGATTGTCAACATAGGGTACTGCACAGGCAGTCCTTGCTAGACATTCCTGCAGCTCCCTCAGTGTTGCTGCATGTCTTTGGGCAGCCTCCATTACCAGTTTGCAACATGTTTTGTCATCTGTTTTGGATGGGCATCTGTTTATTTTCTACATCACTGTTGTCCCATATTTAATATACCTCTAGATGACTGTCTGAACTGTTTGCCCTGGTATATACAATGGTGAGGTAAGCTTACTTTTTCCACTCCTGACTGCTACCTTTCGGATATGGGATCCATTTCATGCTTTGTAAGATGTGTGCAAGCCATGGCTGCCTCTGTTGCAGGTGACTGGACAAATGTCATGTACATACTTCCTGGAGAGCAGACCATTATTTGGTGTGACATTGAGGCCCTGTACTTGATGGCAGGTGAGTACTCAAGAAGAGTGAATGCTGTCAGTACATCACAAGCAGCCTCCACAATATGTTATTTGGAGTGTGTGCACACATATTCTTCCAGTGTTTTGTAAGGTTTGTATACCCCATATTTGTTGTCCTAACATAGGATTTCTTATTACACACTCATTGCTCATGTTAGAATCACATTACAGGTTGTAAAAGTTGTGGAATGTGTTATTGTGGTCTGCCGTTGTATATATCAGGAACAGTTGCCATTGTAATAGTGGTGTATATACTGTTGTATCCACTGTATAAGGGTAATGTTTCATACATATCCCTACTGTAGGCCATTCATCCCACCATTTTGTTAATCTCTGTCCACACATCTTGCACTGTCAGGCTTTGAGGTATACTGTAGGAATCTTACATACCCTTCAGTTATTCCACCATGGTGACCACTGTGATGCAATGCAGTTAACACTAACAAAAATGAACATGTACAGCATGCATTATGGGTAGGTGTTTTAAATGTGTGCATGGCAAATAGCATGGCCTTAATATGGCCAATGTATTGGCAAATCTTAACAAAAGAACTCCATACTCACCAGCTACAGGCTGCTGTCCCAGTTGTATACCAGACGGACCTAAATAGTTGTGTGAGAGAAGTAATGTCAGTAGCCATACCTGTGGCATTGGTACAGGGTGGAAGCAGCATTTCAGCACATCAACAGTACAAACCCCAATGCTAAGGATTATGCACATCTCTGCATTACCACACTCCAGCAACAGACTATCTTATCTGACATATGCATGTAGATACTTTACAGATAAAAATGGATAAGCAACAGTGTTCTAGTAATGTGCACTGGGGTATTAAATGTTTTTAACCTAAGCTGTTAGAACATGTGAGGGATATTACTGATAAGAAGCATAAAGGTATATGGCTGTACATTTTCATACATTTCACCATGGGGACAGTGGTGGGTTAGAGCTTACTATTTTGCACACAGTTCTGTTTGTCAGTGTGATAGTACAGTTTGAAGTGAAGTTTTGCTATGTAAAGGATACATTTACATTGTAACAATTAATACTTTTACCCCTAGGGCACTTTATTGCAGATGTGAAAAAAATATTTATTTGTTGGGGGTTGTGCTTTGCAAACATTGATGACATATAACTTTTCACAGTATGTCCAAATATTTGCATTATATTCTTGGTCCACTTTTCATAAACTTGTGGCTCTCTGGCACATCATTAAAGATTAAAGCTTGAGAATAATGACAGACATTTGCGTTTTATATTTCATACCCATCAGAAAATTAATGCTAATGCAAAACCTGTTATTCTATCACCTTTCTAAGTTTGTAATAGCAATATTTCACAGTTGTACCTTATGGCTTTGTCCAGATTTCTTATTCTAACGGGTTGAGAGGTGTGCGTTTTAGACTTCATACCCTTCAGAAAATTCATGCTAATGCAAAACCTGTTATTCTAGCAACTTTCTAAGTTTGTAATAGCAATATTTCACAGTTGTCCCTTATGACTTTGTCCAGATTTCTTACTCTAATGGGTTGAGAGGTGAGCGTTTTAGACTTCATAACCTTCACAATATTCATGCTAATGCAAAACCTGTTATTCTAGCAACTTTCTAAGTTTGTAATAGCAATATTTCACAGTCGTCCCTTATGGCTTTGTCCAGATTTCTTATTCTAAGGGGTTGAGAGGTGTAACGAGCGATCTCGCTCTTTTTAAATTGCCATACGGCAATTCTGGTGTGTAGGGGGCTTGTGTATTGTGAGAGCACTGCTCTCAAACATGCCCCCTGCGCTCGTACACATCCCCTTATACATATTACAGCATGGCAGAGCGCCTTCATACATAAGCATGGCGTGCTGCCATGCTGCATGGAATAGTCCCTTCCATGCAGGAATAAGTTATTCCTGCACGGACGTTTGCTGAATCCAGGGGACAATATAAAATGTATACACTTTCAGCCTATTTTTGCGTCACAGTTTACTTAACTGTTATATTTAACTTAAAGTATTTTTATGTAATAAATTTTTCAATCACTGCAATTTTTATAAATAATTCATATATATAATTTTAACATCTTACAGTTTAATACTGAGTTGCCTATTTGTTCAACTTGGTTTTATGCTTTAGTACTTGTTTTTGTTTTATACCGTAGTGCTTGTTACTTTATCATTTAACCTGTAGGTTACCTTTAAAAATTAGCTGGCTTTGATATTTATGCTTCTGGCTGGCATGTCTGTTTTCAGCAACCCTGATTGGTTTTAGGTTTAAATAAAGGAGCCAGGAAATGTTTGTATGTTTATCTGATGACGTTTCCAATAGGGAAATGAAAGCACTTATGAGTATGTGTTTTATATTCATCTTCTGGAAGAGTTTGCGTGTAGACAAATCGACTGCAGTTTCGGAATTGCTCCTGTGTAGCCCGACCTATAATGCATTTTGTGCTGGAGATTTACTAAGGAAGCATATTAACATCTGTCAAGCATGTAAAGGAGTATTTTACCAATGGCTAAATAGGCAAGTTGATATTTACCTACTGTTTTTACTCCGCAAAGGTGACCACTGACATCTTGTTACAACAGTATGAAATTTATACCTAGTTACACAGACATAACACTTGGCTAACACTAACTTATTTTGAAGCAAGCAAGCTGGTGATTAGAGAGACTATTTGTTATTCTCTTGATCATGTTTTATGTATTGTTGTCTAACATTCCTGATATTCACCTAACTATACTTAAAATAAGACTCTGGTAGCTCACTTTGCCTGATGCTTCTAGCTTGATTTTATCTGCATATCTAGTCTTACAGCAGCTGCAAGGATATATTTAAATTACTTGCAAATATTATTGTTTCCATAATTTGTGACTATTTGTTTTTAATGCAGAAAATAGTTTTGCCAACTATCCTTATTAACTGGAACCCACTGTCAATCAACCTAGACCCCACACCTCCCATTTGTCCTCCCAGTGGTCATCACATTATGGGATGTACCATGAACATGTCCCTTAATGGGTGGGGTTTGTCATTCCATGTAGGGTCAGTCATTTGGATAAGTGGACTGTTAAGTCCTGCAACCAGGAGAGGAGTGAACACTTTGAGGATCATCGTAATGCAGCCAAATGCTTAGTGTGCAGGTTGTTCTGGGATGCTTAACTTTCCTCTGCTGTTTTCCATTGTTTTTTGTCAAATTCATCCTTTCCTAATTAGCCTGCTGGAATTGCTATTTTTTCCCCACTTGTGTCTATCAAGATATATCAGTACACCATGGTTTGGGGTGACATTAAGTGACCACCATTTTGTAAACTCACGTTTGTAATAAAGTACTGCAGTAGTTCTTTCCTCCTGATGTGGCATATCTATGACCAAGACCTCCAAATAATATAATTTATTTTATTTATTTCTTTTGGTAACTGGCTAAATGAACTGGCCTTAAACTGAGGTGTGTGTTTGTGTGTGTGTGTGTGTGTGTGTGTGTGTGTGTGTGTGTGTGTGTGTGTGTGTGTGTGTGTGTGTGTGTGTGTGTATGTGAATGAAAACATAATATCTCCAATTTTATTAGTGGATACACACAATATTGGCTAAAAACAAGTAATTATTTTTAAAAAATAAGGCAGAAAATGCATCAGAAAGCATCTAGACCCTCAGATCACCTGGGGTCTGGTGCCATAACATCATCAGCTGTTCAAGGTGATTTTTACACAGGCTTAATGAGGGGGTGGCCCATCTTCACTCCTCTGATCTTTTACTAACCTAATCTATAGCCAGTCCTGCTCAGAGGTATACACAGAAGATTGCCATAGATTATGTGGGGGTGGAGTCCTAGTGGCCATATTTCTTTGACTTTCCCTGAAATCAGACCTCACAGAATGGCATAGATGGTTGCACTAACTTGCCTGGAGTCCAGATGCTGTCTAGGAAAATATATTGGAATACAGTATTGTGATAATTTTTTCAGTTGCCTCACAGTCATAAATAGATATCAGACATGTCTACAACTATGATGAAGAAATATGTCTAGAAGTGATTATGTTTTAGGGATAGCGGTAAAGTGGCATAATGTATGCATAATTGTGTGTGTGTATGTGTGTGTGTGTGTGTGTGTGTGTGTGTGTGTGTGTGTGTGTGTGTGTGTGTGGGTGGGTGTATGTGTATTTATATATATAAATGTAGTATTATACAGCATATTCTACACTCACCGGGTTTCTGTGTATAGTTTCAGAGAGAATGTTATAGGGCAAATTTAGTTTCTAGAAGTCTAAGTCTATACAAGGCACTGTTAACTGCTGTTGTGTGATGAGCAGCTGTGTACAAATGTGCCTAATTTATACAGGCATTGAAAACAGAAAAAAACTTACTAATAAGCCCTCTGGACAATATGACAACAACATTCTGAGCCTCCCTATCTGTTTTCCAGCTTGGATAGACCAGGCTACCACATACTACTACTAGGCAATTGATACCAAGTATTAATGGCAAAATGCACAAGGATTTGACCCAAAGTAATTCCAAAGTAATTTAAAAACTAAATTAGCTAGACAACACTATCCAGCAACAAAGATCAATATATTCAGTAGCTAAAAAGAGACTCTGAGGTGATTAGAAGGCAAACAGTCCAATCAGCAAAGAAAGAAAACACTATTTTTAGCTAAAAGGAAGGTAAATGCAGTAACTGAAAACAGATATCAACAGTGAAACATTTAAATAACTTAAAGAAGTATGATTTGTGTCTTGAAAGTACTTTACCTGGATGGTTGCAGATGCAATCAAATAACTTTTTGTTGCACAAGGGAAGGGATGATACTAGACATTGCTGAGCTCTGACAGAATGAGCCATGAGCCGCACAACCACACTAAATTTATACAGGCACTGAAAACAGAACAAACTTAGTAATACTCCCTCTGACCAATAAGACAACAGCACTCTGAGCCTTCCTATGCATTTCCAAGCTTGGATAGACCAGGCTACCACCTACTGCCACTAGCTGATTGATACCAATTGTTCTTAATTTAAAAACTCACAGGTATTTGTCCCAAAGTTATTCAAAAACTTTTTACATCATTTCCAAAAAGACGACAATAAAAGCAAAACATTTCATCATATGAAGTGGAGTATATTAACCAAGGGCGAGAAATCATTTATTTGGAAGTTTTCTATTGCAGTGAACCTTTGAGAAGAATGGTCTGTTTTCATTGTGAGGAAATTCATTTAAAAGAATTTTAAGTTATCCATTTTTTACTAGGTAATCTCAAATATATTGGTCAATTCTTTCTGTTCAAGAGGCTGGGTCATCTGTTATGTTATGTTAACCTTCAAGACTCACATTGTTTTAATCTTTCTATGCAATTAAATATTCAAACCTTCACTTTCCTGAGGGTGGCACTCTTCTGTTTCTGGAATATCTTCTGATTCCTTGGTGTCACTGCATTTCATGACCTCTCCAGTATGACTAGAGGTGGCATCATGGTAAGGCTGTTGTATGTCATTAGCTTTTTCTGCTTGATGGCCACTTTCTGTGTGTTCCACAGATTCTGGCAAAACATTTTCATCACCACAAACACTTGGATTTTGCTGGTCTGCATCTTCAGATGTTTCTGAGGTAGGTCTTCTACAATACTTACATCTATCACCTTTTGGCTTTTATACAGAAGCCTTTCTTGCTTGGCTCAATTTTCTTTTCAGGTTTCCACTAAGGTACTTCATTACAAAATCTCTGGTTCTTGCAGGAGTACTCATGATGCAATGGCTGAAAAATCTAATGGTAGTTTTAACAAAATATTCTGCAGTCTAGCTTATGTGTGTGCTTTTATCCTGCTATTGTATCTGCTTTTATTGTGATACATTTCATAAAATACATACACAAACTAAATAAGACACATTGCATAGAACAAGTGTTTTACTAACACACTGCCTCAACTGCCACTGGTGGCAAACTTGCAGAGATCATTTATCAGTTAAACTTTTCAATCTTGGTAGAATAGAGTTCTGACCTCAAAGTGAAAATTCCAATGAGGCACACAGGAAGGGAGTGAATGAACTGTATTCCTTAAGTATTGCCTGTGACCGCAAAGGAATTAACAATCATTACTATCAAATACAGCATTTCATACAACAGTCTTCCCGTTGGCTGAACAGAGTTTATGGACGTTACAGAATTCAGGGACTTCAAATGTACAACTCTCCTAAATTCTGTGATGAGTTCCTTAAATCTGAGTATAGTAGCATTAGCCAAAATGTCAATGGTGCAGAGTTATACTGACAAATCTCTTTGCATATGGGCAAATATATTAACAAGGCAATCCCAACTAAATCTAAACAAAAGGAAAAGTTTAAAAGCAAATTAGTGTGGTGGTCCTCAAGCACTAACACACTATATAGTAAAATAAGAAATTCCTTAATATATATATATATATATATATATATATATATATATATATATATACATACAGCAAAAAAAAAGACCCTCAAATCAGTGAAAACATCAGTTAGCTAAGAAATGCCATTAGGAACAGAAAGGCATCTGACAAACTCAGACTAGCAAGAAAAACTAAAGACAACTACAAGTCATTTTTTAGTTATGTCAGGAAAATAAAGAATAATACTCAGCATTGCACAGAGCATATGCAACATAGTACTACCTACTCTGTTACCCTAAATACTGCCAAAATGCTGGCAATCGAATTTAGTGCCAAGTTCACCCCAGAGACAACTATTCCAAGACCAGCATATCCTAACCACCAAACATCACCAAAGAACATGTACTAAAAAAATCTCTCTAAAACAAAACAAAATAAAAAAAAATATTCATGTGGACAGACAGCAGACCTAGTTGTCTAAAAAACTGCACTAAAAAGCATTGGCAGACACAATCCATAATCTCTGTAACCCGAGCCTAGCAAAGGCCTTTGTCCCACAGATGTGTCACACTGCTGTTGTAATACCACTTCATAAGGATTGCCATGTCCCACCACTGACCATTGAAATCATAGACCTATCAGTATTACTAGTCTGATATACAAAGCCATGGAATGCTTCATAACTGATCTGATAAATGTTAATTTGAAAATCTTACCAGATTTGACCTCTAGCATTTTGGCTTTGTTAAGGGGAAAATCCTGTCTACTGAATCTAGTTAACTTCTTTAAGAGGATGACTCAAGCCATAGACTGTGGACTAGCTGTCCATGTGGCATACCTTGACCTCAGCAAGTCATTTAATACCATGCTGCATGCAAATATAATTAACAAAATGACTGAACGCCAAACTGACCCATACATAGTTAGATGGAAAGCAAACTGATTTAGGGACAGGACTCATATGGTCAAGGTAGGGACTGTGCCCTCCAAGAACATGAAGGTTACCAGTGCAGTCTCTCAAGGATTTGTGCTGGGAACTCTGCTATTGGGTATCTACTTCTAAGATATCTATATATCAAGGAAGGATCTGTGGTTAATAAAATTTACATATGATTGTAAGTTGGGAGTAATTGTCAAGTTTCCCCTCTGACATACCATAATAACTGGTAAATGAAAAATGTGCTTTGGTATTTAACCCCTAAATCCAACCTATAGCACATAAAGCATACCACCTTAATCTGAGTAGGTTGTGAGAGACCTGGGTATTTGGAGAGATAGTCCTCTCATATTGACCACCATGTTGCAATAGTGGTTAGGAAATCGTACCTCATACAGCTCATAGCTAAAGGTTCTTTCTTTAAATCAAAGGAAGTCCTCACCACTTTTTGCTCTGCAAGGATCAGGCACATCATGCTGTATGCTGCTCCTTTTGGGATGTACCTTATAAAGTACATCAAACAATGGGAAAGATCCCAAAGGTTCCTAACTAAAATGATTAATGGCTTAAAAGACCCGCACTGCTAGAAGAGTCTGGAAACTATATCTCTTTTCACTATAATGTAGACTCATTTGTAATGAACTGTGCCTCATGTATAGGGCCATAAGAGATCCAGAAATCCAAGAAGTCTTATACTTTCATAAATCAAACAGGCCTACTAATATCTGTGCTAGAGATCTAAATCTACTCCAACAAATTAACAAGACAATGTGGATGATAGATTCATCAGACAGCACCTACCACTTCTCTGGAACAAACTTCCTTAACAAATTAAGTGGTCTGACACTATCTACATTGATAAAGGAGCTGAAAAACTGGATGGATATTTATAAATTCATTCCTGGTTTCACTGGTCCATCCCTCTTTCCAATGAGAGGTAAGGCCTAAATATGGGTACTTGCAAGGCAGAAATAGTCACCTGGATCAGTTACCTTGTACCGCCTATGATCCTATAACTTAAGTAAGCAGAAAAATGAAAAAAAAAAAAAAAAAAAAAATTAACACCAGTCTTTTATTTAAATAATCCTTTAAATGTGTGTTACAGTTGAATAGAAACACAGCCTTAAGCACCCAAGCTGTTTGGCCAGATTATACATTCCTGGTATGATTATAATCACTCTTGTACCTGCACACAGATGAAAGCGTGCCTCCATCAAATATCTAAAATGTTTAAAACATGGTTAGTTTTTCTATGTGATATAACCATAGCATGCGTTGCATCCCACCATTAAAATTACTGCTGGGTGTTGATGTTGTACTGAAGAACAACTGATTATGAAACTAATCTCACAGTACCAGCCTATACAGTTGTGGCTGGGATCATCAAAGCACTGAAGAGCAACTGATTATGAAACAAATCTCAAAGTACCAGCCTATGCAGTTGTGGCTGGCATTACCAAAGCACTGAAGAACAACTATTTATGAAACGAATCTCACAGTACCAGCCTATACAGTTGTGGCTGGCATAATCAAAGCACTGAAGAACAACTGATTATGAAACAAATCTCACAGTACCAGCCTATACAGTTGTGGCTGGGATCATCAAAGCACTGAAGAACAACTGATTATGAAACGAACCTCACAGTACCAGCCTATACATTTGTGGCTGTGATCATCAAAGCACTGAAATACAACTGATTATGAAATGAATCTCACAATACCAGCCTATACAGTTGTGGCTGGCATCATCAAAGCACTGAAGGACAACTGATTATGAAACAAATCTCACAGTACCAGCCTATACAGTTATGGCTGGGATCATCAAAGCACTGAAGAACAACTGATTATGAAATGAATCTCACAGTACCAACCTATACATTTGTGGCTAGGATCATCAAAGCACTGAAGTACAACTGATTATGAAATGAATCTCACAGTACCAGCCTATACAGTTGTGGTCGGAATTATCAAAGCACTGAAGAACAACTATTTATAAAACGAATCTCACAGTACCAGCCTATACAGTTGTGGCTGGCATCATCAAAGCACTGTGAACAACTGATTATAAAATGTATCTCACAGTACCAGCCTATACAGTTGTGGTTGGAATTATCAAAGCACTGAAGAACAACTATTTATGAAACGAATCTCACAGCACCAGCCTATACAGTTGTGGCTGGCATCATCAAAGCACTGTGAACAACTGATTATGAAATGTATCTCACAGTACCAGCCTATGCAGTTGTGGTTGGAATTATCAAAGCACTGAAGAACAACTATTTATGAAACGAATCTCACAGTACCAGCCTATACAGTTATGGTTGGAATTATCAAAGCACTGAAGAGCAACTGATTATGAAACAAATCTCACAGTACCAGCCTATACAGTTGTGGTTGGAATTATCAAAGCACTGAAGAACAACTATTTATGAAACGAATCTCACAGTACCAGCCTATACAGTTGTGGCTGGCATAATCAAAGCACTGAAGAACAACTGATTATGAAGCGAATCTCACAGTACCAGCCTATACAGTTGTGGCTGGCATCATCAAAGCACTGTGAACAACTGATTATGAAATGTATCTCACAGTACCAGCCTATACAGTTGTGGCTGGCATCATCAAAGCACTGAAGAACAACTGATTATGAAACAAATCTCACAGTACCAGCCTATACATTTGTGGCTGGGATCATCAAAGCACTGAAGTACAACTGATTATGAAATGAATCTCACAGTACCAGCCTATACAGTTGTGGCTGGCATCATCAAAGCACTGAAGAACAACTGATTATGAAACAAATCTCACAGTACCAGCCTATACAGTTGTGGCTGGGATCATCAATGCACTGAAGAACAACTGATTATGAAACGAATCTCAGAGTACCAGCCTATACAGTTGTGGCTGGCATCATCAAAGCACTGAAGAACAACTGATTATGAAATGGATCTCACAGTACCAGCCTATACAGTTGTGGCTGGGATCATCAAAGCACTGAAGAACAACTGATTATGAAATGAATCTCACAGTACCAGCCTTTACAGTTGTGGCTGGGCTCATCAAAGCACTGAAGAACAACTGATTATGAAACGAATCTCACAGTACCAGCCTATACAGTTGTGGCTGCGCTCATCAAAGCACTGTGAACAACTGATTATGAAATGTATCTCACAGTACCAGCCTATACAGTTGTGGTTGGGCTTATCAAAGCTCTGTGCCCTTCTATTCAGCAGGCTCAAGAACTAATCATTTATTTTCACTAGACGTATTCATCTGGATCAGAACCAGATAAGTACAGTAAAAAGCAGAATGCAAATTATTCTCTGATAGCTCATACTAGGTCCACTTTTACTGAAAATAACAGCCAGAAGCAAACCTTTGGACAACTTCTAGGAAATGTGCACTGTTGCAATTAGCAGTTTCATGTTATTATCAGTCATAATAGTATACACATTCTAAACAACTGTGTAAGCAGTTTTTCTACTTTAATCCATTTTATAAAGTGCTCTTAACAATTCAGTTGAAATAGACTGTCATAACTCAGAATTAGCATATATTTACAGACCTAAACCAGGATAAAACTGTCAAAGAGACCACGCATAACCATTCCTTCCTGCCAGTATCACAGATGCCAGAGCCACTTATCAAACCCAGGACACCTGTGCCATAGTTGTGGCTTTATCCCTCAACTCTACGGTGTTGACTAGCAAAGTAGAACATAATTCCTGTTACAGACTCCCTTTCTTGGTTTTCCTCATCAAGCATATGTGAACATAATACTTTATAAGTGTTTTAAAAAAAGAAATAATAATAGTAAAACCAGCAGCACAGTACTATTGATCGATTATTCTGAAAGGATCAGTAAAAGAGTTAGCTGTCATCCATAAGTCTCAATGTCTTTACTCATGAATTCTGGACAAAGCTAAAATTAAGTGGGGGAGGTGAGGGAATACAAAGGATGAAAAAATCAAGGACAAATTTTAAATATTGCTCTTTTAAACTTAGAAAGTTACTAGAATAAGGCGTTTTGCATTGGCATGAATTTCCTGAAGAATATGGGTTCTGAAACTCCAATATCCGTCATTATTTAGTGACTGTAATTCATGATTATTTCCCAATAAACTACAAATTTTATTAGGAACAGATCAAAAAACATGATATGAAAATCCTGACATTTGAGAAGTATGCATCATTATCATACCTCTTAACTATCCAGATTTTTGCCTCATATTTTTGGTCTGTTCCTCATAAAAATTGTGGTTTTCTGGCAAATCCCTGAGGATTGAAGTCGCTAAATAATGACATACATTTAAGTTTCAGGCTAGCAACCTGGCGATTTGAACCTTGGCCCTAGGTGATTGTCACTTTTGACGCCACACTTCAACCCCCATGTGCTTTTGGGAAAATGCAAATCCATGGATGGCTGGATGGATTTGCGTTTCAGACTTCATATATTTCAGAAAATGCACATGCTAACACAAACCTGTTATTCTAGCAACAGTCCAAGTTTATAAGAGAAATACTTAAAATCTGTCACAAATTTTAGGCCTTTGTACCACTATTATTTAAGACCTTGTCCAGATTTCCTGTGCTAAGAGGTCGAGGGGTATAGCCTTCATATATGATTGTATATGATCACAAAACTCACGGATTATTCTTGGCCAGTAATACAGACCAAAGTACAAGACAAAAAGGTTATAGATAGTTATTAGGCTTGCTGTCCAGGGGACTATTGAGAAGCCTAGCCCAAATTCCCACTTTCTTTCAAACACTGGTTAATTGACTTGCTAAAGTTCGCACAGTAGGCAAATAGGGGCCGAGAGAATCTAACCTTGTACCCAACAAACTGCAGCTCACAGCCTTAAGTCCCTGTGTCAGTTTTAATTAATAATATGATTATAAATACACCAACCTTCCACAATAGTGCATACAAGCCAGAAATCTCTTAACCTAAACTTTTTATTAGCAAATTGTGGTAGACACGAAGCTGTACCATTCATCTAAAATGGTTATACTAAGAATGCAAGCAGGCTAAGAAAATGAGTAATGAATGCATATCCTAATCTATTCTGCTAGCCAAAGAGAGCAGCAGGTACTATGCAGAACAAAAAAGCAGTTCAATATTAGCATAACTCTTCCAACAAACCGCAAACAATAACATAACGAAGAAGATATACCTATTCTAGGTAGCAGTTAATAGAGGAAGTTTGATAAAGCAAGCAACTCAACAATTCCAGTTCTGAAAAACTAAGACAAGCTCCATGGCCACTTATATAAATGTCACTAATAACCATAAGTGAAAACTCAACTACCAACCTGTGTCATCACTAAAGAGACATTTTCTTTAGTGCCGAGTAAAGAGAAACTTTCTTCAGTGCTTTCGTCAAAAATTTAGGGCAAAGACATAAATAATGCGGAGAGGGGCAAAGGACCCGAAGTCAAGGACAGATTTTAAATACTTTTATTTTAAATTTATTTATTCTATTAAATTTATTTAATATTGGCACACCTTTTTGAAGGCTATGATGTCTGAAACTCAAATGTTTGTCAGTACTTGGTGACTTAATGACTGCAGTGCACAATAATTTCTCATAAAACCACACATTTCCAAGGAACAGACCAAAAAATATGAGGCGACAGCATGGACATTCTGCAAAATTCTGGGCACTTCATGTTTGCTGTCAGACCATAGCACTGTGACTGACTGCAGCACCACACTGTACCTACCCTTGCCCAACATCACATGCAAAGCCAAAAAGAATCAAATATCTGTGTTTTTTCCTGCATCTACTGCTGCTCATGATTTCTACAACCTCCACCATGATTTTTGCTTATGTCCAGAAATCTTGAGAGAAAAAGAGTGAGAAGTATTGGTTTTGTGAAAATATACTGCTGAAACTGGTGCATTACTGTACTGATTCTGGCAGTACATTTTTATGATTTTATTATTTATTATTATTTTGTTTTTATTTTATTAAATGGGTGGATTTGAAGGTGGGCATACATGGTGGCAACAGTGCTGAGCTAAACCTTCCAACTATCCACCACCCTGAGCCCTCATTCTGACTCTCAGATATCTGATTTGACTTTCCAGAAAAAAAATACGTACCCAACTCCTTACATGTCACCTTGGTTCTCCAGAAAAAAATCAGCTAGTAAATCATTTGCTTCTGACTGCACTAATAGCTTCTCGCTCTCTGTTCTTTGTACACTTTGCACCTTACCACCTCATTAACACATTACAATGAAAAAAAATAGGTCTTTAAGAAAAATCAGAGCAGAGGGAAAGCTTAAGGGATTCAGGAATATGTAGTCTGCTACACTACAGAGAGAATGATGCCAACATAGAGAGGAAGACTACATATCCTGCAATGTCTTGTTTCACTGATTTCAAGATTTTAGCCCACTATTGCCAAAGATCCTTCTTAAGCTGGCTACAAGCTAGAAGTTACGTGACTGCTAGTAATAGAAGAACTGACTGTAGCCACAACAGTAAAAAACAAGGACTCTACTTATCTGCAAGACCCAATTACATCCAATTGGCCAAAGAGTCCTAAGGCTGGCCCAAATTGTGGATATACATTGGCAAGAGAGAAATGATGTGACCCCATCAAATCTTAAGAACACTTATCCATCTACTTACTTAACTGAGTAAACTGCTTGAAATTTCCAAAAGGTGTCTTTATTCCTCCCACAGGGAGGGTATCAAAGAGTCTCCTAGATCTACTAGCTAAAGTGATTTTATCTGGACTAATCCCTTCTACTCAGTTTTTAATATTTAAGCACTTGATTTTCTTAGCTAGAAAATGCTCTAGGCATTCAAGTTGTGTCATATATTTGGACAGGGACATAATAAAAAAGGGCATTATACTCAATTATTGGCCTAATGAGTGTGGAAAACAATGCAAGGATCATACCCTTGGACCTGGATGCCATAATCTTAGTAATTAGCTGCACAATGAAAAAAGGCCATTCAAACAATAGTGGATATGTGGTGATCGAAGGGAAGTTCATTGTCTACATATGTTCCCAGGTTCCTAACTACTGAATTCATTTTCAGGGGAATGTGCACAATGTGATAGATACAAAGGACTTTGTGCTTGCTGAAGGATGCTATTATATTTTGGCACTAGTTATTTGTTTGGGAACGGCCTTCTTAGAGGATTTTGCTTTCCTCTTAGGAAATTATGATGGCACTGGTTTTACAGTCATCTGTAAAACTGGTCAGCCACGAACCCTTTACATTAGCTTTGACCTCTGAGAAGTAAATGCCAAAGAGGAGTGGCCCAAGGACTGAACCCTGGGGTACACCACCAGTGGCAGGTCTTCTGGAGGAAGTTGAACCACCCACCATAATTTTATGGATTCTACTTGTGATCAAGTTTGCTGTCCAATGAGTTGCATAGGGATTAACATTTAGCTGTGGTAGTTTATCTACAATACCTGAGAGTGGGACGGTGTCAGATGCCTTTGAGAGGTCTAGATATGCAGTGTGAACTGATTTGTTCTCATCCATTGCTTTAGTAACCTTCTCAAAGAAGTCAACCAGGTTAAGTAGGCAGGATCTGCCCTTGAGAAATCCAAACTGGCATAGGTTGAGTTTGTATGTTACCTATATCCTTATTTACCAATTCCATAGTGATCTTTTCTATTACTGATGAGACTTTCCCGGGTAAGTTGGCTCCCAACCTTTGAGCAACAGGATGAAAGTTGCTGTCCTCCATTCATCTGACCCAAAACTTGTTTGGAGGCTGATACTGAATAGCTTCTGTAGGAGATCAGACAGGTTCTGTTTCAGGTTGGTCAGAAAGTAGCCTGGTATGTTATCTGGCTCCATAGAAGCAGTGTTCTTGGCCTTGGAAAGTGCCTCAAGGACTTGTTCATGGGGGATTTGAGGGGGATGTGGATGTGGGTATGAGATCTAGGAATGTAGGAGGGGAGAGAGGGGTGAAGTTAGAGATACATTTATCTGCTAATAGAGTGGTTAAATCCTCTGTGTCCAAGTATGTGGTATCATTTACTTTTAGCTGCGTGCTGAGCTTGGGCATAGTTTCTGAGGTTTAAGAAGGCTTTGTGGTTGTGGTTAGCCTTGGTGACAATTTTTACAACTGGCTTTAGTTAGCCTTGGTGAAAATTTTTACAACTGGCTTTGGTTTATCTGATCAGTGATTAGAGTTATGTTAAGTTGGACAGCGCAGTGGTACAGTGGTAGCCTTGTCACCTCACAGCAAGAGGTTTTCTGGTTCGATTCTCGGCTGGGGTGCCTTCTGTGCGGAGTCTGCATGTCCTCCCTGCGTTTGTGTGGGTTTGCTCCGGTTTCCTCCCATGTTACAAAGATATGCATCTGGAGCCTTTATCCCCGGGCCACCACTGAAAACTGGCTTTGTTCCAAGTCAGACTTTCCCGGTTAACAAATGTTAAATAAATAAAAGTTTAGTAAGAGCTCTTTTGCATCTTGAGAATTAGATCTATTTTTACAGAAAATGATCTTTTTTGTTTCATTATAGAGGTTGCCTGTATTTAGGTTCTACCATAAGGGTTTATTTTTAAATTTGGCATTATATTTATTTCAGCGTGGGTCAGATGCATTTTTGCATAAGCAACTGGGTCATCAAGTTTGGAGGGGATGCTGAATTTAGCCAGGTCATCACTCAGATTCACTAGGTTAGCCTTGGCATAATTGCTGAATACTGAGATATTAGAGAATGAATGTGACTGATTTGTGGTCCAATTAGACCAGAGGCAAGTTACAGTTGCTAGGGAGCACAGCTGTCCCATATTTGTGAGGAGCAAGTCCAGGATTTTATTACCCCTAGGTGGAATGCAGACTAACTGGTCCACAGAGTTTGTATTGATGAAGTCCAAAAATCCCTGGGCATATATGTTTGAGGTTGTATATTTCTCAAAGTTAATAGAGGAGTAGTTGAAATCCCCTAGGAGAATGGTGTTTGGCTTAATGCATAAGGACTACATACTGGTTAGGTTTGAAGTATGGGCCGAAGGGGACATAGTGAGGTTTATATTATTAGTCATGATGTGATAACGGATCTTGTTAATAGTAAGTGGTATGTGGAGGAGGACCAGATCATTATCTTGTATACCTAGTCTGGTGGGGTAAAGTGTTTTTTTACAACCATGACAACATCGCCTTTATTGTTGGTCGGCTTGAACATGCGGTAGACCCTGAAGCCCTGCACTGATGGGATGCTGTCAATGTTCTTGAACCAGGTCTCTGTGATGATGAAAATATCAGTGTTTTCCAGGGCAAGCAGTGTTTGTAGGTTGTGGAGTTTCTTTGTTAAGGTGTCTAGAACTGAGCAGCAATACTTTAATGTTATCCAGATTCTGTTTTATTAAGTTCAAAGTTTTGGAGGACTGATATTGCCAAAAAAAATGCATTATGTATCATACACGGTTTAACCAATAATCCTTTGTGGGATAGGTGCAGGCCATCCCTAGAAAAGTATTTACGATTGTCCACCATCATCTCCCAGACTGATATATATTGGGCCTCCTTTGAATGACACCAGAAGCTAAGCAAGTTGTTGAAATCCATACTCTTTTGCTTGTACTGTGGCATCATTCTTGGTAATCATAAAATGCTGCTCAAAGTTAGGTTCATACCTACCTCAGACGCATGCTGCAAGAACTTTTTCTTGTCTCTCTCCATATAGTCCAGGGAGGTACATCTCAAGTAGTTTATACTCATGTGTACTATGACAGTGTCATATGTGTACTTATGGTGTAATTATTTGAGTGCGTATGTGATGTGGCAAATCCTGGCACCTGCTAGGCAACTGCCTGTAACCCTGTCCTTGCACAGCTTGGTGTGTGGTGCATCAGAGTGGCTTCGAATGAAGTCACTTATGATTAGGATATTGGATTGTGTGGAGCTTTGCCTTATGGAATTTTAAATTGAGACACTGTGAGACACTGTGACTGTTGGTTAAACAGTATGGTGCCCTGGAATTTATCCATGTGCACATCACCATAGGCGAAGTCCCACTGCATATCCTAGCAAACTATAGGTCACCATCTACGTAGAATCCCTTAGCTTGTACTTAGTCTTACTGCAGACATTCACCATTAAACCAAATACCCTATTCATGGGAGACTTTAACTACCCATCTATAGACTGGGAAAGATATACCGCATCATAATTGCAGGCACAACGATTACTGGACTTTAGTAACACAAATACCTTTGACCAGATAATGCGCGCATCCAGTAGAGGTTCAAACATACTGGATCTGGTAATTACTAATATGGAAGAGTGCTGCCCCTCTGCCCTCCAAGTGTCATGTTGTCACTGGTGTGGTCAGACTACAAAGCTGTCTTCTTCCAAATCAAAATCAGCTCAGTAACCCCAGCAAACACTATAATAGTTACGAACTATTCCAAAGCAAACTACACCCTATAAAGTAATAGTTCAATGCCCCTGCCAACCCGAAGTTCATAGCCAAATATGCTAAATTGTTGACAGAGACCCTATACAACCATGTAAATGGCTGTATAGAGGCTGCTGTACCTACTAGAAATAAGCCCAAAATAAACTCTAAAAACAAACCATTCTGGCAGAGTCTAATGTTAATAGTGTATATAGCAAAAGGAAAAAAAGCCATGGCTAAAATCAGGAAGTGCAACTCTCATAATGATAGGAGTTCTCTAATTAAGCTAAACAAGAAATGAAGAAGACTAATTAAATCCAAAAAGACCAATTATGAGGTCAAGATAGCCTCTCAGGCAAAAGACAACTACAAGGCTTTCTACAGCTACTGTATGTCCAAGACCTGAAAGACAGCACACATTAAAAATTCCTGAAAAATTCCACTAAAGTAACTTTTGCCATCACTTCTATATGCCTCCTCTATCCTAACTAATCTTCACTCTTCCCTAAAAGCAAAATTCAGTCAATGCTATAATAAAATAACTAAGTTTGCCATGGGTCAGCACCCCAATACTCACCATTGCTCTGCACTCAAAGCCTTAAATCAACTCGAACTATCCCTTTCATAAACTAATGTTAACAAACATTAGTGTATCCACGACTGCATGTAAGCTTCTGAGCCCCCCAAGCTTTCTGTGTTGGAGGGAAGCCTTTTAGCTTATCAGTGGGAGTGGTAAGCACTAGATAACCTATCTACCACATAAGGAGTGGTTCTGGCCCAGAAATTGTAGTTACTGGCCGTTTGGGCAGTTTTTTCATCTCTCTCAACTTTCTGATTTAAAAGCCCACATTTGCACTTGTTTCCCCCCTTTCCTGTAACTAGTTTAGTCCAGATACAGATTCTTAATTTTAGCACTTGAATGTGCTTATTCGTGATCAGCATTTGTTCAGAACTTGTAAGCACTAAATAACCTACTAATTACTACAGCACTCAACCTTCCTCATTACCGAGAGGAAAACAGTTTTGGTACTTACTTTCTGCACTTGCTTAGAGAAAAACAGCTCTTGTACTCACTTTCCTCACTTATCTATAGGAAAATAGTTTTTATTCAGGCATGTCCAAGGGTCAGCTCCCAGTGTTCTCTCCTGTCTATCTGATGAATCTGGGCATCTTGGGGCAATGTAGAAATTGCCTCATGTACACAGACAACCCTCTCCTCCTACCACCCAACACTACAACCTGTGAGAGATGCACTTATCTAGCCAAACTGGAGGTAAAGCTCTCTCCAATCAAGACTATACTTGACAGTCAAGAGGAGAAGATAAACACTTGCACCACACCACACTCATCACATAGTCTCACTAAATCTACACCACCAAAATCCACACATAGAAACACAAAAACATTTGTGGAGGCTCTTAATAATAATCTGCTCAAGCAACAGAGACCTCCAAAGCAGAAATGCAAGCAACCTCCACCCCCCAACACAACCCAAATGACACATAGCCCGCAGACTCAGTGTGCCACTCCACCACAGCCAATAAGGCAAAACAACGTACCCAACACGCTAGTCATAGGTGACTCTATAGTCAGGCACACTGATGTCCCACTCACCAGGCTAAACAAGGAGGAGGTTACTGTCAGCTGCCTGTCAGGTGCCAGCATCCGCCACATAATCCACGCACTCAGGTCACTCCACAACAAGTACAAATATGACTCTGTCATTGTCCATGTTGGTGTGAATGACCTGAGACGTACCTCCCTGGACTACATGAAAAGAGACATGGAAGAGCTCTCCGATCTTGTAGCCCAGGCAGGTATGACCCCTAGCCCTGAGTAGCATTCTGCCATCACCCAGAATGATGCTGCAGTACAAGGACAAAATGATTGACTTCAACAATTGGCTAAGCTTCTGGTGCCATTCTAAGGGGATCCAGTATCTGTCTGCCTGGGATGACATGGTCGACAGACCATGATGCTTTGCCAGAGATGGCCTGCACCTGTCACCCCTGGGATTCTGGACTGGCTAAGGTTCTTGCCACCCCTATAGTGCCTATTTTAGGCAAGGTTCAAATGACAAATTCATCACTGTAAGAGGAACAGGCAAGCAAAAACTGAGGGTGATGCTACTCAATGCTAGAAGTCTAAATCTCAAAATGCACTCACTCGAGGCACTCCTTAAAATGGAGAACATTGATATCTGTGCAGTGACTGAGACCTGGTTCAAGGCTCCAGAGAGCACCCCTGCACTACCAGGCTATAACTCATACCACACTTTTTGGCCATGTAACCTGGACTGGAACACCAAAGGCGGAGGTGTGCCCATATTCATTAAGGATATCCACAACTCCAGGCTAGATGCTCAGCATAATGCAGCCGAGGTTATCCAAGTGCAACTAACTCTGCGCAAAACTGCAATCCAAATTGTAGCTTGCTACAGATCACCTACCATGCCCCAGGATTCCCACTCCGCTTTTCTTGATGTACTGGAAAATATTAGGGTTCAACCAAACACCCTAACAATGGGTGATTTCAACTACCCCACCATTAACTGGGAAAACTACTCATGTACCAACTCCTTCGCTCAACGCTTTCTGGAATTCATAAACCCCAATGCCCTGGATCAACTTATCCACACCCCCACCAGGGGCAACAATATCCTAGATCTAGTCATTACCAACATGAGTTCCACACCAGAAGTCAACGGTCCCATTGGTCCGATCCGATCATAAGCTAATTACCCTAGATATCCACATCCTGCCCCCACCCCCCATTAAGGAAACCATGGTAAAAAATGTCTCCAAAGCCAACTTCATGCTTCTTAAGACAGAAGTGGTGAACTTCATGACACCCATACAGATGGACAATACAGTTATGACTACTGAATCCTACACAATTGCACTTTATAAGCACTTATATGAGTGCATGGATCGTGCTATCCCAAACAGAACAAAGACGCTATCCTCCAAAAAAAGGAAGCCAATCTGATGGTCCCCTACCATGAGCAAACTGTACTACAGAAGGAAGAAACTGTTGCAAAAGAGAGTAAAATCCCATGAGTGGAGGAGCTCCCTGGTCAGCCTCAGTAAGAAGTTGTGATCCCTGATAAAATCCTCCAAAGGTAGTTACGAAAACAAAATTGCCACTGATTCTAAAGACAACCACAAAGCATTCTATAGCTATGTCAAGAATCTCAATGGCAACACTCAGATCTGCTCTGAGTTACAGCACAATGGCACTAAATATACAGACCCAACTGATATTGCCAACATCCTGGCAGATAGGTTCAGTGCTAACTTTACCCCCCTCACACCCCCCCCTAAAGAGCCCATCTCTATACTGGAAGAATGCAAAGTTCCTGTAATCATGGCTGCACAGGCAAAAAACACACTCTCCAAAGCCAAGAACACAGCATCCATGGGACCAGACAACATCCCAGGGTGCGTTCTACACGAACTACAGAACGAACTGGCACCCCACCTAAGTACCATGTTCAATCATAACCTCACCTCAGGCTTTGTGCCTGCTGAATGGTGCACAGCAATGGTTATCCCACTCCACAAGGGGGGAGCATCCATGGACCCCGGGGACTACAACCCCATTAGCCTGACGAGCCTGGTCTGCAAGGCCATGGAATGTATCATCATGAAACTTATAAACAAAGACATTGGTAATCTCCAAACTCTGGACCCCACCCAGTTTGGGTTTGTAAAAGGCAGATCATGTCTCCTAAACCTGATAGACTTCTTTGAAGCAGTCACCAAAGCCGTAGACAAGGGTAAGGTTGTTCACACAGCCTATCTAGATCTTGCCAAGGCTTTTGACAACATCCCCCACTCTGGAATTATAGATAAACTCACTAAACTAGGTATAAATCCCTATGTCACAAGATGGGTTGCCAAATGGCTCACTGACAGAACCCACACTGTGAAAGTAGCAGACACCAAATCCGACTTCAGACCAGTGACAAGTGGAGCACCACAGGGTTCAGTCCTGGGTCCTCTCCTGTTTGATATCTACTTCCCTGAAGTACAGGCTAATGCAGAAGGTCTTTGGCTAATGATGTTTGCAGATGACTGCAAACTAGGAGCCATAATCAAAATCCTAACGATGTGGACATACTACAAAAGGGCCTCACTGAGACAGATGCCTGGTGTCAAAGCCATGGCCTCAAGCGCAATGCCAAAAAGTGCATTGTCATCCTCTTTGGTAAAAACTCTGTACCCATGAACTACAACATAGATGGTAGTATACTTAACACCGAAAGTGTGATAAGAGACCTTGGGACACAGGTGGACAGTAGTCTCTCCTTTGATAATCACATCGCCACAGTAGTCAGGAAATCCTTCTATGTGGCACACCTCATCACAAAAGGTTTCTCATCCAGAAAAAAAGAGGTCATTGTTCCCCTCTACTCATCACTCATTAGACCCATTATAGAGTACAATGCCCCTTTTGGTATGTACCTCATAAGACATCTACAACAACTGGAAAGGCATGAAATACCTCACAAAGAGGATTACCGGCCTCAAACAGATGCCCTACGCAGACCGTCTCAAAAAACTCCAGCTTTACTCCATCGCATATCGCCTACTCAGAGGTGATCTCTGCCTAACATACAAAGCTATGTCAAACCCAGAGCTGTTGGACATGCTCCACTTAAAGAAATCCCAATCCCTTCGAGCTACATGCTCTAGGGACCTAAACCTTGTTACCACAATAAACAGAACATGCTGGAGGGATAGATTCCTGTCTCAGAGACTTCCCATACTCTGGAATAAACTACCTATCTATATCAAACAGAGCTCCTCATTAGCACTCTTCAAGAAAAATCTTGATGATTGGATGGGAAATAGGAAATTCACCCTGGGGATCACCTCTGTGGCTCTGCTCAACAGTGACACAGGAAAATAATGTTCTTGGGTGGAAAAAGCCAGGGTACCTTTTTGGCTGGGCTTGTATAGGCCCCAGGGCCGATAGCCTAGTACCTACCTATGAACCTATGAACCTATGAGCAAACAAAATATTGTATAACACCTCTTTTTCACAAACAACCTCACCTTTACTTCAATATTATATTCCATCTTGCAACTTAAATTCCTCTCACAAGCATCTACTATCTATTTATAAACCTCAAAGATCACATGGAGTTAGTCTGTATTCACATTCTGTTGCAAAAACCTAGAATAATATTCATGAATCAGTCAGTCTTATACTTCATTACTCTTCCTTCAAATCTCGACTGAGAGAACATCTGTCCAACAATTGGATCTGCTAATGCCCCATGCCAATTCTCTATTCAACTCTCATAGCTGGAACTTACTGTGAGTCAACTAACTTCCCCATATTTTTTTTCTTTTCTTCTAACCTTTCCATCTGTAAACCTAATCTGCTAATTATTCTATCATTTCCATTCTTACTCTACCCTTTCCTTTTCCTGAAACCATAACTGTATCTATTGAAAAAGAGCTTGTGCTAGATTTTATACAGTGTATTATAAAATTTTTGTTTATTTTTTATTTACCCAATTTTTTACTTGTTTTCTGTGATGGTAGCATCTGTAATCAATGTAAGATTGTAACTTTGCTAATGTGCTTTTAGAACTTTTCTCCCTGGGCCTCCGCTGAATATGGGCTCATGCCCAGTCAGACTTTCCCGGTAAACAAATGTCAAATAGCAACTTGTTTCTTAGGTTACATTCAGGAGAACTTTGTGGTTTAGGTAAGTTACCTTCAATAGCCTCAGTATATATAGGTGTATGTGTCTGATCTGATCTGAGT
Organism: Protopterus annectens; assembly: GCF_019279795.1. Classification (NCBI taxonomy): domain Eukaryota; kingdom Metazoa; phylum Chordata; order Ceratodontiformes; family Protopteridae; genus Protopterus; species Protopterus annectens. The sequence goes on along the minus strand of NC_056729.1, from coordinate 1,331,664,541 downwards.
AGTTTTTAGTGCGGTGTGGTGTTGTGCATTACTGTCAATCTGCTTGTTATTTGTAGTGTCTTCATGTAAGAGATTTGCCTGCAATAGCATTAAATCTTTCAGTTTGTTTAAGTAGTAGGTGGTTGTCAGTAAACATGAGGCAATTGCTATATTGCCCCAGGGTGACCACCTCAACAAAGCTGGCTACAGAGACTGTTGGAAAATGCAAATCCATGAGCCCAGGCACTTACTAATGTGGGATGTAGGTGACAGAGTGACACCAATGAGGTTTAGAGTTGATTTACTGGAGTATTATCTGGCTAAACCAAACAATCTAAGTCTAGAGATGAAGAGCAACATGCCTCTTAGGGCAATCTATGGTCTCTTTGTGCAAATACTTTCTATTATATATGCTAGGAATTTATGGAGTAAGTTATATAGAGTAAGTTAAGGTTCAAAGTGTCTGTGTCTATAGAGTGCATGACTAAACATAGCTGTGCACTAGGCAGTGCTGAGTAAATGCAGTTAATCGATAACAGTTGCGAAAAATTAAAACACTTCAAATGAGCACACTGACTAATAACAACACAGCACACCTCAAGGTTCTTCAGTAATCAGAGGCCTGGAAATCACTAAGTTCTTCTCTACGCCCACTAAAGTTAAACCAGAGCTATTTTCACTCAGATCACAATGAAAGAAGTTTGTGAATATTAGTTTAATAAAGCATATGGCAGCCATATGTAGATCAGTGTATTTCTTTCAGTGATTTGCAAATGATTTATGAAATGTTTTTGTGAGACTAAAGCAGACAGAAATGCTTCCTCATCCAACGTGCACAGATTAGTGCATCATCATATCACTGTGATGGGTAAAAGGACTCAGAAACAAGTTATGTGAGAGTGAGGGCTCTTGACTACAATACCACTTCCACTTAAACCAAACTCCATCTCACAGGGGACGTCAACCACTTGTCTATTAACTGGGAGATATATGTATCCTCAAACATGTATGTCCAGAGATTTCTGGACTTCATCAGTACAAACTCTCTGGACCAGTTAGTCTTCATGCCAACCATTCCTCATAACCTCTTAGCGCAAGAAATTTGACAACGTCAAAAATAATGTGGAGACAAAAGCCCAAAAACAGGGAAAAATTTTAAATATTGGTCTTATAAAGTTAGAAACTTGATAGAATGACAGGTTTGGCATTAGCATGCATTTTCTGAAGCGTATGATCTGTATCTCAATTATCTGTCATTATTTAATAACTTCTGTCCTCAATGATTTACCTGAAAAACACAAATTTTATGAGGAACAGGCTCAAACCATACCTCTCAACCTCTTAGTGAACTATATCTAGAAAAAGCCTAAAATGATGGGGGAATAAAACCCCCAAAATAGGGACAAATTTTAAATATTGCTCTTATAAACTTAGAATGTTGCTAGAATAACATGATTTGTGTCAGCATGCATTTTCTGAGGGATATGAACTCTGAAACTGAAATGTATGTCATTATTTAGTGTCTTCAATCCTCTGTGATGTGCCAGAAAAACATACATTTTAACGAGGAATAGTCCAAAAACATGATGCAAAAATCTGGACAGTTGGGAGGCATGACTCAAACTATGAGGCAAAAACCTGGATATTCTGAGAAAATCTAGACAGTTGAGAGATATGATCCCAACCAAACCTTTTTTAACTATGTTAGAAACCTTAGGAAATATTTCAAGCAATGTACAGAAACAACAGTAAATGATATCTCGTATACAAAGTGGCAGCTGGTGACTTCAAATCAAAGGGGGGCTGCAGGAGACAGCTGAATGGGTGGGGTCAAAGGGAGGGGTGTGGCCAACTAGAAAGGGGAGGAGCTATGCTCAAAACCACAAAAACTAACTTTAATTAAATACGCTGCCCTAGGTGCCAAACCATCATTATGAGAGTCCAATCAAGACATAAATAAGTGTAGAAGAATAAAAATATTTCAATGCATTGGCTGCATGACAGCTTATTTAATGTCTAGATGGAAACGAAAGGTTGTGAGGCATGAAAAAATAAATTACTTTTTAAATACATTACTGGAATGCCAGTCAAAATCAAGTATAAGAAAAACAAGAAGCACTCAACTCAAACCACTTCTCCTTGCACTGCAGTTCTAATTATAATTTATATTCAGCTTTATTAAAGTACCAAGTAATATGCTGAAAGTAGAAATCTCTGTGATGCCCCCACTTGTAAAAATGTTTCTTATCCAAAAAAGACCTGCTGCCTGACAACTATCTACTTGTTTCATGGGGAAAACATGATCAAAGTAAAAAATGAAAAGCAAACAAGAAACAAACTCAAGATACATTGCTTAAAGGATTACTGTACATGTTATGGACCACACATGATTGGCATTCTGTTTAGTTTACGGGTAAAGTCTGTAGAGTTGACTGGAAGTCTCCAACAAGTGTAATGAGCTTTTAAAAATAATGGAGTCCTGCCCTTTAATACCCAAGGCTTATGCATTATCTAGTCAAGTATTCTCTGCATGACAACAACAGAAAGGCTTTCAGTGTTGGCAATTCTTTAACAGTATGCTTATTAAAGCTTACTTGCATCTTACGATCTCAGACAAGCTTACCTTATGGTCATTAAAGCATTGCTACTTAAACACAGAGCAACAGGCACTTTCTGAGTAATAAGCATAAATCTGAATAATAAGCATAAATCAACAGTACAAAAATATGACAGAAACCAGACCATTCTGCAAAATCAAGGACAGATGAAAAGCCACTGTAGTACTTGTGTCTACCTTGGATGGGGGAACACACTGCACATTTATACTGCATAACTACTCCTTGCGTTGCTTGGACACATCCAGAGTCACTACATGGAGGAGTGGGGTGCAACAAGTATGTCACAATTTGAAATGTCTCTGGCTGACTGTGATGGCCCTGACACATTTGTCATACCTCTCAACCTCAGAGCAAGAAATCTGGACAAAGCAATACACAGAAGTGGGACAAAGGCCCCAAAATAAGGACAATTTTTAAATATTGCTCTAATAAACTTAGAAAGATAATAGAATAGGTCTTGCATTAGTATGAATTTTCTGAAGGGTATAAAATCTGAAACTCAAATGTCTGTCATTATTGTCTAACTTCAGTCTTTAGTGATTTGTCACTAATTTGCCAAAAAACACAATTTTATGAAAAATGGACCAAAAATGTGATGCAAAAAAATAAAATAGCCACACAATACAGCTGGGAACCTATCAAAGAAGGGACACTTCAATATTAGTACTGCTAACTTGAGCAGCTGACAAAATAAAAGAATCTACATGCATTTCAAGTAATCTATAGCTTTGATTATTACAGTTATTTCTTAATTGTAAACATGTTTTCTTCCAAAATTGCTATTTTGCGGAGGGATTATTAGGGGGAAGAGCAACATGTTGAGCCAAAATCGGGGACAGTTGAGAGGTTGGCTATGCCTAATTCTATAAAGCAATTTATTTGCATGTACCTCTCAACCTGTTAATGCAGTAAATCTGAACAAGGCCAAATATATTGGGGGAACATATAAACAGTACTAAAAATTGCTCTTGTATAAATTGAGACAGTTGATAGAATAACAGTTCTTACTTTAGCATACATTTTTCTGAAGGTTATGCAGTCTGAAACTCAGTGTATCATTATTTAGTGACTTAATTCCTAAATGATTTGCCAGAAAACTACAAATTTTATGAAGAACAAACCAAAAATAAGAAGCAAAAATCTATTCATTCTTTGAAAATCTGGACAGTTGGGAGGTATATTTCAGCTGGGCCTGTCTGAGTTTGCTGCCCTTCCCCCTGACAAAATCATGGTTGAATGGAGCCTCTGCAGCCATTCCAATGAACCATTACTTGGCTATTTCACTCCATTTACCATAAACACTAATGTGCATACTGCTTTACTTCTATGATGAGTTGGAGTTCATTTGAAAGTTTTATTTTGTATTTTACAGCACAAACACTAAGTCATCTGCTAAACAAAGCAATGCAGTCTCACAATGAAAACTTAGCATTAAAACTTCTCTGCCCTTGAAACTCACATTCATTGAAACAGCATTGAAACCCACATTCAAAGAAAATACATTTTGCCAGTGGCAGATAAAGATTAATTTGGGGCTGTTTTCAGATCATAGGCCCCTTGCATATGAAACATACATGTGCTCTTTGATACACCTTCCTCATTGTACTAAATTATATTCCTTGTACAATACAGTACAGTTGTTAGAGGGCGTTTTAAATTTGTTTTGAACATTTTTCCAGTAAGCAATGAAACAAAGCGCATGCACCCATAATGGCAAAACTGCCCAGTTCAGAACATTTATCATAAAAGTCTACTCAGACTTCCACAGTCCACCATTATTAGTAAATATGCACAATTCTACAGTCCACCATTATCGGTAAATATGCACAATTCTACAGTCCATTATCAGTAAATATGCACAATTCTACAGTCCATTATCAGTAAATATGCACAATCTCTGAAGAAGTAAAAGTCATCTAAATAATTCCACATTAAAGAAATCTGTAACTAATGAAGAGGTTGCTGCTAGCAAACACCTTTATATTTCATGGTTTCATCGAAAAATAAAGTGTCTGTTGCCCCTCAGGAATAAATTGCCTATATTACATTAAAAAAATAAGCTAGTAATATTGCAAGAGGAAATGGATGGCAAACTGATAACAGACTCATAGTTAGTATCTTCACCAACGAGAACATTCTCAGTATGGCAGCATCCACCCCTTGTGGGAGTAGAACCCACAGCCTTCTGCATCAAAAGCAAGTACACAACCAGTTGTGCTATTAACAAGGCAAACCAACTTCACTTAAGCAACACTAAACTTTTATTCCCCTGTAGCTCTCAGCTCCTTGTAAAATCTATTCAATACTCAACTGCATCTCAACTTCGCAGCACAAGAAAACTGGAAAAAGCCAAAATGTATTGGGGGGGGGGGGTCAAAAGCCCAAAAACCAGGGACACATTAAACATTGCTTGTATAATCTTGGAAAGTTGCTAGAATAAAATGCTGTGTTACCACCATACATTTTACTCAGCAAAAAGTCACTAAAAACAACACAGGAACTGCAAGGTGGAGGAGGATGGAACCCAACTGACAATACTATACCAGGACCTCGACTGTTGGATAAAAATTCACTGCCACTTGGATAAAAATGAACAAACAGGTTTATTACTTCAACGTTAAGCGCTTTCAGCTGTCCCCAGCCTTCATCAGAACAACTGATCTTTGCAAACACAGAGTTTAAATACATGAATTAATTAGCTCCTTAATTGTTAAATTGGTTAAAAAACCGCCAAAAATGTTAAAACATTATTAAAACAATAGATAATATCGAATCCCTTTTTGTCAACTGTATCCTTTTGAGAATCAAATATTAAGTATACATATTTAATGAAAACATTCTCATGTGCAAAGCTAAAATATATACAAATTATACGTTCTAAGTAGTGTATTAAACTGTACTATAAAATGTACTGTTCTCAACCTTTGTTCACAACTTCGTACTGTCTTAGTGTGACAAGCATAAATATTTACTATTGCACTCAGCATACATGGGCTAGAATAGTCCTTATATTTAATTCATAATATAATGGCTTCTCCGTATGTTATTCTAAAGCCAAAAAAGGTTTTAAACTAATAAAATCATTAAGTCCAGGGGGTATAGTGGAGTCAGTCAGAATCTGCCACTTGCTTTCGCATAGTGCTAGCTTTGTTTTCCAATCCCCTCCGAACGGTGTGTTATCAACCTGTTCAATAATGGAGAAGAGGAAATTGTGGTCAATACCTTTGTCTAAAATGTGCCTGCATAATGCGTTCTTGGTGTCTCTCTTCCCTATTTTGTATTGGTGCTCGTAAATACGTCTATTTAGTTGTCTCTCAATCAAACCAACTTCACTTAAGCAACACTAAACTTTTATTCCCCTGTAGCTCTCAGCTCCTTGTAAAATCTATTCAATACTCAACTGCATCTCAACTTCGCAGCACAAGAAAACTGGAAAAAGCCAAAATGTATTGGGGGGGGGGTCAAAAGCCCAAAAACCAGGGACACATTAAACATTGCTTGTATAATCTTGGAAAGTTGCTAGAATAAAATGCTGTGTTACCACCATACATTTTACTGCCAAGGTCCCTGTGCAAAACAGTCAGAGCAACATACCACTACGCCAAATCAGCTGCTTTGTAAAAGAGAGGAAGACTGAAACTTAAATGGCTACCATTTAGTGACTTCAGTTCTCATCATAGCTGTCAACCTCTTAGTACAAAACACCTGGACAAACCCAGTAATGAGGGAATACAGCCCTCAAACATATTCAGTGAATTCAGTTCTTGCCATAGCTGTCAACCTTAGCACAAAAAACCTGGACGAAGCCAATAATGGGGGAATACAGTCCCAAAAATAGGGACAAATTTCAAATATTCATCTTATAAACTTAGAAAATTGCTAGAATAAAAGGTTGTGTTACGGTTGTGTTACTATGTATTTTCTGAAGAACATGAAGTCTGAAATTAAAATGTCTGTCAATTTTACTGCTGACAGAACAAAAACAATTTTCAGCAGAGACCCAGGGAGAAATACTGCAGACACATATTTGTAAAATGACAGGACACCAGAGCAAATCCACACAAACACAGGGAGGAGATGCAGACTCCACACAGAAGGCACCCCAGCTAAGAATCAAACCAGAAAACCTATAGCTGTGAGGCAACAATACTACCACTGCACCATCAAATATGGAAGGAATTAAACATTCAGAAACCTGAGGTCTGAAATTCAAATGCCTGTCAATTTTATTTAACATTTGTTAATCAGGACAGTCTGACTTGGAACAAAAAAACATTTTCAGCAGAGGCCCAGGAAGAAATAATGCAGACATGTCTTTGTAACATGGGAGGACACAAAAGCAAACCCACACAAACACAGGGAGAAGACACAGACCCCATAAAGAAGGCAACCCAGCCAATCATCAAACCTGAGAACCTGCAGCTGTGAGGCAGCAATGCTACCAGTGCACCATCAAATATCAAGCATTGCAACATTTACAAACCACAGATATTATGAGGAACAGATCAGATCAAATATGAGGCAAAAATCTGTAATTTTTTATGCAAATGGCAGTGGGTAGGGAATTCAGGTCTTTAACACCTACGTACAAGGTACAGGGTTCAAGCCTGAGGTATTCCCTATCACACACACACCTGTAGTAGCAAACCACAAAAACTAAATATACTGCCCTGGGTGCCAAACTGTCATTATGACAGTCCAATCAATACAAAATGAAGTGTAGAAGAATAAAAATATTTCAATGCATTGGCTGCATGACAGCTTAATATCTAGATGGAAACAAAAAAGGTTGTGAGGCATGAAAAAATAAATTACATTTTTTTAAATACATTAATGGGATGCCAGTCAAAATCATGTATAAGAAAAACAAGCAGCACTCACCTCAAACCACTTCTTGCACTGCAGTTCTAATTATAATTTATATTCAGCTTTATTAAAGTAACAAATAATATGCTGAAAGTAGAAATCTCTGATGCCCCCACTTGTAAAAATGTTCCTTATCCAAAAAAAAAGACCTGCTGCCTGACATCTACTTGTTTCATGGGGTAAACATGATCAAAGTAAAAAATGAAAAGCAAACAAGAAATAAGCTCAAGATACATTGCTTAAAAGGATTACTGTACAGGTTATGGACCACGCGATTGGCATTCAGTTTACAGGTAAAGCCTGCAGAGATGACTGGAAGTCTCCAAGTGTAATGAGACTCTTAAAATAATGTAATTCTGTCCTTTATTACAAATACTGGCATATGCATTTCAATACCCGAGGCTTATACATTATCTAGTTACGTATTCTCTACATGGCAACAGAAAGGCTTTCAATGTTGGCAATTCTTTAACAGTATGCTTATTAAAGCTTACTTGCATCTTGCAATCTCAGCCAAGCTTACCTGATGGTCATTAAAGTATTGCTACTTAAACACAGAGCAACAGGCACTTTGAGTAATAAGCATAAATCAACAGTACAAAAAATATGACAGAAACCAGACCATTCTGTAAAAATCAAGGACAGATGAAAAGCCACTCTAGTACTTGTGTCTACCTTGGATGGGTGGGATTCTCTGCATATTTACACTGCATAACTACTCCTTGCCTTGCTTCGACACATCCAGAGTCACTACATGGGGGAGTGGGGTGCAACAAGTATGTCACAGTTTGAAATGTCACTGGCTGACTTGTGATGGCCCTGACACATTTGTCATCCCTCTCAACCTCAGAGTAAGAAATCTGGACAAAGCCATACAAAGAAATGGGACAAAGGCCCAAAAATAAGGACAATTTTTAAAATATTGCTCTTATAAACTTAGAAAGCTAATAGAGGTCTTGCATTAGTATAAATTTTCTGAATGGTATGAAATCTGAAACTCAAATGTCTGTCATTATTTTCTAACTTCAGTCTTTAATTATTTGTCACTAATTTGCCAAAAAAACACAATTTTATGAAAAATGGACCAAAAATGTGATGTAAAAATATAAAATAGCAACACAATACAGCTGGGAACCTGTCAAAGAAGGGACACTTTAATATTAGTACTGCTAACTTGAGCAGCTGACAAAATAAAAGAATCTACATGCATTTCTGAAATAAAAGTAATTTGATTATTACAGTTATTTCTTAATTATAAACCCTCCATGTTTTCTTCCAAAATTGTTATTTTGCAGAGGGATCATTAGGGGAAGAGCAACATTTTGAGCCAAAATCAGGGACAGTTGAGAGGTTTGGCTATGCCTAATTCTATAAAGCAATTTATTTGCATGTACCTCTCAACCTGTTAATGCAATAAATCTGGACAAGGCCAAATATATTGGGGGAACATATAAACAGTACTAAAAATTGCTCTTGTATAAACTGGGACCATTGATAGAACAGGTCTTACTTTAGCATGCATTTTTCTGAAGGTTATGAAGTCTGAAACTAGTGTGTCATTATTTAGTGACTTAATTCCTAAATGATTTGCCAGAAAACCACAGATTTTATGAGGAACAAACCAAAAATAAGAAGCAAAAAATCTATTCATTCTTTGAAAATCTGGACAGTTGGGAGATATAGTTCAGCTGGGGTTGCCTAAGTTTTCCGCCCTTCCCCCTCACAAATGGTAGAATGGAGCCTACCCCTGCAGCCATTCCAATGATCCATTACTTTTCTATTTCACTCCATTTACCATAAACACTAATGTGCATACTGATTTACTTCTATGATGATTTGACCTTCATTTGAAAGTTTTATTTTGCATTTTACAGCACAAACACTAAGACATCTGCTAAACAAACTTGGCATTAAAACTTCTCTTCCCTTGAAACTCACATTCATTGAAACAACATTAAAACCCACATTCAAAGAAAATACATTTTACCCGTGGCAGATAAAAAATAATTCTGGGCTGTTTTCAAATCATAGGCCCCTTGCATATGAAACATACATGTGCTCTTTGATACACCTTCCTATTGCTTTGAACATTTTTCCAGTAAACAATGAAACAAAACTGCCCAATTCAGAACATTTCCATTATAAAAGTCTACTCAAACTTCTACAGTCCATTATTATCAGTAAATATGCACAATTCTACAGTCCACCATTATCAGTAAATATGCACAATCTCTGAAGTAGTAAAAAAGTAATCTAAATAATTCTACGTTAAATAAATCTGTAATGAAGAGGTTGCTGCTAGCAATCACCTTTATATTTCATGGTTTCATCGAAAAATAAAGTGTCTGATGCCCCTGAGGAATAAATTGCCTAAATTACATTAAAAATAAGCTAGTAATAGGAAATGGATGGCAAACTGATAACAGGCTCATAGTTAGTATCTTAACTTTCAGTACGGCAGCATTCACCCCTTATGGGAGTAGAACCAACTACCTTCTGCATCAAAAGCAAGTACACAACCTGTTGTGCTATTAGCAATGTGAGCTGACTTAGCATAATCAGCACTAAACTTCTCTTTCCCTGCAGCTCTCAGCTCCTTGTAAAATCTACTCAATACTCAACTGCATCTCAACTTCGCAGCACAAGAAGTCTGGAAAAAGCCAAATTTAATGGGGTGGGTCAAAAGGGCAAAAACCAGGGACACATTAAACATTGCTTGTATAATCTTGGAAAGCTGCTAGAATAAAATGCTGTGTTACCACCATACATTTTACTGCTAAGGTCCCCTTGCAAAAGAGTCAGAACAACATACCACTATGCCAAATCACCTGCTTTGTGAAAGAAAAATGCTGTGTTACCACCGTACATTTTACTGCCAAGGTCCCTGTGCAAAACAGTCAAGAGCAACATACCACTACGCCAGATCAGCTGCTTTGTGAAAGAGAGGAAGACTGAAACTTAAATGGCTATCATTTAATGAATTCAGTTCTCACCATAGCTGTCAACCTCTTAGCAGAAAACACCTGGACAAACCCAGTAATGAGGGAATACAGCCCTCAAACATATTCAGTGAATTCAGTTCTTGCCATAGCTGTCAACCTTAGCACAGAAAACCTGGACAAAGCCAATAACAGGGTATTACAGTCCCAAAAATAAGGACAAATTTCAAATAGTCATCTTATAAACTTAAAAAATTGTTATAATAAAAGGTTGTGTTACTATATATTTATTGCTAGAATAAAAAGTTGTTTTACTATGTATTTTCTGAAGAATATGAAGTCTGAAATTCAAATGCCTGTCAATTTTACTTCTGATGGAACAAAAACAATTTTCAGCAGAGGCCCAGGGAGAAATACTGTAGATGCATGTCTTTGTAAAATGGCAGGACACCAGAGCAAATCCACACAAACACAGGGATAAGATGCAGACTCCACCCCAGTCAAGAATCAAACCAGAAAACCTATAGCTGTGAGATAACAATACTGCCACTGCACCATCAAATATGTAAGGAAGTAAACATTCAGAAACCTGAAGTCTGAAATTCAAATGCCTGTCAATTTTATTTAACATTTGTTAATCAGGACAGTCTGACTTGGAACAAAAAAAAAACAATTTTAAGCAGAGGCCTAGGAAAATAATAATGCAGACATGTCTTTGTAACATGGGAAGACACAAAAGCAAACCCACACAAACACAAGGAGAAGATACAGACCCCCCCCACAAAGAAGGCACCCCAGCCAAGAATCAACCCCAAGAACCTGCAGTTGTGAGGCAGCAATGCTACCACTACACCATGAAATATCAAGCATTGCAATATTTGCAAACCACAGATATTATGAGGAATAGATCAGATCAAATATGAGGCAAAAATCTGCATTTTTTTTACAAATGGTGGTGGGTAGGGAATTCAGGTCTTTAACACCTGCATACAAGGTACAGGGTTCAAGCCTGAGGTATTGCCTACCACACCGCCATGAGTCTAACCACCAGTATATTGCACCTGGGGCATTTTCACACACACACACACTTACCTGTAGTCCATAACTCCAAAGTACCTCCAAAATAAAATAAATCATGCGTGTAAACCACCACCGCACATCCGATCCCTATCCAAAACCCGTGCACATCTGACCCTGTCCGTCACGAGATCTTCCCCTGACGAACTCCAATCCAGACCCTGCCCATCGCAAGATCCTAAATTCCTGACTGCTGATGTTGCAGTCTGACCCCAACGCGTTTCCCCAGCGAGTTCCCAGGACAGTCTATGCAGTTTAAAACTGCATAGACTTCTGGGAGCTCTGTTATCCATGTTTCCCAGTTAGGACTGCTGCTGAGACAATCTGCGCATGCTCCAGACTGTCTCAGCAGCAGTGCGGACTAGTGCGCATGCGCGAAGTCCGCAATTTTTAAAATTTTTTATTTTTTTATTTTAAAGTTAAGGTGGCTGCAGTATGGCAGTCCAATAGCACGGGCCGCCCCTGCACATACATGGATGCAGAAGACGTAGGCAATCTACTAACAGATACATTTAGTTCTAACTTCAATCTCTCTCTCCCCTCCTATATTCCCAGATCTTCTACCCACATCTACACCTCTCCCTCAAATTTGCCATGAACAAGTCTGAAAGGCACTATATAAGGCCAAGAACACTGAATTTATGTGTCTGGATAGTATACCAGGCTGCTTACTGCCCAGCTTGAAACCAGGCATGTTAGACCACCTACAGAGACTATTCAATATCAAATTCTAAAAGGCTTTGTGGCAGATTAATGGAGGACAGCAACTGTCATTCCCTTGCACAAAGGTGGGGCATCAATGGACCTGAGAAATTATAAACCAATAAGTCTAACTAGATTCAACTGTAAGACTATGGAAAGGATCATTATGGAATTAATAAATAAGGACATATATAACCAGCCAACTCTCGACCCACCCAGCTTGGATTTATAAAGAGCAGGCCCTGCCTACTTAACCTGGGTGAGTTCAAGAGGATTACTGAAGCAATGGATGATGGTAGATCATTTCACACTTCATATCTAGACCTTGCAAAGGCATTTGACACCATGCCACCTCGGGGTATCATATGCAAACTATCTCCAGCTAAATACTAGTCCTTTTGTAATTCACTAGATAGCGAACTAGCTCACAAACAGAGCCTAGGCAATTAGGGTAGACTGTTCTACTTCCCCCAAAAGATGATTTTACTTTCATTTTTATTTTACATAAAAAGACGAGGAACTATTTTACATCAAAAATATAAAAAAGTATATAGCAATAAAAAACAAATATGAAGCAAATTTAACAGATAGTCCATTGTATAGGAATAATTTGGATGTTATTAGGGAAATAATGCCCTTTCAGGGTTATAGAGGCCATCTACATGTGGTGCCTGACCTTACAACACCCCTGGGTGGGTGTTATTTAACCAATCATATCTACCCTGGCAGGCATGGTTGCTTGCTTAAAGGAGTCCAGTAAGCTCTGTCAAATGTATTTAACAAGATTGTTTTGTTCACTTAAATCTGAAAATATTCCTCAGGCAGAGTTGCCATTGTTTAAGTCTATAATATAAAATCCTTTATATTCTCACTCTGCACTTAACTTGTTTTTTTCCTGCTTTATGCAACAAAGTATCCAATTATATGAGTCAGACAGCTTTGTATTGCCTGTCATTCTGATTCTTTTTTTTAAATCTTCTCAGATCTAAATATGTGACTTTTGTTACACCCATTCTTTGTCTTATCCCTTTCTCTTCAAAATTCTGATCCTCTTGGCCAAATTGCTGACTCCATATATTCATACATACATCTAGCTCTCCAGCTTCTAAACTTCTTGTACTATATCAAAACTATCATCTCTGGTGTTCTCAGTTATTTGAAAATACATTATAGAGTAGACTCATGAACTCATTAGTAATAAATGTACTTGTGACCAGCCTTCAGTATACTTTTCTGCTAGTGTGCTTAACTGGTCCACAGAATTATGTTGCAAAAAGCCCTTAAAAAAATCTTTCACTACTTTACTGCCTCCAGTATGAAATTTCATTACTCTATGCTATTAAATTCCAAAAAAATAATGCCCCATAATGTAAAGATCCAGCTTTCTTTTGGCTACACCCATTTACAAACTTGTTTTCCTTGACACCCAGTCAGTAAAATCACAAAATGTTGTACCCATAAATTACTTCACCCACCTTACATCAACAAACTTGCACTTGCTGTCTGGGACTTTTTACCTTTCATTTCCAGAAGTTAAACCATGACACTTAAAAAAAATCACTCATCATCCATCTTACAGGAATCTGCCTGTGTAAGTGTTTTTAGCATTTTCAGAAAGTTTATCTAAATTTTTCCTGTACTTGCAACTTAATGATCAATAGCATTAACATTTTACTTTAACTAACACACACACACACACACACACACACACACACACACACACACACACACACACACACACTTGCATGGGCACACATACCTCTCAACCTTTTACTGCAAGAAATCTGGACAAAGCCAAAAATAATGGGGGGACAAAGGCCCACAAATAGGGACATATTTTAAATATTGTTCTTATAAAATTAGAAAGCTGCAGAATAACAGGTTTTGTGTTAGCATGTATTTTCTGAATGATATTAAGCCTGAAACTCAAATGTATGCCAAGTATTTAGTGACTTCAATCCTTAGACATTTGCCAGTAAGCCACAAATTTTATGAGGAACAGACTAAACATTTGAGGCAAAAATCTGGACATTCTGTGAAAATCCGACAGTTGAGAGGTATGCCCGGGCCACACACACAAGCACTCACTCTCTGTTGCTCATGCATGTACTCTCTCTCTCACACACACACACACACCACAGCAATGTTCCATATACTTGGACACTGGATTTAGCTTACTGCTGTCAAATTCTGAGATTATCCTTAAAGACAACCTAGACTAATATGGCAGTCAAGCAGCATCATTAAGTGGTTCATGTCTCTGAAGGAGGGGATACAGCTAAGGAGTCTCATTATTCCTTCCTTCCTTCATCAGCTCCCCTGGGGAGACTCTAGTCTATTTCTGCACTTGGACTGCTTGTAGCTTGGAATGCTTCAACACACCAAGGGGGCTGGGTTTGTTATATACATATCCAACTAAATTTACTGCAGCAAAATGTCAGCACATTCTCTACACTATGAAGGCTCTGCATGGAATATATTTTAATCAGTGGCATCTACTCAGATATTTGATTTCTGTTATGTTTTAAATGAGTTACATATTACAGCATATTTCTGATTGGAATCTACACCGTATATCTGTAGGAAGAAATTCAAACAGTTCATTGTAATTAGCAGATAAATGCAATCATGTTAAGTGTGGGTTCAAAACTGGAGGTGTAGTAATTTTAGTAGTAGTTGTACTTAAAAAAATGTTATATTGTTTCATTCTTGGGAAATGCCTGATTGGTGATTCAGAATTCTGATTTTATCATTAGCTTATAACAAGCACTTCAGTAATCAAGTAGAAATGTTCTGTAGACTCAGGCAGTATAACAACACAGTTCTTCCAGCTGTCACAGTTTTTTAACCACTGTTCCATGAGTCATACATCTGTCACACAGAATGTTTAACCACAGTTCCTTACAAATGTAAGCAGGCAAGTAACACTGCTGACACTACTAATTAAATAATGAAAAATAACAAACCTCGATAGAAGTACATCTGTTTCCTAGTGCTGGGAGATTTTTGCCTTTGGCACTTTTTCAGGGATAATCAGAGATCTGGATTCTCTTAACAGTGATGGGGAATGCAGCGCTGGCCTGCATTATTAATTCATCTGATTTATACAACCTTCTCATGACAAAGTTCCAAAACTTAAGCTAAAATTCTTATTTTAATCAGTTTGGAGGTATTTGCTATAGGATCATCTACCAGGTGCTGTGAGAAGATAAATAATGTTATTGCTGTCAGAAAGTTATTGTGAACACCTTTTAAGTGTTAAGCATGAAATCCCTTGTAGCTTGTTTAATTAAGTCTTAATAATACAGATTTTCAAACAAACATTATACTGTTAAAATATGTCAAAAGTCATGTGAACAGAGATACAGGCTGGGATTCATAATCAAGTGCTGTGTGGTTCTACAGCACTAATGTTCTAGGAACCCACAGCATGAAACATTGTCAAGCTAATCACAAATATAGCAGGCAGGGGATAGGACTTGCAAGCGGAGCATAGGACCTCATAATATAACAGAGCTACAGTGATGATATTAAGAACAACAGTATTGTAGCAAATGACAGGAGAAGTACTAATGCAGTGTGCATGGGCATTAGGGTTAAGGCATGCTAACATACCAGAGGCTGGGTGCACCACCTGGTAGAATGCAGTGGTGCATCGTTACATGGGGTGGACAGCTGGTGATGAGGATGCTTGGACACCAGGAAGGAGTGTGGATGGATGCATGGAGGGACCACATGAGAAAGGGGATAGCATGGGTTCCTGGCATTGCCAGAGGGCAGCAAATCCAGATATTAATCATCTAGATGGCCAGAGTTATTGGCAAGTTTCTCCTCTGGATATGCTAGGGGGCTATCAGTCATGCAGCTTTGCCAGTCATGCCAGTAGGTGCTCCTTGGTGTCAAGGTATGGGATACCCATGGAGGATATCCTAATCCACCTTCAGGAAAGGAGTTGTCATTCCCTCCAGAGATGCAGACAGAGGGCACCAGAGAGCCTCCAGGACACATCCAGCAGAGAGATCATACTCCTCCTCATGGAAGGCAGACAAGGTGTGCACCAATTAACCAGCACTAGATGCAGTGGTTAGCAGTCTTCTTCATCTTCTTTTGGCTTTTCACATTAGGGGGTTCTATAGCAGAACAACAGTCTGCAGAAAGATTAGCAGTGGAGTTTTAAGGTGTCGAGTTGCCAACCAGCTCCCAACCTTCCACAGAAGGCACACACATGCATGCACTCACACCTAGGGCTGATTTAGAGTATTCAATCTACCTACAGCATATCTTTGGAATGTGGGAGGAAACTGGAGAAACCGGAGGAAACCCACACAACAGCAGGGAGGACATGCAGACTCTGCACAGAAGGCACCCCAGCCAAGAATTGAAAAGGAGAACCTCTTGCTGTGAGGTGGCAAAGCTTAAGTGTTGCAGTGGTTGCCAGTGACTGTGGTAAATGCAGTCTCTACCTGCTCCTCCTGTTCCATAAATAGACCTTCAGAAGGACACAGAGGGAAACATTATCTCACACACTGATGATACATAACTGCATGTTTTAAATCATTATTGATGCAGTCTGGCAAGTAAAGCTAAACTCCTCTAGCTGTAAACATAAGTTTCATGCATTTTTGTAAAGTCATCAGCACAGCACAAATAGATAACTTGGCCATTGTTTAAAAATACCCATCTTATAAAATCCTGATGTCCTTAACATTAGAGGTGACTACAAAAATTCCCGAATAAGAACCAAACAACAAGTAAAAGGTAACAGAGGCAAAAACAACAAAAATGACACAGGCAAACAGTAGTACCTTAAAACCTCCTTTGAAGGATGTCCATGGGAAATATGAAAATGACCCTTTTAGGGCAGAGCTTCTGAAGGTCCATTGACTTTTCATTTTTTTAAGTATTGACTTGATACATTCAGGCCAGAAAAGCCAAACCATATTAGCCAAAGTTATGACACTTTTCACCCTTAAGTATGAAGCACCTAAACTGAATGGCTTGGGTTGCAGCAGCACACTTTCAAACTGACATGGGATTTAAGACTAGTATTGACTACACAGCAACCTGGTACTGTGTCATATTCTTTCTCCAAATTTAGGAAAGTCCAGTTGAACTCTTTCCTCATTTCCATCTGGTTCTCCACTATCATTCTTGTTGCAAACATTGTGTCAGTTTACTGCATCCTGAACTGAATCTGAATTGTTCATGCTCATCTCCCATCTTCCTTTATACTACTCAGTGTATTCATTTATCAAGTACCCTGTCTAGCACTTTTATGCAGAGTGACAAGTATGATACCATTTTACTGCCCACTGCTGTGAATGCCCCCTTTATTTTTGTAAACTGGCAATGCTTATTCTTCAGTTATCTGGGATATGCCTTCCTCTTCATCGTGCAGGGAGTACCGTCAGGAGCTATTTCTCCTCCACCTCACCCAACATCTTGGTCATATCTGCTGAGACTTTATCTGAGCTTGCTGTTTTCCTTTTACTTCATTTTAAATAGTGTTGTTCTTACTTCTTCTAGGGTGGGTTCTTCTCCCTCTTTCCTTGTAAGCTGTATGTAGGGTAATACAGCTTATGTGGACTTTTCTCCATTCAGAAGTTGTTGGAAGTACTCCTTCCATTGACCTTTGATGCCCTGTGGACTAGTGAGCAGGCTATTTCTGGGCATCCCTTATGAATGATGTCTGACAATTATCTTCTTTAATTTTCTGTCTTTGCCTTGGTACCTAATAAGATATTATTTGTGCCATCTGCTCAGTCAATTTCCAAAAGCTGGTAGAGTGCCTCTGCAATCTTGCTGTTTGCCATTGTGACTATGATCTTAGCCTCTTTGCAAGCTGAAAAGTATTCCTTCTTTGTCTGGTCCATCTTTTCTATTTCCCACTTTTTCCTGAACTCCTTTTTTCTGAAAATGTTTTGGACTTCTGAATTCCACCACCAGTTTTCCTTATGTACTTTATTTCTATACCATGCATGGCTGCCTATCTGTTCTACAGTCTTCTCATATATTGTTTTGATATGCTGCCATTCTTTGAGTCCACCTATTTTCTCTACTTCCTAAGGTGCTAGAGACCCAAACATTTCCTTGAACTCTTGGTGCTTTCACTCTAGTCCACTTCCAGATCATCAGATTAATCTTTGTCGACCTTACAGCCTTCTCTGATCACCACTCGCAGCTGATTTTGGTCAACAGTGGTTTATATTGCGGGATGACTGTTTTACAGGGGATGATATAATATTCTCTGACTCTAATCCTTACCAGGAGGAAGTTTACCTGATTTGAAGCTGACCAGTCTTGTTTTATCTTGATGTTTTGACTGTCACTCTTCATAGGTTCCTAGGTTATAACTAAGCTTATGACCAAAGGAGACCATCAAGAACTTCAGCCACGTCATCCAATACTGGTAAGAAACTACTGGTGAATCATATTTTTACCATCAAGTCATTTGACAGATGGAAGTCGTCTTCTTTATTCCTGTCACCCGACCCATGTGGGCCTAGATAGTCCTGATATGCTATATCTGTCCTGATATGAGCATTCAGGTCTCCCATTATCAACACCAATTAATATTACCCAACTTTATCTAGTAGTCCCTGGAACTGCTGCCTGAAATCACTGCTTTCCTCTCCATCACAACCCTACTTTGAGACTTAGGCTGAGATTATGAATGCTATCATATCTTTACTCTGAAGTCTGATTACCACGAGTCTACCACTGACTGTTTTCAGAAGATTCCTCTTCACCACAATTCCCACACCATTTTTATTCTGTCCTCCTCCTGAGTAGTAGGCACTGGATCCCAAGCTAAGCAGCTTTGCTACACTGTTTTTCCACCTTATTACAGAATGTCCTTTCTCCTCTGTACAAGGTGCACTCTGTCAGTGAACTGATATTCAGTGTAGCAATTTTTGGTTCAGTTTTGACAGGTTGACTGAGCTCATGTACATTTTTTGCTCAACAGAGCTATCCCAGTTAAACTAGGGGGGGAACTCATTGCAATATTGCCACCAACATTCCATAGAAGGGGTCAATTTTATGACTAGGGATATGTATCAGCTGAAGTTTCATACACTAGTTAAAGCAGTGACTGTAAATAACAAAAAAGTAAATAAATAAATAAATAAAAATAAAATAATATGTCAATGACATGTTGATCCCAAGTACTTAAACTCATCCACCTTTGCCAGCTCTACTCCCTGCATCCTCACCATTCCTCTACCCTCCCTCACATTTACACACATATATTCTGTTTTAGCCCTGCTGACCTTCATTCCTCTCCTCTCTAAAGCATATCTCCACCTCTCCAGGGTCTCCTCAACCTGGTCCCTACTCTCACTACATATCACAATGTCATCTGCAAACATAATAATCCATGGGGCCTCCTGTCTGATCTCATCTGTTAACCTGTCCATCACCACTGCAAATAAGAAATGGCTCAGAGCTGATCCTTGATGTAATCCCACCTCCACCTTAAATGTATCTGTCACTCCCAGCGCAGTCCTCACCAATGTCACACTACCCTCGTACATATCCTGTACCACTTTTACATACTTCTCTGCCACTCCCGACTTCCTCATACAATACCACAACTCTAGATTGATAGTAAATTTTGTGAATTACCAACAATGATGTTTTTTATAAGAAAAATAACTAAATTTATCAAAGACATGATCCTGCATGTGCCTAACTTAGCTAACTCAAGAAATACATGCTCAAAAATGCAACCTAAAATTAAAATAATAACAAAATGAACTTTGTCTTCAAGATCAGTCAAGAGCATACAGTTGTTATATTCAGCTCTGCACCGTGCAGCATCCAGCAATGAATACTTAAATGTTATCCAACACGAATACTGAAACTCTGCAGGTGGATACCTCAAATCATCTGATCTGCAGGTGGATACCTCAAATCATCTGACGAGAATTCTGTTAAATTTAAACAATGGAATGGTGGTGGTGAGAAGCTAATTAATATCCAGGGCAAAACTACTAGTAACTGAAATCTGAGTACCTCATTATCTAGAATGGCAAAGTGGACACAAAAAACAGAAATGGCATTCTGAGGCTAAGTAGCAGAGCTACTGAATGTTAATGGGCAAAAATATTTCTAAGGGGAATTCCTACTAGTAGTAATCTTGTGAATCACAGGCAGGTTGCTTGACAGGGGCTGCAATTTTGGAACTTAAAACATTTCATAGGATTACTTTGAAAAATTTGGCAGATTTGTTGTGCCTTTCCTTTAGGTATATACATCTTTGGAGCTCCGGATGTGAGGACATTTATTTTGTCATCAGATTTGTCCAGTATACGGATAGGCTGTTAGAGTTTTGAAAATACATAAAATATTGATTATAAGGTATGTTTTAAATAAAGTGTTTATTTGAAATTAGCTTGGGGATGAATGGACTATTTCAAATAATTAGTTTTGGAGGTGTACATAATATTTTAAAATATTTCTAACTTCAAAGTTAAGTGCAACTTTAAATTTGTTTGCAGAGCAATATTTTAAATGTTATAAGAATGTACTTTATTACAAACATGCATTTTATTGAAAAGGGAGTGATATGACATGGTGTAAAATGATCTGGTCTGTAAAAAGCCTAAAAGATGTGATATGAAACTGTTTTCTGTTTGAAAGCCAGACTGATTGATCTGGCAGCATATACGTCCAACCTTTATTTATTTACTGTCCTTATTGTCAAGCTCCTAGATATGTCTACCGGTTAATGGGCACCTTTGTACTGCCCTTGAAAGTCTGATCCTGCATGTAGGATTGATAGTGCCACTGACTGGTTACTTGCACTGGATTTGAGAAGCTCATTGGTGAGGCTTTTTTCCTCAAGAGGTAGAGGAACTCCCTACTGAAATGTTGATACTCAGAGTTTGCTCTTCTCCTTTAAACTTCTTTTGTGTAGAGGGGCAAACTCCCTCACACTCCCCAAACTTATATATACTAACTCTAAGATCACCTTACCTCAGAGAAAGGGAATATTCCAGGAAATAGTCACCTCTGACTTAATATATGTATGTTCTTTTTTTGACCATTCAGTCTCTGTGTTTTGGCACTCACTCTAGTGGGTCCTCACATTTCAAAAGGTTACAAGTAGGGGATGTCAGAAAGTCTAAATGAATAACATGTTAACCTTATTTGCCTACAATGAGCCACAGATGGATTTGTACTTCAGTGTTTAGTGTCTAGAACTTAAAATGGTCTTTGAAAGAGATTCATTATAATTTTCTCAGCTGTTTTAACCCAGTGGAGAGAATATAACTTTAGGAGGATTTTGTGCATAGAAGAATACTTTATAGTCGGTACCCTTATCACATGCACTTTCTTTTCTTTTGCTGTTATGTTAATAGGCACATAGGTCCATTAATTTATAGGAAAGTATTTGGCAGTCAGTATGCAGACCATTACAATCCTAGCCAAAAAATGTGTTCAAATGTCACTTCTAGCCTCAAGAAGAGCAAGGCAAGATGGACTGAGGGAGAACTTCAAGATGCTAGTGAGGTGTTTGAGGCTTTACAAGTTTCTGAGGAGCTGTTTCATCAAAATGTGTTTGTTTCATTGGAAACAAATGTTAAAACCAGTGATGAATGTATTATCAAAACCTTCCAATTGAGATGGTTGTGGGATCATATTTTAGGTGAATTTTTGTTTTAAAGTGAGCCAAAGAGAGGAAAAGTAGGAAGTTGTCATAATGGTTAAGGTATTTACCTTGCAAACACAAGGTGCTGGGTTTGATTCTCACATGGGGTAATTTGCTAGGCTTAAAATGTCCCACAAGGGCAGTTAGCTTAGTGCTAATCTATGAACCTATGAACCTAAAATGCAACCAGAGGAATCAGAAGCCATTTTGAAAGAAGATTGCCAGAACAAAATCATATGCTGAGACAGTTAAGGAGACAGAAGGGAAAGTGAGAAGAGATGAAAAGAGGAAAGGAAATGTCAACTGTCAAAGGAAATTATTGGTAAGAATACAAAACAAAGTAGAAAAAGAAATCCACTAGTATGACATTTGTGATAATTTAATGGTCCCATTGGGAGTGAAGGCTCATGAGGTAAGAGCTTTTAGTTTTATTCATAAAGAGACATTTTTTGACATTATTTTTGAGACTGGTTCTGTCATATAAAGTTTTTTGTGGGAGTATTAAAAGAAGAATAACTGTAATCCACTGAACTCATATATGGTTGAAGCATTTCACAGAGAAACAAAAAAGAAAATACTGAAGTTGAAAGAGAGGCTTTAAAGAGAGATTTAAGCAAACTTTGTGAAGAAGTTATTGATATTAGCAAAGTGTATGATAACAGGATTATGGACTGCAGACTGGAACTGTTATAGTGTACTGAAAATGGAAAAAGAAAAAAAATGTTCATACCCCTAGTATGATAAATGTAGAAGGTAAAATGTGTTTTGTAAAATATTGAGGACAACCTAAAAATGTTTTTTTTTCTTTGGAAGATATGTTATATTTGTGAGGAAACAGGTCATGCTGCAAAAAAGTGTGAATTAAAATGTTCTAAATGTAACAAAATTGTGTATTTATGGATGGATTGTAATCTAGAGAAAAAGGAATAAAGAAAAGAAAACAAAAATGAGGGCAATATATGGGCAGAAGAAATGGTCCCAGTAAAAGATAAAGAGGAAGAAGGGAAGCAAGAATATGGTAAAAGGAAACAGAAGACATTATAGAAGAAAGTCCTGAAATAAGTGATGAAAATGATATAAACTGGAAAATAATAAAAAGTAAAAATAATTCTATTGGCAATAGAGGAAGAGACAGAAAAAAAGTTTAAAGGGATAGGCACGAAAGAGAAAAGGTAAGGAAATGGATAATACAAATGAGATAAATACTTAAAATTTACACAGTTTTTAGTAAGCTATAACATAGACACAATGACAATTTTAGAGTTTGTTTAGTAAATGTAAATAATATTACAATATAAATAGAAGAATGGGCATATTAAATTGGTGTAGTTAGTGTGATAGTGACATCATTTATTTATTTATTTTTTTGTTTGTTTATTTATTTATTTCCATTTGTTTACCAGGAGAGTCCGACTAGGCCCGAGGTGACTTGTTTTCAGTGGAGGCCCAGGGAAAAAAGCTCCACAGGCACAATGTTTTAATAGTACTAAAGACAATTTGAGGAATACATATAGTATACAGTATAAAAACTTTAAATACATAAATCTACAATACAAAATGCATACAATACATGTGTAGAAATACAAGAAATAGCAAGGTTAAATAATTAGCTTTGGTGTAGTGAAATATAATTAGTTTTGGTGTAGTGAAATGCAGTAAACCTTTGGGATCAAGTGAGAGAAAGAAAAAGCTAAGTGTGAGAAATGGTATTGACAAGCAAATAAAAGACTGACAGTGGCAGTTCAGAGGGAGAAGAAGGAGAAAGGAGAAGGAGAAACTAGATATAGAAAAGGGAAGATAGTAGGTGAAAGGGGGAGAGCTAGTGACTGGTATACATAAAATTATTAATCAGGTCTAATGCAGGAGCAGACCCAAGTGTTCTTGAGGTGTTCATTTAGTAGCTGTTTAAATTTAGAAGTATTGTTAGTGTTGAGTATATTTTGAGGTATATCATTCCAAGCTTTGGCAACTTTATGTGAGTATAGGGAATCCCCATAAGTGTTATTTGACTTGCAGAGGTTCAAAAGCAATTTGTTAGAAGACCTTAAAATTCTACTGCTTGAATAGGGCTGAACTAGTTTGCTAATAGATGGACAGTTGTCAGGGTGAAACACAGTAAAATGAGTTAGTACTAGTTGATTATAGGTTAATAGGTTGGGAAGTTCCAACCTTTGGAAGATCTAAGATTTTTTGACATAAGAAGACAAATTACAAAAAAAAAAGAAACTTTAGGGAGGAGGTACAATATGGAACTTAGGAAAATAACTATGTTTTGGTATAGTTGCACTTTGTAGGAAATCAGTGAAAATTTTGACTATAACATTAGTAATGATGAGAAGATTAACTATTTTAGATCTCAGATGGCATACTCAGGTGTGTAGAATTATAGCAATGTATGCTTATCTTACCAATAAAGAAAGAGATAATTTATTTTATTAAATTCTGGATTATGTAGTAATTAATATGAATATAATATTAGTGGGAGATTTTAATTGTGATTTGAGAGGAAAAAAGAAGAAGAGATGAAATGATGTTAAACATTTTTTGACATTATAAAATGCATCAGTTTAAGAGTTTGGAATAATAATTTGTGGACAAATACTCAAGGTGTATATAAGACTGAAATGTATTATTTTATTGTATCACAAGATTTAAATATAGCTGAGGGAGAGACACTTATAACAGGCTTTTCCGATCATTCAGTCATATGGATAGAGATACAGGAAAATATGGAGTATATCAGATTGGGAACATGAGCCAAAAGAATAAATGATATATGGGATGAAAAATGGAAAGAAAATAAGTAGACAATTATGGAAAGATCACATTTCCACTAAAGTGTGTTATAAAACTCATCCAAATTGTGGCTAAAGAAAAATATTTATCTTTTTTTAGGATGTCAGTTAGATTTAGGAAAAGTAGAAAAAAATAATAAAACAATGTGTATAGGTACTTTAAAGGATTTGGAAATGAATGGTAGAGAATATAATGTGATAGATCAGAGAGTTTATGGAAAGTATCAAGAGAAAATTAAAGCATTATTATTTAAGTAAATATATTACTTACAATGTAAAAGAGAAGTGGTGTTGGCTTATTTGAGTAGCATAGTTAAAGAGAATACTAGTATAATAAATTAAAGATGATAGAGGAGAGGCAAGAAGATCTCAGGAACAAATCATGAATATTATAATAAATTATATAAAGAAAATGTTTTAAGATAGAAAGTACAAAAAATGTCATGTTAAAAAATTAATATAAGAAAATAAAGAATTGGAAAATGAGAATAATTTGCTAAGATACTTGGAAACATTAATTTACAGTCAGATTCAGAATGAGAAGACATAGGGCACCAATTTTATAAGAAAACATTTCTTAAAGTTATGAATGAGTGGTTAAATGAAGGCTTTATAGATAAGGATTTATGTGGTGGTATACTTAAATTTGCATGCAAAAAAGGAAGATAAAAATAAAACTGGAAATTGGAGACCTATATTATTGAACAAGATTTTTATTAAAATAATTCAGAAGAGCTTGGAAAATGAAATGCAATGTATTATAGAGGATGTTATATATATGTTAAAGGGAGAATTATGCCAGGAATTATTATTAATAGTAAGGAAAATTGTGGGTGATATTATAAACAGAACTAATAAAACCATGGCTTCTCTCCTGGACATGGATAGTACTTACTAGAAAAATGTTGGGCATAGATGATATCTCTCATCTAGTATAATATTGGGATTTAACAGCTAGGCTTGTAAAGACCTTGGGTCAAAAGCCTAGTAACATCCTATGAACCTATGATAGGAGATTTAAATAAAGCATTTGATACAGTACAACATGAACATGTGTGGGCAATTATGGAAGATTATAACATCAGTGAGAAAATTAAGAATGTATGTCGTTCTACATGTGATAAAAAGAAAGTAAGAATTTTAGTGAATGGATGGTTAAGCAAAGAAATAAATATAAAGAATGTCACATGTCAGGGATGTCCTATGATTAGTTTAATGTTTGCATTAGTTATGAATGTATTAATAGAAATATAAATTTGCATATGAAAGGCACTAATTTTATTACTAATGAAAGAATAAAAATTCCAGCTATGTTTACTTATGCAGATAATATTATACTGATTATGAGAAACAAAGTCTGGAAGAAAAAAGTTATATGTTATGCACATCAGTTTTTAAACATAATAGGCATGACTTTAAATAAAGATAAAAGGGAAGGACTGGATGATATAATAATGAGACGAGGAGTATCTTTTTGATGAAAAAATGTCTACATTAGGAGTAAGGTTTGGGGTTAAAAATGTAAGTGAGGAACAATGGAATAGGATACTAGATGGAATGAAGGAGCTTTGTTGTTTTTTGGAAAACTTACAAGCTGTCATTTAATAAAATGATTTATTTGATTAATGCATGTTATACTGAGAAATATTGCATATTTGTCTATATGCTGACAATCATCTATAAAAAATTACTACAGGTATTTTTTATATGGGGTTCGAGATTGAATCCATTGAAGAGAGGAGTCATACATACATGGATAAGAAAGATGGTGGTTTACAATTAATGAATGCAATTGTTTATGCTGCTTCTTTGAATTTGTGTAAAATTTTGTTTTGGATAAATGATAAAAATAAGATGTTAGTAGAAAATTTACTAAAGTACAAACATGAGCAGGATATGTTAAAAAAATCAAAAGATTAAAATAAATATTATAAATGAAAAAAATA
Source organism: Protopterus annectens (assembly GCF_019279795.1). Classification (NCBI taxonomy): domain Eukaryota; kingdom Metazoa; phylum Chordata; order Ceratodontiformes; family Protopteridae; genus Protopterus; species Protopterus annectens. The sequence goes on along the minus strand of NC_056729.1, from coordinate 1,331,637,964 downwards.
AGACTTTATCAAGAAAACAATCTTTTATAGAAAATACAAATTGTTAAAACTGAAAATGAGAGGAAAGTGTGGTGTAAAAATATGACACAATATTATTATGTTAATCTTTGGGCTCAGCTAACGAATGAAAAGGTTAAAGCTATAAAAGTATGAAAAGCATGGTGTAATAAGCAAGTAAAATGTCAACATTTTTATGACGATTACTGAGTAATACATTATCAATAAAAGGAAATATGTCATATAAAGAAATCAGTGAAAGGGTTTGCATATAATGTGGTAAAGAAAAAAACTATACGACATGTTTTCTTACAATGTATAAGGGTTGCAAAATTGAGGGAAAAATATGCGAAGAAATGTTCTTTGAAAATATAAAGGAGGTAAATGAAATAAATATGGACATTAATATGTATGGATAATATAGCCATGAAAATAAGGAATATGTTAGTAAAACAGATAAAAAATTATTTTATGTTGTGTGGACCATTTGAAACAAAAGGATACATGAAATCATGTTTAATGGTAATCGGAGACTAGTAGAAATTTTAAGAAAAGTTAGATTATAGTTGTGGAAAAAAAAGTGGGGGGTCAAATAAGAATAATGAAGATAGAAGTTTAACACAATAATGAAAAGTAAGATATTTATGGCTATATGACAATAATGGAAAGGAATGGAAGATTGTACACTATATAAATTGTAAATATGTAAGTTTATAAATACTGATGTAAATAATAATGTTTTAACTAAACAGCCCCTTGCCATGGGATCTCTTACATCCACCACAAACTCAAGCAGATGAGACCTTGAATTAATGGGTCTATATTACCTTATTGAAAACTGATAAGAGTTAATGCTCTTTCATCGACCCCTAAATGTCGAATGCACTGAATAGAAAAGACATGGAACAGTGATTTTATTTTTTCCCCAGGGAAAAAAAAAATCACTGTTCCACAAAAAAAAAAAAAAAATCACTGTTCCACAAAACAAACAAACAAAAAAAAAAAAAAAAAACCAAAAATAAAAAATGGAAATACAACATAAAGTGGGGGGCTTTGCCCCCATACCTGCCTACTTAAATATACCAACTCTGAGATCGCACCACAGTGGAGGAAATGGCAAACTGCTGAAAATGGCCCAGCGATTTTTTTCCCTGGGAAAAAAAATACTGTTCCGTGTCTTCACTATTTAGTGTTTTCGTTGTTTACTGGTTGGACAAATTTATTAGTTTCATGCAGGAGAGTACTGATTTTCTGAGATTTTCTTATGTAGCAGACAAAGCTAATATTAACTATTTGGACATCAATTTTTCTAAACAAAGTGATGGCACTTTAAAAACTAAAATATATAGGAAGCCAACATTTTGTAATGCTTATTTATATTTTACTAATTGCCATCCTATGCACAGGAAAAAAGGCATTGTGAGAAGCCAATTGATCCGGATTTCTAGACTGACATCTGATAATGGGGATTGCCTGAGGGAATTTAATTTTGAGAAGGACATGTTTAAGGAGAGGGGGTATCCACCTGACCTCTTGGACTCCATAGGCAATGAAATTTGGATGGGTAGACAAAACAAATATGCTCCCATTATCAAGTTTGGGCTTGGCCATCAAGTTAATTTACAAAGTTTGGACACTACTTGGGAAATTGAACCATTTAAGGTCAGCAATATGGTTATGCATTATACGGTAGAAGCTAGATGTTTTGAAAAAATTATTTCTAACAAATGGAATTTATTACAAGCTGGTAGTGACATTTGTCACTTATTTATTTCCAGACTGACTTTTACTTATAAAAAACAGAAGTAATTTTAAGGCGATATTTGAACATACTGGGTGCACATATGGGGTCCCCACTACAAGAAAATGTGAACATTCCACATATTGTACATATATTAATGTTAACAAAGATGGTGAGTGCTCAGTAAGATCAAAACATGGAATGTGGGTACATTTGTAAACTGCAACACAAAAATAATTTTTTATTTAGCTACCTGTTGCTCATGCAATGCATTTTATATTGGTAAAACTAACAATTCCCTTAAACAAATGATATATCAACATATTTACAGTACTGGAAGAAGGGACAACAAAAGTGCACTTGCTCGACATTCATTATATTGTTTAAATTTTAATAAGTTTGTGTTTTTAATTTTGGAACAGCAGGTTTTGCATGATACTGGTGGAGATTGGGAAAATGAATTACTTAGGAAGGAAATGAAATGGCAGCTTAAACTTGATGCTGCATATCCACCAGGGTTAAATGACAATATTTCTATTTCTAGTGAATTAAAGAGAAGTGCTTTGGAAATGTAATTTTTTTTAACCATTTTTAACTATTTTTAACTATTTTGAAATTATCTTAATTCTTCACATGTATTTATTGTAAGCATGTTTCTTTACATGCATTGGTTGTTTTTGAGGGACGTATTTGTTAGAATGTCTTTAAGTAGAACTTTGAGTTTAATATGGGTGGTTCTGAAGATGTCTGATTTGACAGACAAAAGCGCTTAACCAATCTTTGTTTTACTTGGATTTATTAAAATGCTGCTTTGTGGTTTCCTTTTGGACTGACTTGGTTTTCTTTGGATTTGTTTGGTGTATACCTGGTCAAGCACTGGTGGAATTATTTCAGTTATTGGCTTGTTTATCTTCACTGCTTCATGATGTCTAATGGAAGCCTGCGACAGCTTATTCCTGAAACGCCCTTTTCTCAAGGTGATAGTGCTGGTAATCTTACTTTGCTGCTGCAGCAACTGACACGGTGTCGTTGCTCAATACTAACATATTGGAATTATGTGGTCAGCAATGTACTACTGACAACCCTGGTGAAGGACCTTCTTATTCTGCAGCTATATGTAATGCCACTACTTTTCATGGGACTCAGGGGCAAAAAGGTAACAAAACAAATGTTACAGTGAATAAGGTTGCTCATAGTATTTCTGACAGCAACACAAGAGATGTTAGGAGTGATTTTTCAACAGCACCCAAAGTACATGCTTGGTTGGACAAGTTTAAGTAAGATATTTTTTCACTTTAGACAATGCTGTTAACAATGAACCTTTGACCATTCGTGAGCAAATTTCAAAACTTGACCATTTTTTGTACAGATTTAAAAGTCTGTAGCTGGACAATTATTTTTTAGAAGAGAGTGTACGTAGACAGCATATTTAAAAAGGCTTGTGTTTATGGAAATACCCTCAGGGGTTGGATGTTAACTCTATTTTACATTTAGAGTTATTGGAATTATTTGACCGCATTGGCCTTGAACTCACCAGGTTGCATATTAAGGCCAACGAAAGACAAATGGTTGAACTTAAACAACACATTGACAAACTAGTGAATTCTGTTACTGTGGATATGCAGTTTCCTGACTATAAATCGAAGTTTAATCACACCTTTGAGACTGTGGAACAGAATCTAATTAATGTTAAGGTCAGGAAAGACAAGAATTTGATGAGGGATGACGAAGATTATAAAAGGAAAAATGTGTACTCCCCCCCAAAGTACAACAAACATACAGAAATGATACTGGTGGGACTAATTATGACATGGACCAAGATGTTCTGTGAGGAAATGTCCCTTTAGGACCACAAGCCCCACGACGCTCGGAGAGGCTAGTGGGGCATTCTCAACACAACAACAGCAACAACAAGGGGAGTGGGTACAAGAACGATTATTACAACAACCGCCATACCACGAGGTGGATGTAGATGCATCTAGTTCCTCATTGGACTTGTCTAATTTTCAAACAGGTACTGTTAACATAACTTCTTTTTTTAATTTCACCATCTACAATTTTTCTTCTTTGATTGTTGGGCTAGAACATCACAAATTGTTGTTAAAAGGTTGTAACTTTATTCCTGCTTCTAAGGCCCGTGCTGAAGACATTTTGTTGGACCTAAGATTGTTTTGTTAGAAAATTAACTTTAGTGTGATGTTTAATGGAAATATGCAACCTTCTATGATTAGGAATGAATTTAAACTTAGTAGTACTTTTATCCTACCACAACATCCCCTTATTAATGTTTTTGAAAGACAATGTGAACGTGACATTAGAACAGTGTTGAATACAAACACAACTAGATATTTTAATCTATCAGCAAATGAAGTTCACTTGTTGAATGAATTAAAACAAAACACTAATTTACGTTACATGAAACCAGACAAGGGAGGTGGTCTGGTTATAATGGAACTGCATGATTATTGTGGGCGGATGCTGAGGTTGCTTAATGATGAGGAGGTTTACAGCCAAGTGTCCTTGAATGAAATTAATCTTGCTTATAGGTCTGTTAAAGTGGTTCTTGATGAATTGTTGCTTTTTGATACTATTTCCAGACCTTTGTATGAATTTTTGTATATTGACAAACCAGTTATTTCAAAGATTTTCGACATACCCAAAATCCATTCTAACAAGCTAAACCCACCCCTCCGCCCAACTGTGGCATCCAGAGGGTCTATTACCAAACCCCTGGCAAAATATATCGACACTAAATTGAAATTTTTGTTCAAGTCCAGTACACACATACTTAAGGACTCATGGGATCTGTTAAACAAATTACAGATGGTTATTGTTCCCCAAGTGGCGCTATTAGTTACATGTGATATACACAGTTTATATACTGTTATACCACAGGAACTGGGTCTTGAATGGTTTAAAAATATTTTATTATCCCATAGTGGATTTAGTGCAGCTGATCAAGAAATGTTGGTTTCTTTTATGGATTTGGTGTTGTATAATATTTTTTTACACTTTGAGGGAGAATATTACAGACAATGCAAGGGTGTGGCCATGGGTGCTTCTTGTGCCCCCCTCTTTGCCAACGCTGTTATGTTATGGTGGGAATTGCATTTATTGTTTAGTTCAGCATTTTTTAAGTTTTGTTTGACTTATTATACGTACCTGGATGATTTGTTTTTTATCTGGACAGGGACACAAGATGATTTGGACAAATGTATTAGTTTCATGCAGGAGAGTACAGATTTTCTGAGATTTTCTTATGTGGCAGACAAAGCTAGTATTAACTATTTGGACATCAATTTTTCTAAACAAAGTGATGGCACTTTAAAAAATAGAATATATAGGAAGCCATAATTTTGTAATGCTTATTTATATTTTACTAGTTGCCATCCTATGCACGGGAAAAAAGGCATTGTGAGAAATCAATTGATCCGGGTTTCTAGACTGACATCTGATAATGGGGATTGCCTGAGAGAATTTAATTTTGTGAAGGACATGATTAGTCCTTAGAAATGGTAAATGGAAAATGAAAAATGACAAACTTGTTAAGTGACCCTTAGGCACTGTTAAGATGAGGTCTCATGCTGTGGATTGACAGCATTCACAGCAACGTTTTTTTCCCAGCAAAGAATGGCAGTGGAAGGTAAAGTAGCTCATTCATAAGGGGAGAAAAAGGTGTGCAATAACTTTTAAAGAACTTTTTTCTTTAGAGGGATTCTGCCTTTTATCTATTTGACAGTACTAAAGTGTTTACCTGCTTTCAAAGCTTTTTGAAAGCCAGCAAAACACTGCACTTTTGAATTTTTTTCCCTTTACTTTTGTATCTTGCAGATAAAGCTCTATGCACCGTAAAAATCCACTGCCAATCATTAGCAGATGGGAGTTCCTCTGTGGTGACCCCTAACCGTGAAAAGCCGAAAGATTTTACTACAAGAGAATTATGATCTGGTCTCACTGATCCTTGGTAAGTGTTTTTGACAAAAATGTCAAGATTTACCTCTTGAACATTGCTCCTGAGTTGAATTTCTTGGCATTCCTGTTTCAAGCACAATTTGTTTATGAGTGGAGATTCTATCATAATCCTTTATGTTTTAGCTATTGTTATGTGAAGTGCTCAGATAATAGGCACTGTAATACACTTGAATTTAACCTCATCACCCATGTTTTTTAGGGAGTTAGATTACACCTGCTTTTCATGTGCACATTCCCAGCTTTCCTTCTAATTCCCCATGAGCCCCTTTCTGATCTTACTTCATCTTCTCCCTTTTCAGTTTCATCTTTTTTAGTCCAATCCCATAGTAATAGGTAAGGCTCCCCCTGCTCTAGGGCTCAGTGCATCTATACTTATCGTGCAGATTTCTTTCAAACTTCAACTTTGACTTTATTATAGTACTTATTTCCTGAACATCAAACATTTATCAATGTGATACAGTGCAAATAATATAAAAAAAGCAGAGAAGAACATAGATGGCATAGAGGGTTAAGGCTGTGCACTGTAATTCCTGTGGTACATGGATTGATTCCCTTACTTGCCTACTGTATGACCTTGAGCAAATCACTTAACTAGACACCATTTCTGGGTTTCCCTTGAAAAGGAACTGCGGGTCTACATGATTAACTAATTATCATATTTATTATACTGACTGTATAAACAATATCAAAAACAGCTGTTGTTTAAATATTATAATATTGGCTGATAATGTATCAACAATGCTCCAGAGTTAAAAGTGACATTCCACACAACAGTCAAATATAGCTCGTTGCTCCCATAAACCAAATGTTTCAAATAGCCACATTCAACATTCTGGTACAGTGCTGAGAGGAAGGATGAAATATCTGACTACACCAGGGATGAAGGAGGAATTAAACAACCACTGGAAAACACTGAAAAATAATCCAGGACAAAGTACAGCCTAAAATAATATCAGAGAAGAGTTTTGGAAAACTACCCAAACACCTCAAACATCTTCAAATGACATCTGGAGACATTTTTAAAAAGCCAGGCATAGTCAAAGTTTATTAATTCACAACGGTACCAATAAAAGCTTGCATAACAATGTCCAGAACTCAGCAGCCGGACAGAAATAATACAACTGCAATACGTAGCAAGATGAAATGGTGAGCAGCCCTCAAAGTAATAAGTATTTAAGTCCACTGCAGGAATTATAATAACAAACTGCTGTTAAATAAGGCAATATTCAGACTCTAGATAATAAAATAACATGGAAATCTGTCCAAATGTTTTTATAGGCAGCCTCCTGCCACCATCTCATGATATGCACAATGTAATACTTTATATTACATTACATTTTTAATTGCAGAAGCAAACATCTATTTAGGCTGACCTTTAACAGTGTTTTGTCCTAACTTTTCATCACCTCTTTCATGCTAATACCTCAGTAACTTCCCTGGGAGTGCATCCACAAGTCAACATTCCTCTTTATGGACATGTACTATTTTAGACCTAGAGAGAATTTTGCAACTAATCAGCTGAATGTGTCCCATCATTCACCTCCTTTACTTTCTACTCAGTTCAGTCCATTCATATGTCCATTCCATGATTTTATGCACCCCTATCTTGTTCCCTCATTTACTCTGATCTGTACCGGGAAGTGCTACTCTAAACTCAGCTCTTATATTTTCCTACCCTACAGCCTTTTGGTGGCTTTCCTCTGGACTCCTATGAGGTGCCTGATCTCCCTGTCCTTATGTGGCCCCTAAAACAGCATCCTGTATTCAGCAAATGGCTTGACCAGTATGACAGAGGTGGATCATTATCCATTTGTTTTGGAGTGCATGTCCTTTAGGATATATCATAGAATTCCACTGTTTACTACCACTTCCCTATACCTCTGCTTCTGGTAGACTAGTTAGGTCCCCAGCTGATATTTTGCACCACATTTGCTGTTTTTTATTGCTCTGTTGCCCTTAATTCCACCAGCAGCCATACTTCTCAACTGTACAGATTTTCACAAAATGTCCAGATTTTTCCCATATATTTGTGGCCCATTTTTCATAAAATTGTGTTTGCTGGCAAATTAGTGGCAAATCATTAAAGATTAAAGTTAGAAAATAATGACAGACATTTGAGTTTCAGGGTTCATACTCTTCAGAAAATCCATGCAAATTAAAAACCTGTTATTCTATCAACTTTCTAAGTCTGTAATAGCAATATTTAAAAACTGTCCCTATTTTGGGGCCTTTGTCCCACTTTTATTTATGACTTTCTCCAGATTTCTTGCTCTAAGATGTTAAAAGGTATGCCAGCAGTTGATACTCTGTAGTAGGATTGCTATTGCCCAGACACAGTATTTTGCAATTGTTTGTACTCAACTTCTGCCTTTCAGCCCACTTTGTCAGCTTTTCCAAATCCTTACTTAGGTTCTTCCTTCCAGTCCATTGCGCTCTCCTTTCTCTTACATAGGTCTAAAACAAACGCATTTAAGAGTACCAGAACCAGGACAAACACTTGCAATACTCCACTTGGCACTTTCCTTATTCCTGACATGTCTGTCATGTGTCACTCTGCATCTTATCATTTAACCATGTTATATATTTAATGTTAAACCCAAGCCAAGCCCCTCCATTCTTCCTAATGACTACCTTCACATGATGAGTCACAGGCCTTAGTGAAATCCAAGTAGACCACATCTCAGATATGTTCCTGTCAAGCTGTTCAGTAGCTTGGTCATAAAACAACCGGATTTGGTTTGACTAACAGCTTCTTCTGGTCATGGATCTATGTAGCGTGCTGTCTTTGTATTGTTGCACTTTAGAAAACCAGTCAGCCATTCCTCCAGTACACTCTGCATGACTTTGCTTCCTAATTCTGTTAAGCCAATAGATATGTAGTTCTTGGGAATGTTCCTATGCTTTGCCTTCAGAACTTATACAGAATTTTTGTCTTCCAGTCCTCCAATACTTTTACAGTGGTTGGTTATTTACTGAAAATCTCCATCAGGTAAGCTGTTAGTACACTGACAAGACTGCTGACAACTCTGGGAAGCAGCCCATCTGGTGTCTGTGATTTATTCTCTATTAGATAAGCCAAATCCCCTCTTGGTATTCTCCATTCTTATTCTCTCTCCCCACTCAGTCCTGCTTCCATCTCAACATGTCACCCTCTTCTTGCCTTCATTCATGAAGATAGAAGCAAAATATTTATTCAATACCTCTGACCTTTCTATCTTCTTTGGACTTCCTCCCATCTTTACACAGTTTGGACAGGTCTGTCTTACCTTTCCTTTCCTCTCCTCTCCTCTCCTCTCCTCTCCTCTCCTTTTCTTTCCTTTCTTTCCTCTCCTCTCCTTTCATTTCCTTTCCTTTCCTCTCCTCTCCTCTCCTCTCCTCTCCTCTCCTCTCCTCTCCTCTCCTTTTCTTTCCTTTCCTTTCCTTTCCTCTCCTCTCCTTTCATTTACTTTCCTTTCCTTTCCTCTCCTCTCCTCTCCTTTCCTTTCCTTTCCTTTCCTTTCCTCTACTCTTCTATCCTCTCCTTTCCTTTTCTTCTTTCTTGTGTACTTCTGTATTGCCTCCATTAACCCTTTATTTCAACCTTTTCAGTATGTGCCTTTGCTGCCATCAGAACTGTTATTGTCTTTCTGTTTGTCTCTTTGTACTGTGCCTCAACCAGCTTTATTCCTTCATCCTTGCAGACCTTGTATGCCCTGTTTTTCTTTGCCCTAAATGTTAGTTTCACCCTCATGTGTAATCAGATTCACTTTCATCTCTTGCCTCTTCCTCAACCCTCTAACCAAAGTCCTGAAATCAGAAACTCTGTTTCATTCACATACTTGTTTATTCCCTTAGTTTGTTTGCTATTCCCAACTCATCTTTGACTATGTCTCCATTTCATTTTGATTCAGTTTCATAAAATCCAACACCATCATCTTTGCCTTTGTAGTATTAACTTTTCCCCAAATTTAAACTGCAGAATAGCATGATCACTGCTGGTAAATAGCACTTTTATCTGTATATCTCTGATCTCCTCCTCCTTGGTTAGGACTCTTTCCAGAATCCTTTCCTTTTAGGGACAGTTCTGCAACAGATGGCTGAACTCCTCTTGGTAAAAGATCTCAATCATTTTCTGCTCTCTTTCTTCTCCATAGCTCAGAATCTCCCAGTATGCTCATGGCAGATCAAGATTTCCCATAACAGTATTTCCTTTTCTTCTACCCCCTCCCTCATTTATTGTCTCATCTAGTCTCTTATCCTCGTCCCTTAAATCCTGGGGGTTATATTCTGTACCGATCCAATAGCATTCTCCCTTTCTCTGCCTTAAAAATGAAGACTCTTAAACTAGGCTCTAAGCCATCTGACTCCCTTGTTTTTTCATGGGTTGTGTTTCTTACTTCTCTCATGTCACATTTGTGGTCTTCTTCAAGCAGATTGATATAAAACTTCCATCTCTCCCTTCACTGTTCTTCCTGAACAATGTATACTCAAGCACCCAGGTGTGATGGACCCAGTCTAGCACTTTCTTCCATTGTCTACTTTACATAAAATCATTTCCCTTTACTTTGGTCCATTGTCCTTGTTTATCAATTTCTTTCAACATGCCAGCTGCCAATTCCTTTACCAGTTATACTTCATCTGCCACAGTCTCATTGTTTATTGATTCTTTTTCTTTAGTAATTCTCAACCTGTTATCAGACCCTCTTTTTTGACCCTATACTGAAGCTCTCATATTTGTATAAATATATGGCATGCTCCTAATCAAATAACTTATGCAATTCACAAAGCCCCCAGAGTAGTCTTACCCAGCAAGTTAAAATATTGTTCAGTGCATGAAATATCCCTATTCTTTTAAGTTTCTCCCTTCCCTTTTATGATTAAATACAGTTATTGCAAACCAGTTCTTACCTCATCTAGATTGTTTCTAAATCTCTGTACACCTCTAATCTTTATGCCTAGTGTAATGGCTCAGTGGTTAAAATCTCTGTCTCAAATCTCCATCATCTGATATTCAAGCCTGAGCTCTGGTCACTTTCTATATCAGGCTTGCATGTATCAAACAGTTAGTTCAGATAATTAAGGCTGTCAGCTGTTTTGTGTGGTACGGGGTTTGTGTCCTTCAGTTGCCATTTGCCTACTGTGTGACTCGAAGCCAGTCACTTACCCAGGCAGCGCTCTGGAGTAATTTGGAAACTTCAGTGGTCTCCTGGATTATAGGAATAGTAACTGCCTAATAACCCTTATTAACAGGATTGGAGAAGGGTAGATAGTTTACATTTACATAAATGCATTCCTTAAGTAATTAATTTATTCCTGAACATATAATCACTGTTGTCTTGTTAACTTCACAAGAATGTACTCTTCTCCACATGAACTCTCCTTTTACTAACTAGCATTAAGAAATCTATCTCCATCTCATGATTTTAACTGACAGACAATAGTGGTTACTGCCCATATAAAAACAAACATGAAACATGTTAATATTATCAGAATGTTATGTGTAGGTCCTCAGATGTACACACTTTGGTACCAACCTTTGAATTATACCTATAGTTGTATGTGTTTCATGATAGTCACCCAGCACGCATCTAAAACTAGACTTAACGTAAACTTATGTCTAGCATCTGTTGCTAGATGGTAACAGAGTTATCATAAAGCTCTTTCTCTTATTTAGTCTTTGTTTTTCAGTCAAGGCACCTCACATCCCTCAAACTTATATATTTACTAAGTCTGAGATCACCATACCTCAAAAAAATCTTCCTAGAAAGGGCAATCTTAAACTGGGTGTATAGAATCCATATTTTGCTCATTCTCTCTTGCTGTTCTGTGGCAATCAGTTATGAGGCCTGGAATATCAAATGGTTACACTAATTAGCCACAGGGCATTTGGTTTCTATGAAAACCCAGGCCTCTATATCTGAATGACCTTGGCTAAAGTCTCATCTAGGTGATGGGTACCATATGAATGAGATTAAACTATGGTTGAAGGCATCATCTTATGATAGGAAAAGAACAGTTATATTAAGAAATTGATGCATGCCTGAAATTCAATATTGGAGCAATAGAATTGGGAAAGAAAAAAAAAAACATATTTGGAGGGTGCAAAAGTATGCTATTTCAAAATATGGAGGAGTATGAAAGCAGGTGAAAGACTCAAAAGTGCAAAGGTAAAATGTTTTAAAACATGCAGGTAGAAAAAAAGAGAAAATTTGACCTGTGTATGGTAGATGTAGAAGTGCCTAGTGCATGAAATTGGCTTCTAGAGACTGCTACATATTGTATAACTATATCATAAGCAGCTAAGATTTTTTAAAAGGAGGAAAGAAATACAATTATTGCTATCCACAGAGAGTTCATTTAGAAGCTTCTGACAGGTGAAACTACTGTGTACTGAGCTATCTATTCAGATAAGGCTCCACATCTTCAATATTTCATGAAAAAGAATGTCACATGTTTGAATGCAGCTGCATGCTGACCTTTGGCAGTAAATCTCAGGGAAAAATCAAAGTGGTACACTGGAATAAATGCTGACAATTCTGAAGCTGAAGCCATAGACAGAAGTCAGCTAACTGGATTTTTTGGTGTGCATACAGAATGTGACATACAAAGAGAAAATACTGTCACCTATCATTTTTGTTTACCTTGGCAAGTTATAAAGGAAAATGTTTTTTTAATGAGCTAAAACTTTTGTTATTTTATGAATCTAAGACTAAAATTATATGAAGATCCTTCAGTGGCAAAAGAAATTAGCATTAATAAACTAATGAACTCAACTTGAACAGTTTATTTATATTGCTGATGTGCTTCAGACTGTTAAATATGAGACAATTATATGTCCTGGAAGCTCTGTAGCCTGGGATCTTTGTCAGGGCTATATGCATAATGCAAAATGTCAAACTACCTAGTAGCATTAATTGCAATGTTTCTAAAAATAAAAATGATTATCCACTAATGAATTCCCCAAATAATCATGCTGAATAACCACTGCATATATTAAACCAACTGTTCTTTATGTAAGCCATCCATGGACTTCAGAATTAGAAAAGGACCAACTAAAAATCAATGCAAAGTCCTTTGATTGCTGCAAATCTATATTCTCAATAACACAGAAATCAACCTGCAGACAAATACTGATCTAGTTAACTATAACGGACAACGTTCCAACTATCATAACAAGTATTTTAGTGTGAAAAATGCACGCAACAACCAGCTGCAAATAAAACAGATGAGGGAGGTTAGAAGCAAAATCAGTTTATATTATTATTATGTTCTCTATAAAGAACTCAAAGAACATAGTAACTATTTTGCAGGGTGTAGTGTGATGAAACAGTCTCCATTAGTAACAGTCACAGTAATATGTTTAAGTAGTTTAAGTCATTAGATGCTTTTTAGCTTGCTAAAACAGTGGAAAACTAAAATGACTAAAAATGTGTACTAATAAGCACTTAACACATTGCATTAATGGGTATAACTGACATGCTTTGCGGACATAGTACATATGCATACTGTAGCATATACCACAGCCCTATAGGTTTACAGGTAAGAACTAAGCTAACTGCCTTTGCAGGCCATTTTAAGCTTAGCCAATTACCCTTCAAAGATGAGAACCAAACACTATACATTGTGTCTGTGAGCTAGACACTTTAACCATTATACCATTCCCCTCCTTATAAACACAATACCCATACAAATGACACAGGACACAAAAACAGTGTAAAACAAATTACACGTGTTGTTTTGAGTAGAGTTAGTACACTAGGAAGAAGCTCTCCTTTTCAGGTATGGCCTGGAAGAATGCAGACATACTTATTTTTCCAACAAATTTTATTAAATATTATACAATAAATGCTCATTATGGTAGCATTGTTGCCTCACAGCAAGAAGTTATCCTGTTTGATTCTTGACTGTAGTGCCTTCTGTGTGGTGTCTGCATGTCCTCCCCCTGGTCGAGTGGCCTCTGGAAGAAATGCGTGAATGGGCATGCCTTCTCTGAAGGCTGAGCGTCGGGCTGGCAACTCGGCACCATAAAAATCTACTGCCAATCATTAGCAGACCGAAGTTCTGCTGTGGTGACCCCTAACTGGGAAAAGCTGAAAAGACAAACAACAACTATTCAAAAATGAGCACACTGATTGGACAGTCCAGCTAGCATGCTCATTGTAAACTGAGCATATACAAATAAAAAAAAAGTCTGGCTACTGATGTATCATTGAGTGACCAGACTTTATATTGGCATATGCTCATAGACATTGGCAACCTACAGACACTGGGAACCCAATTTGGTTTTGTCAGGGGGAAAATCATGCCTCTTCAGCCTGACAGACTTTTTTGAGAAGGTAACCAAGACAATGGATGAAGGGAAAATAGTGCATACCACCTATCTAGATCTGGCTAAGGCATTTGGTACAATACCCTGTTCAGATATTATAGACAAACTCATTGATCTAGACATAAACCCATTCATAATATAACAAATTGCCAGCTGGCTCACAGATAGGACCCAAGAAGTCAGGATTGATGAGACCACCTTCACCAAGTGACAGGTCACCAGCAGATTACAACAGGACTCCATGCTGGGCCCACTCTGGTTTGGCATCTACTTCTTGGACATTAAGGTTAATCTCATGGGTTTCTGGTTCACTAAGTTTGCAGATGTTTCCAAATTGGGAGATATCATAAATTCCCCCCATGACACAAGAAGGTCTAACACAGACAAATGACTGGTGCCAAAGCCACAGATTAAAACTCAATGCAAAGAAATACATTATAGTGCCCTTTGGGAAAACATCAACCTAGGCCATTTACTTCATTACTTAGACACCCCTAAGAGTTGACCCAGTAGTTAAAGATCTGGAGACATACATAGACAGCAGTCTGGCCTTTGACCAACATGTAGCGAAGGTGGTAAGAAAATAATTCTATGCTGCCCAGTTTATAAATAAGGGTGTGGCATCCAAGTCCAAGGAAATTATAGTATCATTCTACTTGGCCCTTATCAGACCCATCACTGAGTACATTACTCCCTTTTGCATGTAACTGACAAGGCATATGCAACAAATGGAATACCCACAGAGATTCTACAGATCACATAAGAGCCCTATCTCCTACAGGTTGTTGAGAGGCAATCTGTGCTTAGCACCTAAGGCATCTTTTTATCCAGCCCTGATGGAACTTTTGTATATCCTCAAAATGAATAGCACCAGATACACTAGATTCAGCGATTTAAACTTTGGTTTTGACATAAATAGAACATACTGGTGAGAAAGATATGTTTCTCAAAGGATCCTCATGCTCTGGAATAGGCTCCTCATCCATGTGAAGCAGAGTTCATCCCTAACCCTATTCAAATGAAACCTTCACCATAGGATGGGAAATTGTAAATTGACCCCTGCACTGGCCCCAGCATCTCTTATAGACAGAGGCCTGCAGTAAACATTCCCTAACCAACACCCCCCACATAACATTTTAGCAAACCCTCAGCTAACATACCCTCCAATTTAGACACACACATGTTACAAGGGGACACAACTGGATTGGGCTGCACGGCTAGCCTTCGAAAGGCCCTGGTCATTAGTCTAGTATAAACTTATGAACCTGTGACATAGCAAAATATGAGAAAACTAAGGTACATTCTGCAAAACTAAACAAACAGAAACTTACTTGATTTTCCTTATATATTTGCACTTTCTAAAACTAGCAACAGAAATTCTGTGTTCTTTGTCACTTCTGCTGCACTGATGTACTGTGCAAGCATGGGAACATACGTTCCATACGCATGCGCAGTACATCAATATGGGGAAGACAATGTAGAAGAACAATGCCCTTACACAAATACAGTATTTAAAAAAGGTAAACAATTTTTTTCTTAAATAATATAATTGTATAAAGCGACAATCCACTCCTGTTTGTGGGTATATCAGGATTTCCCCATGGTTGGCTTTGTTTAATCACTCATGCTTCACTCATGCAGAGTCATGGATTATCACTTAATAGAAGTGTTAGGCATTCATAAATGGAGTTATGCAATGGGTAGTGTAGATCTCTTGTACAAAATTTGGACCAAACCACAAAAGGAGGGGGGGGGGTATCAATATTCGTCAAAGATACCCACACCTCCAGGTTGGTGGCACAGCACGAAGCATCAGAGACTATCCATGTGCAACTAACAGTGGGTAAAACTGCCTTCCAGTTTATAGCCTGCTACAGACCACCCTCCCAAACCCAGGAACCCCACTCGGCCTTCCTGAGAACACTGGAAAATATGAAGGTCTCTCCAAACACCATTATATTGGGCGACTTCAACTACCCTAATATAGACTGGGAGCATTACTCTAGCTCCAACACCCTAGCCCAGAGGTTCCTAGAATTTATAAACTCAAATGCTATGGAACAACTTGTTGCCACTCCCACAAGAGGGGAAAACATACTGGACCTGATCATCACCAACATGGGGATTCTATGCTCCAGACCAGAAGTGTATCCCTCACTGGTAAGATCAGACCATAAACTAATCTCACTAGATATTCACATCCCGACCCCAGCCCCTGCCCAGAAAACCACAGTGAAAAACTTCTCTAAAGCAAATTTCACACTCCTCAAAACTGAGGTGAAATCCTTCAAAGCCCCCAGGCCTGTGAAAAATACGGCTCAGACCGCAGAATCCTTTATAAACACATTCTATGAACACCTTCAGGAATGCATGGATCATGCAATCCCAAATAAAACCAAGACTCAATCCTCCAAGGTTAGGTGTCCTGTCTGGTGGACCCCAGCCATAAACAAACTATACAATAGAAGGAGGAAGCTACTACATGATAGAGCAAAATCCCAAAAAGGGAAGGCATCTCTGATCAGTATTAGCAAAAAAACTACGGGTACTCATAAAATCGTCTAAGGCCAGCTTTGAGAGAAAAATTGCACAGGACACTAAGGATAATCACAAGGCTTTCTTTAGTTATGTTAGGAACCTGGGTGGGAATTCCCAGATATGCTCAGAATTAGTCCAAAATGACAAAAAATACACCAAACCCACAGACATGGCCAACATCCTCGCTGACAGGTTCAGCACAAACCCCCCCCTTCCCCACCAAAAGGGCAAATATCTATCCCAGCAGTGTGCTGCCCCCCTGACATCTCAGATGCTCAGGTAAGAGCCGCCCTCTCCAAAGCAAAAAACACAGCATCAATGGGACCAGACAGTGTCCCGGGCTGCGTCCTACATGAACTCCAAGAAGAACTAAACCCAAACATAAAACTACTGTTCAATCTCAGCCTTACTACAGGATATGTACCCAAAGAGTGGCATACAGCAACAGTGGTCCCTCTCCACAAGGGTGGTGCCTCAACGGATCCTGGAAACTATCGCCCCATAAGCCTGACTAGCTTGGTCTGCAAAGCTATGGAAAGGATCATCATGGACCTCATAAATAAAGATATTGGAGACCTACAGACACTGGATCCCACCTGGTTCAGCTTTGTTAAGGGCAGATCCTGCTTCTTAAACCTGATCGATTTCTTTGAAACAGTCACCAAGGCCATTGACGAGGGGAAGGTGGTCCACACAGCCTACCTGGACCTTGCAAAAGCCTTTGATACAATATCCCACTCGGGCATTATAGATAAGCTCACCAGCTTAAATATAAACCCCTATGTCACTAGATGGGTTGCAAACTGGCTCAAGGACAGAACCCACATGGTTAGAATTGCTGGAACCATGTCAGACTCCAAACCAGTTACAAGTGGCATCCCACAAGGCTCAGTCCTGGGACCTCTCTTGTTCGGTATATATTTCTCGGAGGTACAGGCTAACACGGAAGGACTGTGGCTGTCCAAGTTCGCAGATGACTGCAAACTGGGCACCATAATCAACTCTTCAGCCGACACAAGCATCCTACAAAAGGGCCTCATAGAAACACAACTGGTGCCAGAGCCATGGCCTCAAGCTAAATGCAAAAAAGTGTATAGTCATCCCCTTTGGCAAAACAAAGTGCCCACAAATTACCACATAGGTGGTAATCCATTAAGTACGGAAGAAGTAATTAGGGACCTGGGTACCCAAGTTGATAACAATCTCTCATTTGACAACCACGTGGCCAAAGTGGTTAGAAAAACATTTTATATAGCCCACCTAATCATGAAGGGATTCACATCTAGATCAGGGGAGGTCATCGTGCCTCTTTACTCATCCCTCATCAGGCCCATAATTGAGTACAATGCCCCTTTTGGGATGTACCTTAACAGACACCTGCAGCAATTGGAAAGACCCCAAAAGTACCTCACCAAGAGGATCAAAGGGCTCAAACAGATGCCATATGCTGCCCGGTTAAAGAAGCTCCAGCTCTACTCAGTGGCATACCGCCTGCTCAGAGGCAATCTGTGCCTGACGTATAAAGCCATGTCCAACCCGTAATTAATGGACATGCTGCACCTCAGAAAATCCAAATCCCATCGAGCTACGCGCTCGAGAGACTTGAACCTCAGCACTGAAATAAATAGGACATGCTGGAGGGACGGATTCATAACCCAGAGGCTCCCTTCACTCTGGAATAAAATCCCGTCCAGGTTAGGCAGAGTCCCTCATTGACTCTCTTTAAGAAGAATCTTGGTGAGTGGATGGGAGATTGTAGGTTTACCCGGGGTATCACTTCTGTGTCACTGTTAGACAGAGGCAGAGTATACTAACCTCGAAAAAGGGCATAGCAAAATTCATTTAAAATGGGTGGTGAAAGCCAAACACATTCTGGCTAGGCTTATAAATGCCCTAAGGCAGATAGCCTAGTATGAACCTATGAACCTAAAAACAAAACAAAAATGTGAAACGTAGTGGATTTCAGTATTTGCAACACTGCAGATATTGAAACTGGACAAATTCCAACATGTGAACATAACAGTGATATAAATTTGTTCTACATCTTGCCCTACTCTACTTTTATAATTGCTTTTTCATTTGCATATTTTAGGGATTTTTTTTTTCATATGTGCCACTTCCTTACTTCAAAAATTCATCTCTTTTAAAAACCTAACATAAAATTTTAAGCCAATTTTAAAACAATGTTGTTCCATCTGTTGTATTGTTCATTATATCTACTATTCTATTTGCCTCAGTTTCATGCACTGTGGTATGGAAATTATTTTTCCATCTGCTTTCTCCCACCCAGAGAAAGTAACGAAAGCCAAGATCACACAAGTCTGACAATTCCTGCAGAGCATTACCTGTCTAAGTTGTTCATAACCTGCTCCCTGTAGTCAAGGGTATAAGGTTTGATTCCTCCAAACTCTGTTTGCCTTCTTTGTGATTCTGAGCAAGTTACTTAACCAGATACTGCTCCAGATCACCCTGAAAAGGGACACTTGCAAAAGGATAAGTGTACTATGTGCTTCCCTCAGGAAATCCTCTAAGGCATTTAACACTAATCTGCATAAGGGTATCACTGACAAACTGAAAACATTCAATCTATACATAGTAGTTAAGTAGCAGAGCATGTAGAGTCAAAGTTAAAGTGTCTGTGTGTGTGTGCGTGCGTGCGTGCCTGCATGCATGCGCGCACGTGTGTGTGTGTGTGTGTGTGTGTGTGTGTGTGTGTGTGTGTGTGAGGAAGGGGTACCCCAAATGGCTGTGTACTGGAGTCACTTTTTTTTTAAACAAGGAGCAATTTTTTATTGCAAGAGATGCAAAGTATCAATGCCAAGTAAAAGAAACTCTGCTATCTTCATGTATGGTGCACTTAATCATTTTGTACTGAATGCTGGTACAGGCATAAAGTCGTCTTATACAGTACTAATTACTAAACATTTATCAGACATTCAGTGCTTATACATTTCACTCAGAACTAGATTATGGTCAAATGGGGTCCTAGGCAGGGTAAAGAAAAAAACAGAACACGTGAAAAAGCAGATTGTTTGTGAATAAAATGTATGCAGTGACAGGTGGCTAGACTGTAAAAGTAGCTGACTCCAAATCCAGCTTCAGACAAGTGGAGTACCTCAGGGTTCAGTCCTGGGACCGCTCTTCTTTGGCATCTACTTCTATGAAGTACAGGCCAACACTAAGGGACTCTGGCTAACAAAGTTCGCAGATGACTGCAAACTGGGAGCCATCATTGAACCCCCAAATGATGTGGATATTCTACAAAAGGGCCTTACAGAAACAGATGCTTGGTGCCAAAGCCATGGGCTCAAGCTCAATGCCAAGAAATGTATAGTTATCCCCTTTGGTAAAAAACATGTACACGTGAATTACCACATAGGTGGCAGTACACTAAACATCAAAAGTCTGATGAGAGACTTAGGGACACAGGTGAACAGTGGTCTCACCTTTGAAAACCACATCGCCATAACAGTCAGGAACTCCTTCTATGTAGCACACCTCATCACTAAGGGCTTTTCATCCAGAAAAAAGGAGGTCATTGTCCCACTGTACTCATCACTCATTAGACCCGTTATAGAGTACAACGCCCCATTTAGTATGTCCCTCACAAGACATCTGCAACAGCTGGAAAGGCCACAGAAATACCTCACTAAAAGAATCACAGGTCTATATCAGATGCCCAATGCTGACTGTCTAAAAAAACTCCAGCTATACTCTGTGGCATATCGTCTACTCAGAGGCAATCTCTGCTTAACAGACAAGGCCATGTCAAACTCTGAGCTGTTGGACATGCTCCACTTAAAGAAATCCCAATCCCTCAGAGCCACACGCTCCAGGGATCTAAACCTTGTCATCACAATGAACAAAACATGCTGAAGGGATAGGTTCCTGACCCAGAGACTCCCCAGACTCTGGAATGGACTGCACATACATGTCAAGCAGAGCACCTCCTTGGCCCTCTTCAAAAGGAACCTTGATGATTGGATGGGAGATAGGAAATTCACCCCGAGGATCATGTCAGTCACCCTGCTAGACAGGGATCCAGGGAAGTAAATATTGTAGGAAGAAATATCCAGGGAATTGTTATGGCTAGGCTTGTATAGGCCCTAGGGCTGATAGCCTAGTACCAACCTATGAACCTACTATCCCATGGAACAGATCCTCAATGCTCTGTCTAAGGCCAAGTGCACTGCACTGATGGGCCCAGACAATATCTCAGGATGCCTTCTAAATACCATGAAATGTGACCTATCAGGCCTTCTAGAGATCCTATTTAACCGTAGCCTCCAAACAAGCTTCATGCCTCACAGGTGGCTAACAGCAACAGCCATACCTCTGCACGAAGGTGGGCTATCTATTGATCCCAGAAACTACAGATTCATAAGTCTCATATGCAAAGCCATGGAAAGAATTATCATGGAAATGATCAGTAATAACATAGGACATCTCCAGACACTGGACCCAATCCAATTTGGTTTCATCAAGGAGAGGTCATGCCTACTCTGCCTGGTGTACTTCTTTGAAAAGTTCAAGAAAACAATTGATGAGGGCAAAATGGTTCACAGTGTCTACCTTGACCTGGTCAAGGCTTTTGACGCAATACCCCACTCAAGCATTGTTGACAAACTCAAGAGGTTATGTATAAACTCTTATGTCACCCAGTAGATAGTCAGCTACCTTACAGACAGGACCGAGGAAGTTAGAACTGGGGAGTCCACCTACACAAAGAGGCCAGTCACAAGTGGAGTCCCTCAGGGATCAGTTTTGGGATTGCTCCTTTTTTGCATTTACTTCTCTGCCTCTGAAGTCAAGGCCAATGTCAAGGGTCTGTGACTGACCAGATTTGCAGAAGATTGCAAATTAGGGGCAGTTATAGAATCCCCACCAACATTGATACTCTCCAGGAAGGGGTGACACATTGGGAAGTCATCCAGACCTGATAGCTATCATACAGACAACACCCCCCCCACCCCAGAGTCAACCAAGTAGTCAGGGCCTAGGGACACAGGTAGACAGTAATCTAGCCTTTGACCGTCATGTGTCTACAATAGTGAGGAAATCATTCTATGTTGTGCAACTTATAAACAAAGGTATGGCATCTGGGTGCAAGGAGATCATTTTTCTACTACATTCAGCATTCATGTGATCTATTATTGATTACAATGATCTCTTTGGCATGCACCTAACCAGGCACATGCAACAAGTGGAACATCCTCAGAGGTTCCTCACTAAAAGAATACAGGTTGTAAGTAACATGTCCTATCCAGACCATCTCAAAGCTCCATCCCTGGATTCTGTCTCTTATAGGTTGCTGACAGGAGATCTATGCCTGGCATACAAGGCATTGTCACACTCCTACTGCATATCCACAAAACAAACATCACCAGAATTACCCATTCTAAAGACAAACCTTGCCTGTGATATACATAGGACCTGCTGGAGAGATAGGTATTTATCCCAGAGACTACCCCGTCTATGGAACATGCTCCCCATCCATGTGATGTAGAGTTCCTCCATAACCCAATTCAAGTGTAACTTGGACAATTGGATGAGGAACAGGAAATTCATCCCTGGTTTGGCAACTATGTCTCTAATGGACACAGGTAACCTGTAAATGGTTTATCTCCAAGGCCCATGCTTACGCTTATCAAGGGTATCAGAACTTGTCAGAGATTTCGGATGCATGGCTAGGCTTAAAAAGACCCTTGTGGCTGTTAGGCTAGTAAACACCTATGAATCTTTGAACCTATGAACTTATAAACTGGGAATCCTACATCACTTCTAATGCACAAACCCCATGATTCCCAAACTTCATTAATACCAACATGCTAAAACAGTTGGTCCATTCTCCTACCAGTGGTACAAATATCCTTGACTCTGTATTCACAAATATGGGTTAGCAACATTCCTCACCCAATGTAATGTCCTTGCTTAACAGATCTGACCATAAGGCAGCATTGGTTGAAATAAAAATTAAATCTGGGGACCCAGCGAAATCAAAAACCTTTAGGAACTCTTCCAAGGCTAACCTCTCTCTACTGAGTGACACCTTGGCTAAATTCCAAACACCCCCTCCCAAAGCCATTAAATACCATAACATATGCTGAGCTATTTATAAAATCCATGGACAGCCCTATAGATAGCTGTATAGAGTGAGCTGTGCCCACTCATATTCAGAATAAAACAAATTCAAAAGACAAGCTACCCTGGTGGAAGCACAATATCAATTGGTTATACAACAAAAGATAAAAAATCTTGGCCAAGCAAAGGAGGAACAAAGACCAACATGCTAAAAGCCCTCTGACCAATTTAAACAGGCAAAGGGAAATATGCAAGAATGCGCAGAACTTATTGTAAATGGCATAAATCACACTGAACCAGAGGCCATTACCTACCTTTTGGCTGACAGGTTCAGCTCAAATCCCCCCCCACTCCCCCTTCAATAAGCCAACAAAATACCACATACTGCAATCACTCAAACCATTACTAGGGAACAGATCATCAATGCACTTTCCAAGTCTAAAAACACTGTATCAATGGGCCCCAATAGCTTCCTGTGATGTTTACATAAAACATGAAAAATAACATGAAACATGACATGTCTGGTCAACTTGAATCCCTTTTCAGCTGGACCGTACAGTCAGGTTTTATATCCAAGGAATGGAAGATGGCTACAGTTATTCCCTTGCATAAAGGAGGTCCAACCACTCATCTGGTAACTACAGGCCCATAAGTTTGACCAGCCTCATATGTAAGCCATGGAGAGAATCATCATGGACATGATAAATGAGGACATAGGTAACCTAAAAATGCTGGATCCATCACAGTACTGATTTTTTAAAGGGAGGTCATGCCTATTAAATCTGGTGGACTTGAGTGTCACCAAAGCAATGGATGAGGGCAAGACTATGCACTCAGTTTACCTCGACCTGGCCAAGGCTTTTGATACAATACCCCATGCAGGTATTATAGACAACCTCAGCAAATTAGGCATAAACCCTTTTATCACCCATTGAACAGCCAACTGGCTTACTGATAGGACCCAGGAAGTCAAAATAGGTGAGGCCAACTCCACCAAGAGGCCAGTCAGTAGTGGAGTCCCCCAGGGTTCAGTACTAGGCCCACTCCATTTTGGCATCTATTTCTCTGAAGTAGAAGCAAATGCTGAAGGTTTATGGTTAACTAAGTTTGCAGATGATTGCAAGCTGGGGGTCATCATCGACTCCCCTGCAGACACTAGTGTTAGTGTCTTCAAGAAGGTCTATCTCTGACTAACAAATGGTGCTAAAGCCATGGTTTTAAACTCAATGCTAAGAAATGCATAATTGTACCCTTCGGGAAGTCAATCATCAGGGCCAATTAACATGTTGATAATATGCCCCTAAGAGTTGACCCTGTGTTCAGGGATCTGTGTATGCACGTAGACAGTAGCTTTACCTTTGACCATAACGTGTCCACACTGGTGAAGAAATCCTTTTATGTTGCGCAACATATAAGTAAGGACATGGCATCTAGGTCCAAAGAGATCATTATCCCACTGTACTATGCCCTTAACAGACAAATCTTGGAGTACCATGCTCCCTTTGGTAAGTATCTGACCAGGCATTTGCAGCAACTTGAGCAACCTCAGAGGGTCCTAACAAAAAGAATACAAGGCATAACAAACATGTCTTATGCAGAGAGTGTTAAATCCCTTTCCCTCTACTCAGTCTCCTATAGATTGCTGATGGGAGATCTATGCCTGGCTTACAAGGCATCCATAGACCCCATTTGTATTAATCTTCTGCATATTTGCATGCCAAACAGTACCAGAAATACAAAGCCTAGGGACCTGAATTTTGTCTGTGACTTAAACAGAACATGATGAAGAGACAGCTATGTGTCCCAGAGATTGCCCTTCTGTATAACGGGCTTCCCATCCATGTGAAGCTGGGTGTGACTGTTACTCAATTTAAATGCAACCTAGACCAGAGGATGGGGAATAGGAAATTTACATCAAGCCTAGAACCTATGTCCCTTATGGACAGAAGTAGCTTATAAATGCCTGGCCCTTGATGTTCTATTTGGATACTGGACATCATTCTTTTGGGAAAACTCGGCTAGTCTTAGAAAGGCCCCCTGGATTATTAGACTAATAACAATCTATGAATCTATGAAAAGACAACGTCTAACACCATACATACTGTCACTTTCAGTGGAGTCTCAAAACTAAGCCCCTAAGGTAAGGCTCCATTTTGATATACTGATGCCCCTCTAACCAGACTGAACAAGGAGAAGACAACTGTTAATTGCTTATCTGGAGCCAGGATCGGACAAATCGTGCACTCATTTTACACCACTCTACAGGTACCAGTATTAATTCTGTCATAGTCCATGTAGGTGTACATGACCTGAGATGTACCTTCCTGGACTATATGAAGCGAGACAATAATGAGCTTTCATACTATGTCTCTCAGGCTGGTATGTGCCTAGCACTGAACAGCATATTGCCATCACAGAGGATGAGGCCATACTATGAGCAAAAAGTGATTGATTTCAACAACTGTCCTTTTTTTTCTTAAACTTTTTTATTAAATTATCACTTAAGTCATAGACAAATATACAGAAAAGAAAATAAGACAGTTTAATATGTTCCATTTAAATACAATATACAGCAGATATACTTTGTTTGCTACTATCATCAGTCCAATATTATAAAAAAATTGCTGAATTCCTGCTTTCCCTTAGATATTACTCCTCCTCCTCCTGAACATTATTATGCATGCATTGTTCACATAATTTTCATTTATTCTGTGTAATTTGCTCCTTACCTTTTCCAAATATAGTTCTTTTATCTCGTTTATAACATTCAATACCTCAAATATGGATGGTGTAGACTTTGAGTTCTATTTTTTAATAATTGTTTTTTCTGGCAGCCATCAGAATTACCTTTAATAAGGCCTTATTATATCTAGGCAATTCAGATCCTGTATCCCAGCTCAAAAGAATAATTTCCTAACTTACAGCCATTTGCTCACCCAATATATTTCTGATGGTACTCTGGAATTTTTTTAAATCTGTCAACTCATTACAGTCCCAATGCATATGTTCCCAGTTACTGCTTTCTTCTCCATCACACCTCCAACATTTGTTATCTACCTGAGGAAAATTCTTTGAAGTCTGCTTGGGGTATAAAAATACCTATACGTACAGTATAACCTGTTGCATCTCCTAACATTCTTTCTTTGTTAGTAACTTCTGCTTAAACTAACCTCCTAAACCCTCAGCTCTACTACTATAGCCCTACTATAGCCCCCTCCTTTCTCTCCCCCTCCCATTCTCCACGCTATTTATCTTCCCCCCACACTTCCTATCAATGTCTGTACATTTTCCTTCTTTTGAACAAACATTATCTTTTTGTTTTTACTCTTATATGTAGTAAATTTAGGCCACTGCTATCAGTGCAATCCTTAATGTTCATAACTTTTTTCTTTTATTTTGCTCTTTATAATTAATTTCATATTTGCATTGTTATTTTTAATAGTTTTTCTCCTGTATGTTTATCTTTGCTTATGTTTGCTGGGGCTCTTTCCCCTTGGGTCTCCACTGAAAATGGGTTGCTTACTATCAATGCGATGTAAATAGTTAATAACCTTTTCTTTTTTACAATTATTTAGTATTGTGATTGTTATTTAATATTTGTATATTGTCACTTTATCTTTACTTATGCTTGCTGGGGCTTTCCCCCTCAGGTCTCCACTGAAAATGGGTTGCTCAGTTGGACTAACCTGGTTAACAAATGTGAAATAAATGTGAAATAAATAAATAAATAAATAAATAAATAAATAAATAAATAGCTATGGAAATGCCTCCATGCAAAGATTCTAAACCTTCTGGGCTTGGATGCATGCTTGGGGTCCATGCATATGTCTTCCCATTGTTTTCTTGTAAATTGTTTTTCCAGTCTCTCCTTCCAATCTTTTCTAATTTCCTCTGATTGATTCTTGTAGTTATCATGCAATATTTTATATGCCCTACTAATTATCCCCTTTTTTAGCAGCTGTTTTTGTTCTAGATTCAGTTTAAAACTTTACAAGAGCAGGCCTTTCACTTAAAATTCCCCTATCCCCTTCTCTTTGTCTGTACTCTAAGATCAAGCTCTGGTAGGGAGGGCAGTCTCTAGCCTGTAATCCAAATGTCTTCTTGACCTCATTACACTCTATTAGCTTTCCTGCTTGAGTTATTTTCTCTCAATATCTTGGTTTATTTGCCATGTTTCTCAAGTAAATTCCAGACACCTCTTGCCCATGTTCTGTATTCCTACTTGTAGTTATCCCAATTGGTAAAATCCCCTTTCTGCATTCTCATATTGGCATAGATCTTAGAATACATTATGCTAATTTATGAATATAATGTTCTGTATGGTTGTTATCATTCCCCTTAAGGATCTGCATCTAAATTCCTACTCTATCTGTATTTCTTGAACATCCCCCTTGCTTCATCATCAACCCTTTCCATTTTGAATTATAAATTTCTGCTTCTGTTACGCATATGAGTCTTAACTGCATAGTTCTAAAATAGCCCTTCCTTCAAATCAGTTAAAGCTAAACCACCTTGTTCTACTGGAAGGATCAACTTATCCCACTTAACTCTTGTTCTCCTTCCCTCCCAGATACATTCCTCAATCCTTTATTTATTATTATCCACAACTTCTCCTCAGGTTGATAAAAGTATGCCTGACCCATATACAAGACTAAAGGGACTAAAAACATTTTCACTGCTTGTATCTTACTGCCCATATCCATAAATAAGAGTTTCCAGTTTTTCAAATTTTGTATTGTCTTTTGTTTAGTCTCTTCCTACATATCATCAGCTGCCATAACAGAAGCATTTTAATCCATACTCCTAAATACTTCATATAATCATGTCCTCATAAATACGGGTATCGCTGAACCAGTTTATATGTGGGTACATAATTTCTGGCTATTGCCTTTGTTTTATCTTCATTAATTTTGTATCCTGAAAAGCCTTGAAACTGCCTTAAAGTGCTCCATAACACTGAAATGAATTTTTTTCTGGATTTATCAGGTACAAAATAATATTATTTGCAAATAAAGCAAACTTTTCTTCATTACCACACCAATTATATGTTTGTATTTCTGAGTCCCTTATTTTCTTTGCCAATGGTTCAAAATATAAAGGAAATAACAAAGGGGGAAAGAGGACGCCCCTGCCTCATTCCCCTGTTCAAACACAGCTTATCTGAGAGGAACCCTCCCACTTTAATTCTTGCATCTGATCCTTCTAATTAACCTTATTATTGCATCAGAGAATGCAAATGCTTCCAATGTCCTTCTCATAAAATCTGAGCTTACTCTGTTAAATGCTTTCTCTACATCAAGAAACACCAACAACACATGTATTTTCTTACATTCTGCTTCTGTCTGGATCATCATTGTTCTATTAATGTCATCAAATATTTGCCTCCACTCCTCAAAACCCCACTGATTCATAGTTATCAATTTTGGCAACACCTTTGCTATTCTTTTAGCTAATATAGACATAAGCACTTTATAATTATGGTTTAAAGTTTAAATGGGTCTATATGAAGCTGGTCTGAAGGGTCTTTGTCATCTTTAGGTAACACAGCCACAACAGCTTTCTTCCAAGATATTGGTGCTTCCCCTCCTATTAAAATACTGTTAAACAAAATCTTTCAGATTATCAGTTTCTTCCCTCCTAATTTTCAAACTTCCATAGGCATACCATTGGTTCCTGGAGACTTTTCTGAAGACTGATTATACATCACTGTTTTTATCTCATTACCTGCTATCTTAGCTGTTAGTTGTTGAGCCTTGTCTACCTCTTACCTTGGCATAATCAAGTCTTCCATAAATGTTTCCATTTGTACTATTTCTTGATTTCCACATTTCTCTGCTTTATATAAATTTTCATAAAATATCTGGAATGTCTCTAAAAGCTCTACAGGACCTTTTGTTATTTGTCTCGTTATATGTTTCCTAAGTTTGGCAACAACCTTTTCAGCATTCAGTTCCCTAAATCATTGTGCTAAAAGTTTTTGTGCTCTGGAGTTGTTATCAAAAAATAGTTCCTTAACAGCAATCTTTCTAAACTTGTGCATACTATCTAGGTACTCCCCTATTTTCTCATAGCACTCTACATTTTCTCCTCCTCTTGTTCTGTGATATTCCCATTATTCTGCAATGCTTTAACCTTTGTCAGCCCCTCTAAATGATTTCTTATACTGCTTAACAATATCTCTTTTTCTTTTATATCTATGCCATTTTAAACTCCATTTCCATTTTATCCCAGTCACTAGCTATACCTTCTGAAAATATTTCTGTCTTCTGTAATAAATCTTGAGAATAATTTTCACAAGCCTTTCCTTAAATTCCTCTCTTTTAACTGGTAGGTTGGAAAGCACCAGTGTCTTATTATCTTAGTTTTTATTGGTACAGATCAGAAATAGTTATTGGATGTATGCTGAAGCTTTCAATTAAATGCATGTGTTTTTGTGAAGTGTAATTTATATCTAGTTTAGCTCAGTCATTGCATATTGGGTTATAGCTAGTGACTGCGATAAAATGGAAATGGAGTTTAAAATGGCAAAGAAATAAAAGACAAAGAGATATGGTTAAACAGGAAAATATATTTGAGATGGGACAGCCATCTCTCCTCTCAGCTCCCGATCACTATTGGTGTCCCACAAGGATCCATCTTAGAACCCCTTCGCTTCTCCATATTTATAAACAACTTGTCTATTTCACTCCCAACACCCTCATGTATTCAATATGCAGATGATTCAACTCTCATCTGTTCTGCTGTATCTCCAGCTGAACTTCATTCTTCCACCCAAAAAGTCTTTACAGCAGCAGAAAAATGGTTCCAAGATATCTGTCTCCTCCTTAATCCCAAAGAAACTAAATTATTACTTTTCTCTCCAACCCTTAAATCTGCCCCTCTTTCCTTTTCTATTGTGTCTGACAATGGCACTATCATTACACCTGATAGTTCCGCTAAACTACTAGGTGTTACAATAGATAATCAACTAAACTTTGATTATCACATTAACCTAACTATCAAAACTGTTAATAAAAAGATAGGTGCCCTCTATAGACTTAAGCCCTTTCTAACAGCAACCACCAGGGTGTCTTTAGTCCAAACTCATCTTATCTCTACATTATTATATGCCTCCCCATCTTTTATAAACCTTTCAAAATCTAACCTTCAGAAACTTGCCACAGCCTACCACAGCATTGCCAGGTTTGCAACAGGTTCCTCATTTCTCACACATCATTGTGTTAATCTCAAAAAGCTTGACTGGCCTGAACTTCAAAATCTCATTCTCCTACATCAATTAGTTATTACCTATAAAATTCTCCATTACCCTTCTAATACACCCATACTAAATAACCTTGTTGTCCCTTACAGGAATCTTACTTCCCTTCACTCTGCTAACAAATTATTAGTGGCCACCCTCAAAACACACAATAAAGCTGGGGTCTCCTTGTTTACAAATACCATTGGCTCATACTGGAATAAACTTCCCATAGAACTGACCACTCTAGGCTCATCACAACTTTTCAAAAAACAACTAAGAAACTATTTTAAAACTCACTGGCTATGCCCTTGCTCGCATCCTGACTGACCTCAGCTTCCATCTCTCTTTTCAGCTCTTTCCATTACTCTTCCACTTGTCCCTATCACTACCATTACCCCTCCTCTATAGTTCACATACCATCCACTTGGATATTACTTTTCCTATAAATTCTACTTCTCTTTATATTACTGCAACCTATCATCTCACCTTGTATCTAAATCACCCAGCTGATGAAATCTGTTTCTTAAAACTAGTGCCCTGACACAAAATGTTTATTAAAATTGTTAATACTGTAAATAGTTGAATAGAGTCTTCTGTGAGTTACTGCTTTATTTCTTCTTTAATTACTCTTGCAAAGATTTTGAAATAGAAATCCTCACTCTATGTTTAGTTTTGATATATTACTTTTGCACTGTTACTATGCTACTTGGGAATAGTTCTTTACATGCTTATAATTTCTATCTTAATGTGCTATTTTTGTTTATTTTTATCATTATTATTTACTAGTATATAGTGGAGCTTTTCTCCTTGGGCCTCTGCTGAAAATGGACATGTTTCCAGCCAGACTAGCCTGGTCAACAAATGTAAAATAAATTAATAAATAAATATATCATTTAGGGGGGATGACAAAGGTAAAAATATGTTTATGTAATGTATATGTAAGTTATGTCTGAGTTCCTACTACTGAATTCACATCTTCCATACCAAATATTTTTAGAATTTTTTTCAGAAATCGACCCTATTTTGTTATATTGTCTGTTCTAGATCCCACTGATACAGCCTCACTGTTGCAAATCAAATTCCAGTCCTCACCTATAAGTAATATTCCCTGCTGAAATCTGATTATTTCTCAAAAAAATTTCTTAAGCTCTGTAATGGAAGTTTTTTCTTGTAATCCTCCTACCTTGCCAATAGCACCTTACTATCACAAATCTAGCATTTTTCTCTTTTCTCCTTCATCTATCACCACTGGATGTCATCTAGCAATTAGTATAATTACTCCAATTTTCCTCTATCAGTGATATTCTACTGAATATCTATTCTGAAATTCTCTCTTTGTCAAATTCACGTTTATTTCTTTCCAAATGTGTCTCTTGCAGCATTGCTATTTGCACTCCGGATTTCTTAATACAATTCAATACTCTTTCCTTTATATCTATACCTGTAAGACCATTCACATTCCAGGATAATATGGACAGCACTGCCACCATGATAAAAAGCTATTTTTCCCACCTATTATATATAATTTGTTGAATATGTATTTCCAACTTCTGTGTCACTTGCATATACTAATGTTTGGCAAGCTGATAATTTCTTACAGTTGTTTCTTCTCATCTCAGTTTGAACCTATATCACTTTTGTTTTAAAGAAAACCTTCAAACAAACAACAACAAAAAAATAAATGTAAAACACCCCTATCTATGTTAACTTTGAACAAACACACAAAACTATGCATATCTTCAAAACATGGTTTAACCCTCCAGAAGGGAACAATTACCCAAATTGATGACTGCACCTACAGCCATTATGTCTCCTAAAATTAAGGCTACCCATGCTAAAATGCATGTTACAGCCTGTGCTCCCACGTACACTGATTGCTGTATGTTTTTATTATCTCTTTTACCCTCCCAGATATGAAAAAACAGAGTATATGCTTTTCTTTAAATAAAACTAAATTGTACACTCTTCTATTAACTGCAGTAAAGTTGTAAGGCTGCAAGGGAGGTTGTTACCTCTTTATTCACTTCCCATAATTTCAAACTTAATATTTTTTACTGAACTGCTTGCCATTGTACCTTTAAATTTTGCATTTCACCTCAGTAAAGAATACTCAGAAATCTCATGATTAGCTGATTTCACATGCAGACAGTTTGTCTCTATTGAAATATACTCAGCAATGAGTCTTTGTGATTTAACTCATAAAAGAATGCACAGCTGCCTTCAGCTGCAGACATCTCAACTCTACCAAACATTTGCCAGTGGAAAACAACCAAGCTAATATCTTTGTAGATGTAAGAAACTTCGTGTTTTCATGGCTTTCATCATGTTGTCTTATTTTTAAAGTCTACATGCTTACACTAAGACCAGTTATCAGATTAAGCCAAAGGTAGTAATCTAGAGATTCAATCTTGTAAGATAAAAAAGAAAGTATCCTTATTCTACATATAATATAATCAGTGCACTGTGCACTTTCCAGGGTCACAGCATATGAACATTAAACTTGCTTTTATCCAGCCTTTTTTTCTCTTGTTATTCTGTAAAACCGATATGTATTATAACTAAAGAAAGTAATAAATCAAAACAAACGCAAAACAGCGACCATCAAGAATAAAAACCAATCTTTACTAAAGAAAGTACCTGTTTACTTTAATATCTTTAACACATACAATAGTCACTGAAAAGACTCCCCCACATTCAAAATACTCCTGACTACACACACAGCACAAAACTGTTACTGCATATAACACACAATTTATATTATGTAATGATTTATACAAATACTGATAAGAACAAAAATTGTCTTACTTACAGTGACTTTTCCCCCTTTTACTGTCCTTCTAAACATCAGTAATAGAAAGTGGGTTGTATGCTTTACAGTCCACCCAAATGTTTAACAAAGTCAACAAAAGTCCAGTGTTTTTCAACCACTTTTTCTAGCAAAAAACATATTTCACAAATTTGATAAGATGCTTTATAGTCTTCAATTTATTCACTAATGTCATAGCAGCTGGTCTACTTCCTGTTCATCTTCATCTCCCAACATCAGACACTGGTTCATGTCCAAGGTTCTGCTAATTATTCTATTCAACTCCTGTGCTTTTTTTTCTGTCTCAAGCATTTTCCTTTGGAAGACTGGAAACGATTTCACTGTCAAAGTGTCTCTATAAGCCTTACTGTCAGAAGAATGAGAAGCAGAGTCCCCTTTTCCTTGCCAACTCACTTTTTCTGGGATAACATTTTTTATTTCCTCCTTAGCCTGTTCTGTGTCAAAAATTACTTTAATCCTCTAGGAAAAAAAATTATTTTAAGACAGCTGGATGCAGCAGCTTGAATTTCACACTTGCCTCTTGACATTCCTTGATTGCTGGTATAAATTTGCTTCTCTTCTGCCAGGTGTGCAGTGAATAATCATTTTCTGCAAATACTCTGTTGTCTCCAATTTTTAATACTTTGCTTTCTGCCATAATTTTGTCAGGATCAACTCTTTATACTGGTATGATTGCACTTTTACTATCATAGGTCTTGGCTGCTTTCTCATGGCCAGGTTTGGAGCATAAGTTCAAAGTGCCTTTTCAGTTAACAAACTTTGCTGAGGAACACCAGTCCAGTTGCTTATTTGTGCTTTCATAAAATTAGTACAATCTGTTCCTTCCATTTTCTCTGGTATGCTGAAGATATCATGTTTTCTCTGCAAACTCGGTATTCTGACTGTGCTACTTTTTTAAACAGTTCTTCTTGAGAAACCTCATATCCAACCAGTTTTTTTTTCTTTTTTCTTCATGTCAATCTCTGATTTTTGCAGTTTTATCAGTTCATCTGAATGGCTAGTTAGAGCTTCTTCTAACTTTTCCAGCCTTTTGTTGTTTGAGTTGATATTTTGCATATAAACGAACATGTTAATTGTACAATGGCAAGCAGTTCAATGTTTCATTTATTGTATCAGTGTTTCACTTATTTTAATCACTTCTGAGTACATTTGATTTAATTTTTTCTTCTAAATTACTGCAAGCCATCTCTTGAACCAAAGTTTAAGTTTGAACTGCTTTTTGCTGAACAGCTGTAGAATCCTTCCCAGATAGTATTTTCTCTTCACCTTTTCTGGTTGATTTTGTTTCAGGTTTTCCATATTTCTTTTTTGCTGGCATCTAGGCAAAGCATTTATTAGCCAGTAACTGAATTTTACCAAAAAAAAATATTTTCAATATTTTGGGAATAGAATTATTATTCATGAATAGGTGCTGTATTTTAGATTAATAAAGAAACATATAGAAATAAGTCATACTTGTCAATAAATAATTTATAACATTTTTCAGCTTTGACATGTATCATTGGAACTTTTCTGCAGAAATTCTGAGAAACCAATAAAAATTATCTTTAAAATCAGCAAGTAATACTATGTCTTCTTTATATTGGAAAATATTTACTTGGAAGTTTCTACACAGAAGGTTTTTAATGCCACATAGAATAGCCACATCTAGTAAAAAAGAAAGTATAAGATATTGCAGATGTGATAGTAAAATAGAGTTGAATTGGAAACATATGATTTTGGAATGTCTAATGATTGCTCCATTTTGGAAAGAATTTAAAAACTTTGCTAAAGCTTTATGGTCAGATAATTGTAATATTACAGACTTGTTAATCTTATTTAATGTGCCAATTCCAGATTCTATTTCTACAACTAAGATGCCTCTCTTATGGTCCATCTTGGTTGTTGCCAGAAAGATAATTACAATGAACTGAAAAAGTAAGAACTTTCTCTATTTTTCAGATTTTGTTTAGCAAAAAGTATACGTAACAAAGAAATAGAAACTTTGCATAATAGAACTATGAACATTATTCACAAGAAATTGTAGTGGCAAAAACTTAAAGACTTATTAGAAAAATATTAATGATTTTGCATAATATCATATTTTGTTATGGACTTTGTATACAGTTTAAATGTTTTAGTTAATGATTAAGTTTGAATTTTTTTGTATACATTTTTCTTTCTTTTTGTGAATTTAAAACACAATAAAAAGTAAAAAAAAATTCAATAGCACCCCTTTTTCTCAATTTCTGTTCTGAGCAATAGAACTGAAGTTATGCTGTTGATCAGTGTGCAGCTCTCTTGGAAGTCCGACTTGCGGTCTTTCTGGTGTCATTATGAAGGCATCCAGTATTTGTCAGCTTGGGAGGACATGGTTGACAGAACATGTTGTTTTGCCAAGGATGGTCTGCATCTTTCCCCTTTAGGCTGTCAAATACTGACTAAGACTTTATTCACTCCCATAGTGTCTTTTTTAGGCAATGCCAAATTAGCACGTCTACTGACATTTTAAAATCAACTCAACAGAACCTCAAGGTGTTACTGCTAAGTGCCAGGAGCCTAAATAAAAAACTACACTGACTCCAAGCCCTTCTCACACTCAAGAATATTGACATATGTGCAGTTACCAAGACAAAGTTTAAAGCAGCAGAGAGTACCCCATCAGTGCAAGGTTTCAGTGCCTTCCACACTTTTAGACCAGTAGATGCTCAGACAAGGGCTAATGTTGGAGGTATCTCAACAGACATCAATAACAAGCATACCTCTATGGTGGTTAAACAAGACGATGTGCTAGAGTTCCTCCATGTGCAGCTCACCATAGACAAAATCCCATACTATACTATATCCTAGCCAGCTATAGGTCACCTTCCATGCCCCTAGAAGCTCACAATGCATACTTGGACCTACTGGAGAAACTTACCATCTAACCTAATACCTTACTCTTGAGAGACATTAATTACCACTGTATAAACTGGGAATCTTACACGGCCTCAAATCTATAGGCACAGAGATTCCTGGACAATGTAAATGCTAACACCCTTGACAAAATAGTGAATATACCCACTAGAGGGTCCAACATACTGGACTTCATGTTCAGAAAAATGAGAGAATGCTGCACCCCACCAATATCTCACCCTCCTTGGTAAGGTCTGACCATAAATCTATCTCCTTTGAAATCAAAATCAACTCTGTAACCCATTAAAACCAGTAACAGTTAGGAACTATTCCAAAACAAATTACTTGTTATTAAGTGATGGTTTGTCAAAATTCAATGCCTTTCCAAAACCGAAGAACACACCAGCCTATGCTAAGTTATTCTCAGAAACTTTGTACAAACATGTCACTATCTGCATAGAGAAGTAAGGCCAGGACAAGCCCCAGAAACAAACTATCTTGGTGGCATCCCAAATTAAACAGGATATACAACAAAATGAAAAAAAAAATAAATATTGCATACATCAGTAGGGGTAATTCCTATGAGGATAAAAATTCCCTCATCAAACGAATATGCAGCTAAAAGGACTAATTAGGTCAAGGAAATCCAACTTTGAGGTTAAGATAACTTCTCAGGTGTAAGATAACCATAAGGCCTTCTACAGCTATGTGAGAAGCCTCAAGGGCAGCACAGAGCAATCTGCTGAACTGGTGGTTAGTGGTGGCACATTCTCCAAGCCTGGTGATGTAGAAAACTTGTTAGTGTACAAGGTCACTAAGGCAATGGGTGAGGGAATAATAGCGCATGCTCCCTCTAACCCCCAACCGTCCCCCCAAAAATAACCTCAGATATAATCCATCCAACTCTAAGTAGGAAGTTTGTACTGGATGCGCTCTGTAAAGCCAAGAACACGGCATCACTGGGCCCTGATAACATGCTGGGATGCCTCTTGAATAGTCTAAATTATGACTTAGCATGACCACTGCAGTCATTATTTAACTAGTCTTAATACAGACTTTGTGCCATGTGAATGGCTTTCAACATATCCTGAAAACTACAGACTCATTAGTCTGACCAGTCCTTTTTGGAAAGCCATGGAAATATTTAACTTGGGAATTATCAGCAAGAACATAGAAGATCTCCAGACACTGTCTCCATCTCATTTGGACTACCAAAGGAAGACTTCTATGAAAAGGTCACTAAGGCAATGGATGAGGGGATAATGGTGAATACTACCTACTGAGATCTGGCTAAGGCATTTAATACAGTACCCCACTCAGCATTGTCAACAAACTAACAGAACTAGGTATAAACCCCCTTGTAACACAGTGGATAGCTAGCTGGCTCACTGATAAAGCCCAGGAGTTTAGAACTGGTGAGGCCACCTCCACAAAGAGGGCATTCACTAGTGGAGTCCCCCAGGAATCAGTGCTAGGGTGCTAGGCCCACTCCTCTTTGACATCTACTTCTCAGATGTCAAAGCCAGTGCCAAATGGCTCTAGCTAACTAAGCTCACAGTTGATTTCAAACTGGGAGCAGTCATTGAATCCCCTCAAGGTGAGAACACCCTTCAGGAAGATCTAATACTGATAAATACTTAGTGACAAAGCCACTGCTTAAAAATCAGTACCGAGAAATGCATTATAATATATTTTGGGAAGTCTGCCACCCTGGGTAACTATCAATAAAACACCCTTAAAAGTTGAATCACTACTCAGAGATCTGGGAACCAATGTAAATAGTAACCTGGCCTTCGACCAACATGTGTAAAAGTTAGTAAGAAAATCCTTTTGTTCAACAAGCAAGGGCATGGCATCTAGGTCTGGACGGATCATCATACCACTGGACTCAGCTCTCGTCAGACCCATCATAGAGAATAATATCCCCTTCAGTTTGTACCTGGACAGATACATACAGCAACTGGAACGTCCACAAACATTCCTTACAAAAAGAATACAGGGAGAAAACACAATGTCCTATGCTGATCACCTCAATGCCCTGTCTCTTTGCTCTGTATTAAACAGACTTCTGAGAGGTGATCTTTGCCTGGGATACAAGTCATCACCAGACTCGGTTTTGATGAACCTTTTTCACATCCACAAAACAAACAGCATCTGAACTACTAGATTAAAAGACCTAAATTTTGCTTGCAAACTAAACAGAACATGTTGGAGAGACAGATATGCTTCTCAGAGAACTTCAATTCTTTGGAACAGGCTCCCCATCCATGTGAAGCACAGTTCCTCCTTATCCATATTTAAGTGCAACTTGGTCTAATGGATGGGTAATTGGAAATTCACCTCTGTTCTGGCTCCTGTGCCTCTGATGGACAGAGACAGTCAGTAAATCATGCCCTATAAATCAACTATAATTCAGATTTGTGGGTCACATTTGGGTTGCATGGCTAGGCTTATAAGGGCCCTAGTGGGTCATTAGCCTAGTATACACCTATGAACCTATAAACCTATGCCTAGGATAAAGGCACTGCATCTCATGCTGGTTAATAGAAGGTCTTTTTAGCAAGAATTGTCAAAGCCACACATTCCTTGGTGCCCACAGGGAAAGGCACTTCATGCATCCCACTAGCCTGCCTAAGGGAGACACATCTTCACAAGTTCCTATCCATTTTTTAATAAACTGCTAGCTATTGCATACACGTTTACATGATTTCTCACCCATAATGTATTTATTTATTTGTTTTACATTTGGTAACTGGGAATGTCCATCTGGACTCACAGTCCTTTTTCAGCAAAGGCCCAGAGAGAAAAGCTCCACATTTCAGTACAGTATTGGTACAAACATAACAGAGAAAAACATAAATAATAGTTACAATTTTTAAACATAATGAACAATGAACATGCATGAAAAATCTTTATATAATGAACAATGAACAAGCATGAAACTATTTATTTATGACAAGATATATAGATGTGTAGAGTTCTTGTATTAGATAAAAGTGTGAGCCCAGTCAACAATATGTAAATATTGCAAATGGATGTTGCATAACAATCAGTTTTGGATAATACTGCTGTAGGAGATTGGAGATCTAGCTATGGGATTTGTTCCCTATGTCACTTGTTCCCCTGGTGTTGAGCAGGGGCACAACCATTTATTAGTGAGGTGGCCTTTTATGGAAGTTTTAAGCTCAGTTATCGAGGTTTTGCTTGTTAGGCTGTTAGGTAAGGAGTTCCATACTCTGGCTATACAGAAGAAGTACAGAGATTCACCAGCTGAGTTAGAGGCTATTGAGACTTCTAATAGTTTGTTGTTGGAGCGTAGAACTCTTTTAACTGTGTATGACTTGAGTAGGTTATTTAGGGCTGGTGTTTTTTCTGGATTGTGTAGAAGTTTGTGGGATAGGGTTAGTTGGTTATACAGTAGAAGTTGGGGCAACTCAAGCCATTGCAATTGTTTTAGGGCTGTGCAATGATGTGACCTATATGGTGCATTGGTGGCAAACCTAGCAATTTTGTTGCAACATGTTTCTAATTTGATGATGTCTGTTTTTCTCAAGTTGGTGAGAATAGGGGAGGCATATGTGAGTGTGGAGAGTAAGTGTGTCCTAGCTGTTGTCTCTCTGGTTGTTTTTGTCAGAAAGGATTTGTTCCTATATAGGGCTCTGAGTTTATTATGGACTTTTTTATGGTGTGGGCAATGTGGATATCAAATGTCAAGTTGCAGTCAATCTCTATTCCTAGAAGTTTAGTGCGATTGACAGTTGATGTAATGGTATTATTTTTGGATACTATGTTAAAGGGAGAAGAAGAAGGTTTATATTTAGAAGGGTTAAATAGTAGTAATTTTGTTTTTTTGGGGTTTAGTATTAGGTGGTGTTCTGATAACCAGGATTCAACTGATAGGAAGGATTCTTGTGTGAGTTTGTGTAATTCTTGGATGGTAGAGGCATTGCATGTTAGCGTGGAGTCGTCTGCATATTGTATGACTGCTGCTTGGGGTGTATAGGTGTGGAGTTTATTAGTGAAGACAGAGAAAAGTAGTGGTCCAAGGATAGATCCTTGTGGCACACCTAGTGTTACTGGAAGTAATGGGGAAATGTCAGATTGCCATTGAACTGTCTGTTGTCGTGCTGACAGCTTTTGATCCAAGAAATAATGGACTGTGATAGGTTTAAGGTAGAGAGTACATAGAGAAGTTTATCATGGGAAACTGTATCAAATGCCTTTGAGAGGTCTAGAAAGAGTGCTGATACAAACTTATCATTGTTTCTATGTGAATTAACAGTTTCAGTAAACGATAAGAGAGCAGTAGTGGTACTATGAGAGGGGTGAAATCCATGCTGTGTTGTAGTGAGTAGATTGTGTGTGTTAAGGTGGGTCATAATTTGTGTGTGTACACATCTTTCTAAAATTTTGGAGAGAGGTGAAAGGATAGCAATAGGGTGATAGTTTGATAGTTCGCTTGTGGTGCCACATGTGCGGAGAGGGATTATATAGGAGATTTTCCAGATATCAGGAACATTTTTTTTCGGTTATTGATCGGTTAATACGAATTGTTACAGGGTAAGCTATAGTTTCTGCAGCCATTTTCAGAAAGTCTGCTGGAAGTGTATCAGCTGCTAGTGTTGTGGGTTTCAGTTTTCTAAGTAGTTTTTTAATTGTATCCACATTGACAGGTTACAGTGAGAACGGACTGGTATTGTTGGCTGTATTTTGAGAGGTAATGTAGGTTGAGGACAGTTGTAGTTTGGATAGGGATAGTGTTGATTCAGTGAAAAACTTGTTGAATTGTGTCACTGTGCTATCAGTAGTATTCGTGGTAGCAGGGGGTGGAGTTCTAACTTTACCAGGTAATAAGATGTTGATGGGTGACCAGTATTTTTGTGGGTTGTTTAAACATTTTTTCTGTATGTCATGGTAATAGCAGATTTTGTCTGTTTCAATTTCTTTTTTTTATTATGTTTCTGAGTTCTTGGTAAGCTGTTTTGAGGGTTTGGGAGCCAGTTTTATGCCAATCACTCCATGTTTTATCTCTAAGTTTCATGGAGGACCTAGTTTCTTTGGTAAGCCAGGGTGCATGGTTAGCTTTCTCCCTTACTGTTCTTGCTGGAGCAAGAGAGTTTAGGATGTTTAAGAAAACAGTGTTAAAATAATGGACAGCATCATTAATCTTGAGGGTTTTGAGTGGATCCCAGTTACAAATTTTTAGGGCTGAAATGAATTGGCTAGGATTTAAGTTTGTTTTGTTTCATAACGGGTGATAGGTAGTTGGTTTGGAATGAGTGGTATGGAGTTTTAGCATAAAGGTTGGACAGTGGTCACTTAAGGTGTCTGGTAGGCAACCAGTATGATAGGAGAGGGCTGATTTATTTATGAGGATCCAGTCTAGAATTGATTACCATTTGGAAGTTTTGTCAATCCTGGTAGGTGACTGAATAATTTGGCTGAATCCATACAGGTTTATGTAGCTGGTGGAATTATTAGAGGAGCAGGTTAACCAGTCTATGTTAAAATCACCCATTATAATTATCTCATGTAAGAAGGTTTTTATGGCCCAGTTAAGTACATTTTCTAGAGTAGGGATATTGTTTCCTGGTGGGCTATAGCATCCAATTATATTAGTAACTTTTCTGGCATTGATTTTTAATCTAGTTAGCATGATTTGAGCATTGTCAACCAAGGGGGTAGGTATATCAAGAGTTTCTACATTGAGTTCATTTCTGAACAGTATAGCAACTCCACCTCCTTGTTTATTTTGTCTAGCTGTGTGTAGAATACTGTAACCAGTTGGTAGGGTCTCGCTATTTGCAATTTTGGGCTTTAACCATGTTTCTGTTAAGAGAACAATGTCAGGGGTGTAGAGAGTGAGAGTGGCATGAAGTTCATGGACTTTTTTTTACAATGTTTCTTATATTAATGTTTAATAGAAAAAGGTCTGTGGGTTTTCTTTTGGCTAGTACAGTATTATGGCATTGAACTGGGGAGGTAGGGTTTTGGGATGAAGGACCTGGGTTGGAATGGATATCACCGCTGAGGGATAGTTTTGATTGTAAGTAGATAATTAGGTGCATTAATGTGGTCACATACTTGTTATGGTTCAGTGAACGTTTGGAGGTGGTATATTTGGTATTTCTATAGATGGGGATGAATAGGTGTATGGTTGTATTAAAGATGGATGGGTGTGGAATGGGATTAAGGAAGTTGAAAGCAAATGAGGTGGTGGTAGTAGTAGCATGGTGAGGAGTTGAGTGACCTGGGAACATATGGTAGCATAGCATGTGCGAGTAAAGAGAGTATGTCAAGGGTAGTGGAGAGTTGCAGTAGCATAATGCTTGGGGTTCTGTTTTTAACACTGAAAGAGTAATTATGTAATTGCAACTGTTACTATTCTGTAGAAAGCTGTTAGATTTGTGTAGGGAGAAGTGATAGTGAAGTTATTAGTGGGAGTCTGATGAATGAGGGGTGTGTGTAAGGGATAATTAAATCAGAGGTGTTTGTAATGGGAGAGTAGGGAGATTATTGGAAGTGGCCTACATAAATTGGAGGTACTGATGGAGGTGTGTCGTTAGCAGGGGTAAGTGGTGAGAGGTGTATGCAAGGTGTATGTTACAAGTAGGGGATACGTGTGAAAGGTATAAGTAGGGGCGGGACTGAGTGCCCCCCATAACTCTGAGATTTTACTGCTGTCAGTCCCTCTGGCAATTGAATCTCATCCCAAAAATATTATATGTTCTGAATCATACAAGAAAAACTGATGGAGGACCAGGGGGTACACATATCCAGTATAAACCACACAGCTTGTAGCAACCACCAGAGATTTATTGAGTAAAAACAGCAGTCAAGCGCTTCCTCTTACATCAAGACTTCATCAGAACTCTGAGTTTTTCTTGTTTGGTTCCTGGTTTCTCTTGTTGGATGTTCTGAATCATGCTGCTATATTGATTGCCCTAATTTGCATTCATCATTACCCTCATTGTAAAAGTGCCACACATTTATGTATGATTATGTGCTCATAGTATGCAGGAAGAAGTATTTTGCAACCAAGCTCAATTGTTCTCAGTGTGTCTCTGAATCATCCTGTTCTGGAGTATGAACACTTGTCATGTAAATTAATCTACTATGATGTGCAAAATGTTTCTGAATTGCAGAGTATATTTAAAAAGCTAGATGAACAAAACTTAAAATTATGTGTGCTTATTACATACCTGGGAAGGGACAGATTACTTAGATTTGTGTGTTGTATTTCATGAGCACCAGATGTAGTCCAAAGAACTGGTCCACAGATAATTAGAGGCTTGGAAAGTATTTCAAACAGAGCAGATGATCTTTTGGATGTGGTAAAACAAAATTAGTGCATGCCAAGAGATTGATGTAACTGATGAATAGATAAAGACAGCATCATTTCAAGTTAAGTAGGAGGTGGTATTTGTAGACCCCCATATCAGGTAAACTGAGATGCAAGTCCACTTTCATTCTAGAGGGCACTGCTGAGTACTGAAGTATAAAAGCTAATCAAATACTCAAATAACCTGGTACTTATAGTCACTTTTACATATTTACAGCATTGTAGTATCCCATTTGAAACCAGTTTTTAAATGTAGAAGATGATCTGATTCCACTCCAAGAAGAGAAAGTATCAAGTGCAGTCTTATTGTATCAGTTAATCTGTGAGGGAACCTTCCTTGATATGTCTAATAATTGTTTTTATCTCAATACCTGTTATGATGCTGCACTTTTCTTGGAAGATTCTGTACTCAGTTGAAATGCACGTGTGGTAGACTTTGGCATGTCCATCTTATCATGCTCTGATGACATACGTAATGCTAGCTCTGAGTCTGCCAGCATGCTCCTTACCACAACTGAGAAAACATTTTACAAATCAAGAAATAAAGATGAAGATTTGCTAAACAGATGCAAGAAGTAATAAACAGTTATATAACTGCTCAGTTACAGAGACATCCAACAGCTGAGGCTGGATAGAGAGGCTGTCCAAACACAGGGAATGGTGGGAGGGTATTTTGGGACCCATTAAGCTGGGTACCCTAGTACAGCAACTGATGCAGTAAGAATGTATTGGTAATATCTAATACAGGGACTCACCTTGATGGGCCATACAAATAGACTAAAACCCAGCAGTAGCCCTCTGGGGTAGAAAGAGATAATCTGCAGGCCAACGATCAATAATCTGAAGGATGACTCCTTTTTTTTTAGTTTTTAATTTAACTTACTCATTTGCTAACCAGGTAAGTGAACTGGTTTTCAGACCCTTTTCATCGGTGACCCAGGTCACAAAGTCAAAGATAAATACAATATATGTGGACAATTATTAGAGTAACCAATCAATTAGCATGTTTGTAAAATGCAAACTCTATA
The DNA here is from genome assembly GCF_019279795.1 of Protopterus annectens. Lineage (NCBI taxonomy): Eukaryota > Metazoa > Chordata > Ceratodontiformes > Protopteridae > Protopterus > Protopterus annectens. Next base: position 1,331,594,016 of record NC_056729.1, on the reverse strand, counting down.
TAGTTAGTGAACAGAAGTCAGGATTGAACCCTTGATTAGAGAACTCTGAGGCAGAGATCTTACCAATGAGTCAGCTAAAGTACAGAAGTTTGTCATATACTTCTCAGAAGTTCAGACTAGAATGGAGAGGCTGTGGCTAACCAAGTTTGTGGAAGACTGCAAATTAGGTGCTATCATTGAATCCCCTAGCGATGTCAGCGTACTTCAAAAGGGGCTTGACTGGTGCCAAAGCCATGGTCTTAAACTTAATGCTAAAAAATGCATCATCATTCTCTTTAGTAAAAACAATGTCCCTGCTGATGATAAAATAAACAATAATACTGTAAGTACCAATTCAGTACTGAGAGACCTGGGAACACAAGTTGGCTGTGACCTCAGCTTTGACTGCCATGTGTCTACTGTGGTGAGGGAGGCATTCTATGTCACTCACCTGATTAGCAAAGGCATTGTCTCAAGAGCAAAAGAGGTTGCAACTCCCCTGTACTCATCCCTCATCAGGCCGATTATTGAATATAATGCTCTCTTTGGTATGTACCCTACAAGACATCTGCAGCAACTCAAGAGACCTCAGAGATTTCTAGCTAAGAAAATTCAGGGTCTCCAGCACATGACTTATATAGAGAGACTGAAGTTGCTGTCACTGTACTCAGCAGCATATAGACTACTCAGGAGCAACTTATGTCTGGATTACAGGGTTATTGCTGACCCAAATCTAATGGAAATGCTGCACATCTGTAAGTCAAATGGGACTAGAGTCACCCATTCCAGGGACCTCAATTAAACCTGCGACATAAACAGGACTTGCTAGAGTGACAGATACCTCTCTCAAAGTTGCCACTCCTCTGGAATAGGCTTTCAATCCATATCAAGCAGAGCACCTCCATGATGCTGTTTAAGCGCAACCTGGATGACTGGATGGTAAACCGTAAATTTATGTTGGTGAGTGCTCCAGTTTCTCTCCTGGACATGAATAGTCCTTGTTAGACAAATATTGGGCATAGACGCTAATCTCGCATCTAGTGTTATATTGTATTATATTATATATGAAATTATTTCTCACAACAATTATCTAATTCAGGAAATAACCCTAAAAAATTCTGGAAATCAGTCTCTTCACTCCTTAATCCTGGTACATCACAAAACCCATCACATTTCCCAGACAAAGACCCACAAGAAATAACCCATATTTTTAACTACCATTTTATAGATAGTATCGCCAAACTAGTCATCAAACTCCCACCCAAAATCATTGAAACATCCAACAATAAGAAATCTGCTACAGATTAATCTCATAACAATTTGTTAGAAAAATATGTATTAATGTATATGTTTAGTGCTTTTTAAGAAATAAGAAAGATATAATGCATTTTATTCTATTAATGTTATGACAAGAAAAATGAATTCATATGAAACTGCAAGAAGCTTTTGGAAACTGCAGTGTGCCTTTTTTGCAAGTTGGCCTCTGACCCCAGCAGCTGCTAGGTCAGCAAGAATTGATGTTTATGCTTCTCACAAGGGATTATCTGCTGGGTCAGGAAATTAAATGTGTGAAATAATGAGAATCTTCTGCTCTTTCCTGCTTGAGCAATCGACCTTGTATATGTTGCCAGCTGCAAGGAAGAAGTGATACATGTAACAAAAGAAATGTATTGAGAACTGTATCTGCTATTATGCTCGAATTAGCTCAGAACCTTGAGTGGCAACTTTTGTAAAAAGGGTATTATAACTAACCAGGTGACTAGCAAGGCCACGTTGTTTACCAGAAAAACTTTTTAAGCAAAATGTAGTATCAGCATTTTAGATGAATAGAATATTATAAGCTAAAGTGATGTAAAACCCCTTGTGACTGACTACGTCAGCCTGGTGGGTTAATACTAGTAAGAAATACTATAAAAGTTGTGTTCTTCCTGTTTCATTCAGACAAAATTCTGTACTTGTACATTTTTTGCCTCTTGGTGTACACTAGTAAAGAACCTGAACCTGAACCTCCTGTGTATTGATCTTTTTATTACAGTGTTTTTCATTTAACAGATTGGTCCTTGCATACCAGAATCCCTCAGACGCTGCGGATCAGAGTGTAGCGGTGGTCGAAGACTGCATGCAGGAGAAGATACCGAAATGGTTCTTATTGAGTGAAAAGACCTCCGACTGAATTGTCGTTTAAAGAGGCTGGCCACTTTCTGATCTGTGGCTGAAGAGCGGATTTCCACTTCGAACCGTGATTGGCCAACAACGGAGGCTCAAGTAGGGAGACTTTTTGCCTTTTTTTTTCTGTTTTAGATCAGGGACTAGGTTACAGTAAATATTGTTTTTTTGTCAGATTTGTCATACAGATCAGGGACAACAAAAATTACTGTTTATTTGGTCATAGATCAGGGTAACAGAATAAGATAGGCAGTTATTCTAGATAAACTGTGAAAGGAACTGAAGTTGTGGTACCACGTGGTAAAAGGGTTACGTAACATTTATTGACATGGGAAATCAGTGGACTAAAACAATGTGAGATCCGCCCCTAACCGAAGACGCAAAATATATGCAACTACAACGTGCAGATAACGTTAGATATTATGCGAAATGGGTTAACAAATATGAATTTGATGGAAAATTAGACAAATCTTTGCTTATTAAACTTCTTAAACAGCTTAAAAGTGATACGAAAGGTCAGGCAAAAAAACAACGGCAATTAGGCATTCCTCAGGCACACAGGTGGATTGAGGAAGCAAACCGTAGGGAACAAAAGAGTAATAATTCAAGGGCATTGTTTTTAGACAAAGAAGATAATAATATAGTAGCAGCAATGGCTCCTCCACCCCCACCACTCCCTTTTTCAGGATATGAAGCGGGTGGACAAGCTGGTCCACCTCCGCGGTATCCTGATGTCTCAGTGAAACCAAAATCGTTTGTTAGAGATCCCATTGAAACTAGGTCCCGAACACGTAAAACACAGGGGGACATAGAATTGTATCAAATGGAGAGAAATTTACAAGCTGAGAGTGAGGAAGAAATATGTCCACTTATAGAGGTACCAAATCCTTACGCAGGACAGGTTGGACAGGACCCAACCCTCTTGGTATATAGGCCATGGACACCGGAGGATATCCAGAAGGCTACTGAAGGAATTCCCCATCCAAAAGTTAATTTTACAAAATTCCTAGAAGATTTACAAGTCATGAGGTTAAGTTACCACTTAAATGGGGAAGAAGTAGAAAAAGTAGTTAGACAAATTGTAGGTCCAGATTGGCACATGATTAGTGGCACCTTGAATCCTCGTAATGCAGAATTTAACCCACTCCCGCATAGTGACGCAGAACTTGACAATAGAGTAAAAGGCCTTACAGACCGAATCTCTGAGAAATGGAAACCTAGAGCAGACTGGACTTGTATTAATCAATGCATACAGCAAGAAAATGAAACAGTAGATGGGTACTATGCCAGATTATTAGAGTGCTTTAACAATCATAGTGGCATGACAGTTCCCGAAAATCAAACAAATGATTCCCCGTATGAACAACAATTGAAAAATGCATTTTAAAAGGTTGCATTGCACCTATTAGTAGCTTCATTACGAAGCATATGATAGATCATCGAACAAGTAGGTTACAAGCCTTACTTGAATATGCTAGACATGCTGAAAGACATTTTAATAGCAAAAAGAAAAAGAAAGCACAAGTCTTCACTGCTGAAGACAGAGCTGAAGTTTATGTATTACAGTCTGGTAAAAAGGGTAAGAAAAATGCACAGGGAAATAAACAGTCTGACAAATGGTCAGAGGACTTTGAAGAAAGGAAAAAGAGAGGTGAATGCTTTAAGTGCGGGAAGAAAGGACATCTAGCTAGGGATTGCAAACAAAATAAGAAGGTAACCACAGAGGATAAGGGAGATGAGGACTGACTATAGGATGGTGAAGATACACCATACGAGAGTCAGAAATCATCGGGAAAAGACAATAAAGAGAGGACAAATGTAAATGTGATAGAAGGAGTAGAGGAAGTGCAAGTAGACATGGAAGATGAAGAAAATGAGATTTTAGATTTAGCATTATTGAGCCTAGAGCTCTATCTAGCAGACACAAAACCAGAAGTTACACTTCTGGTAGAGGGGAAGGAAGTTAAATTCCTGTGTGACTCAGGAGCATCGCGGACTCTGATACACCCCTCCAAGTTACCAGAACATTCAGAATCACCTGATTATATATTAGTGAAAGCTGCAAATGGACAGCTATACCGGGAACCACTTTTCCATGATATAGCAATAACTGACCCTGTTTCAGGGATGACTCAAAAGAGTAAAATTGTTGTTTCTGCAAAATGTCCAGTGAACCTATTAGATAGGGACCTTATGCAGATATTTGGCATAGCAGTAGTTCCGACTATGCAGGGTATGGAGGCACAGCGACAAATGGATACTTTTTTGGTGCGACCGGAGGGTGAAACTTTTTACTGGTACAGCCAGGACTTAGTTACGACTGGTCCAGGGGCAGTGACCGAGGGACTGATGAACGTAGCCATCAGTAAATCTCCCTCCCTTGACACTGACAGACAGAATTTGTTACATTGTACTCTGTATTACTGTAGCACACCAGGACCTGATAAGGAATATGAGCAAGAATTGTTCAGAAATCGTGCAAACAGATTAGTGTTACGTAATCTGTACTGGGATACTGAGGGAAACAGTGTTGTTAGCTGTTCATTACCTCAAGAATTCCTTGCACTATACAAATCTAATCGATTACCACATGTCAGTTTAACTAAGAACAAAAATGTAAAATGGGCAGACCTAGGAGAAAAGGTAACAATATGGGAAAAGCAAACTGAATTAGAATTATCAGAACAGGGAATACAGAAACAGAGACTGAATTGGTTAACACAGGCACATCTAGCTGTACACTTGCAGTCTAGCAAGGACAGCTGATTGGCATTTTTATTAGAAGAAGAAGAAAAAGCCTTATGTGACATACCAGACATTCTTTGATCAACAGGCAAGTCAGATGTAGGACTTATTCGAACAGCAGGACCAGTTATTATTATGCCAAAGTCAGCATTCAGACCACAGAAGAGACAATATCCTTTAAGAAAGGATGCAGTAATAGGAATCAAACCTATAATAGCAGTATTACTTAAGGAAGGAGTACTGGTAGAATCTCCTGATTCACCATGTCATACACCCCTATTTCCTGTTAAAAGGGCAAATGGGGAATGGCGTATGGTTCAGGACTTACAAGCTGTATATAATGCAGTAATACCTAGAGCACCTACGGTGCCAGATCCACACACTTTGTTAAATGATTTGAAACTTCACCAGAAATATTTCTCTGTGGTAGATATCAGCAATGCTTTTTTTTCAATACCTATACATCCTGATAGCCAATATTGGTTTGCATTTACATTTCAGGGAAAGAGGTATACCTATACTCGACTACCACAGGGATATTGTGAGAGTCCAACAATATTTGCACAAGAAATGGCTAGTAATTTGGCGGGATTCACCCCACCGGGGGGTAGTCAAATTCTACTTTATGTAGACGACATCTTGCTAGCAGTCCCCACCCAGCAGCAATGCAGGGAGGATACCATAGCACTGTTACAATTCTTAGCAACACAGGGACACAAAGTAAACAAAAGCAAACTACAGCTTTGGAGAAAACAAGTTAGATACCTAGGATATGTAATATCCAAAGAAGGTAGAATATTAGATGAGGAAAGAAAGACAACAATTTTACAAGCACCCAAACCAGCAACCAAGAAGGAAATGATGTCCTTCCTGGGAACAACTAACTTCTGCCGGAGTTGGATACCAAACTATGCTTTGGAATCTGCTCCATTGACCGACCTAATATACAAAAAACCGATGGCAGCACAAGATTTATTACAATGGACACCTGAAGCAGAAATGGCTTTCTGCAGGTTGAAGCAATTAATAGCTTCTTCATTAGTCCTAGGACTACCAAACTATCATAAACGTTTCTTTCAAACTGTAGACTGTAAGCAGGGATATATGACATCAGTATTGACACAACAACATGGGGATAAGCAACGCCCCATAGCTTACTATTCATCACAGTTAGACCCAGTGGCGCGATCCTTGCCCCACTGTGTACAAGCAGTAGTCACAGCTGCAGTGGCAGTACAGGCTTCGGCCTCAGTGGTGTTATTCCACCCTCTCACATTGAGAGTGCTTCATGCAGTTGTGATAATTTTACTTCAAGAAAAGGTAGCATATCTTTCTCCTGCTAGACACCTTTCCTGTATGACTATACTGTTGAGCCAACCTCATATGAGAATTGAATGATGCACAACATTAAATCCATCAACTTTGCTCCCAACTCCTGCGGATGGCACACCACACAGTTGCCTGCAGGAAATTGAGCAGAAAACATTACCCAGACAAGATCTCATGGATATTCCCTTGGATAAGGCCAAGGTGACATATTACGTGGACGGCCCATGCAGAAGGGGCCCTACAGGAAAAAATCTAGTGGGGTATAAAATAGTCAAAGACACAGAAACCTTAGAAGCCCAATCCTTACCACATAACTTGTCTGCACAAGCAGCAGAATTAACACGAGCCTGTACTTTAGCAAAAGACAAATGTGTAAACATATACACTGACAGTCAGTATGCTTTTTCTACTGTACATATTTTTGCACAGCAGTGGAAAAATAGAGGGATGATAACATCTAGTGGTAAACCAATTAATCATGCGCACTTTATTTTAGAATTGTTAGAATCTATTCAATTACCTACTAAAGTAGCTATTTGCAAATGCATAGCTCATACGAAACAGCAGGACAGAATTTCAAAAGGAAATGCAAGAGCTGATGCAGCTGCAAAACAAGCAGCTTCAGACTCAGAAACTTTACTTTTAGACGAGGAATTACAACCCTCTGAAATTTTAGATTTAGAAATGTTAAAAACACTGCAGATGCTTACCACAAAAGCAGAAAAACAAAAATGGGAAAGACGAGGAGCAATCCTTGAAAACGGGCTGTACATCTCCAAAGAGAAAAAAACAATTTTGCCATCTAATTTGTTTAGATATGCAGCTTTGTTGAGCCATGGGCAATGTCATGTCTCAACAGGGGGGATGGTACAGTTAGTAAACCGAATATTCCAAACATATGGATTCACAAATTACACAAAAAATTTTGTGCGGCATGTCATATTTGTAACAAACATCATGCACAAGGGGCATTAAAACCTAAACAAGGAAGTTTTCCTACACCGCCATATCCATTTCATACTATTTGTATGGATTTTATAGAATTGAACAAATGTGATAACAAAAAGTACTGCCTTGTCATTGTAGATATGTTTTCCAAATGGGTGGAAGCCTTTCCGACTAAAAACCTGGATGCAACAACAGTGGCAAAAGCTCTCATAAAGGAGATTATCCCTAGATTTGGTATACCGGAAAGGATCTATAGTGACAATGGTACACATTTTGTGAATCAGACCATACAACAATTGGGATGCTTCTTTGGGATTTCCCTAAAGAACCATTGTGCTTATCACTCTCAGTCTGCAGGACTGGAGGAGAGGCACAATGGAGTCCTCAAGAACAAACTTATGAAGTTAGTCAATGAAACTCAAAAGAACTGGGTGCACTGTCTGCCTCTGGCGTTGCTGAGTATGCAAACGGTTCCAAACGCAAAGGGTTTGACTCCTTTTGAAATGGTGTTTGGGAGGGCATATTATGTACCTCAGTGGAAAGCTCTCATGCCTGCAGACCAGGAGGCTGATAGTTCGCTAGCTAGTTATATGAGGAAACTGTTAACAAATAAATCTCTTTTGCAGTTTAACTCTTTTTCAGATAAAGAACAGACCAGACCATTGGAAGCGATTCTAGCCCCGGGGTCCTGGATCTGGGTGAAGGTCACAAAGAGGAAGAACTGGGCAAGCCCGAAGTGGGAAGGACTGTACAAGGTGCTGTTGGCCACACCTACTGCGGTCAGAATAGCCAAGAGGACTTCTTGGATTCATTTAACGCATTGTAAACCGGTAAAGAATTTTCAACTTGATAAAAACATTGTAGCTGTTACGCAACAAGAACAAAATGGCCAAAGATAGAAATTCAGACCAACCTCAAAAATGTTGCATAATCATATTATTGAGCGTACACTTGTTGACTGTACTTTTGACAATTTTCTTTTTGTTGTGATTTTTTCATTTCTCAACCACAGAAGTAAAACTGGATAAACGTGATGAAACATCCATAGACTGGCATCCAAACTTTAACACATACCTAGCAATTAAACATGTATATGCTGAGACTATGAACATTTCAAACTGATGGGTTTGTACAGCTATACCAACAGCATATGGAAGACTAATAATGTCCGCTGTTCCTTTAGGGATCAATGAGACTTGGGAAAATTTACTTTTTGACACAGGAACTGTGAGATCACAGGATAAAATAGCATTGTATTTACCTGTTACACAAAAGGGGATTGTGTGTTTTTTCAAAAATGATACTCTCCAGGTGGGTTGGAGTAACTGTAACATAACAATATCTTATAAATGTTATATTAAGACTAAAACTGGGGGTACCGTTTGCAATACTAACTATGATTCATATTTGAACTCAATGAAAATGACATTGAATGAAGTACAAAGAAATCCTGTTTTGATTAAACAATTGTCAATCATAGATAAGAAAATGTTTCATGCAGGGCTAGTGCGTATTAGCATTAAAGTTGAAAACTGTTATTTTGTGTGTGGGAAAAAGGCATACAAATGGCTACCTGAGAATTGGTCCGCCAGTTGTTTTTTGGGCTACCTGGTTCCGGCCATACGACACACTGTGGAATTACCTCTGGGCAAAATACGGAACGTGAGAGATGTTTCCAAGAAAACCAAAGATCCAATCGAGAAAGCTGTGAATCCAGTAGGGCGAGTTGAAGCAGGTTGGAACGACCATAATTCCGTGAAGGACAAAGACAAATTGACTCATATGGACTTGAGTGACAGTGTTATATCTTGGGCAGGTATACTCTCAGCGTATGGTGCAGTCAAATCGATTTGAGAGCTGAGAAAACTGTCGAAACTTCTCGAAGTAATGAGTAATGCAACTTTTTCTACTCTTGAATTAGTGACTGATGAACTGAATGCCATGAGAACTGTTGTGTTGCAAAATCGGATGGCTCTTGACTTCACCCTAGCGGTGAGAGGTTGGTATATGCGCGCTTATCAAAGAAGAATGCTGTGCATATATTCCAGATAATACGCATGAAATTAATAACCATCTGGAGGTGATTCAGCAGGTGTCAGCCATGTCCAAACCAGGCCCAAACCCTCTGATGTATTTTTCCAGAATCTGTTTGGGGGTGTGGGGTTCCATCCTAATGAATATTCTGATTGCCATTTGTGTAGGTTTACTCCTATTAGGAGCATGTGTTTGTTGTGGAATCCCCTGCATGAAAAGATTAATTAAAGATTTTATAGATATGTCTGTCTCTGAAACCTTGTATCAAGACATTGAACTTGAGGAATTGGTTCCAAATGAAATTCTCCTTGAAGTCTAAACTGAATGACTCTCTTAACTGTAAATCCTAAGTGGAAGAGGTTAGGAGAAGAAATAAGACTGTTTTCACTTCTGAGAATAGAATAAAAAGTATTAACAGGGGGGAAATGTTAGACAAATATGTATTAATGTATATGTTTAGTGCTTATTAAGAAATAAGAAAGATATAATGCATTTTATTCTATTAATGTTATGACAAGAAAAATGAATTCATATGAAACTGCAAGAAGCTTTTGGAAACTGCAGTGTGCCTTTTTTGCAAGTTGGCCTCTGACCCCAGCAGCTGCTAGCTCAGCAAGAATTGATGTTTATGCTTCTCACAAGTGATTATCTTCTGGGTCAGGAAATTAAATGTGTGAAATAATGAGAATCTTCTGCTCTTTCCTTCTTGAGCAATCGACCTTGTATATGTTGCTAGATAACGCACCAGCTGCAAGGAAGAAGTGATACATGTAACAAAAGAAATGTTTTGAGAACTATATCTGCTATTATGCTCAAATTAGCTCAGAACCTTGAGTGGCAACTTTTGTAAAAGGGTATTATAACTAACCAGGTGGCTAGCAAGGCCACGTTGTTTACCAGAAAAACTTTTTAAGCAAAATATAGTATCAGCATTTTAGATGAATAGAATATTGTAAGCTAAAGTGATGTAAAACCCCTTGTGACTGACTATGTCAGCCTGGTGGGTTAATACTAATAAGAAATACTATACAAGTTGTGTTCTTCCTGTTTCATTCAGACAAAATTCTGTACTTGTACTTTTTTGCCTCCTGGTGTACACTAGTAAAGAACCTGAACCTGAACCTCCTGTGTATTGATCTTTTTATTACAGTGTTTTTCATTTAACACAATTTCACCCCATATCCCTCACTATATAATGACACAGATAATAGCACCCCAACAATTCCAACCTTCTTCCTAAAACCCGTGCCCACATCCCTAGTACTTAAGTTATTAAACAAACTAAAACCTTGTTCTTTATCTGCTGATAACCTCTCCTCTGAATACATAAAACTTGGTGCTAAAGCAATAGCTTACCCTTTCAGTATTCTGATAAACAGATCTATCATGGATTCCACAATCCCTCACATTTGGAAAAAAAACATTATAACCCCATTGCACAAACGTGGAAACACAAACGACTTAACAAACTACTGTCCCATTTCCATTCTCTCTCCATTATCTAAAATATTGGAAAAATGTATACAAATTCAGCTACTAAAGCACCTCTGTGAATACAATCTTGTCCCCACTCAACATGGTTTTCGTCCTGCACACAGTACTATTACCGCCCTTTTGTCCTTTACTGATGCTGTGAGCAAGGCTTTGGACACTGGTCTAGCAACATCTATACTTTTGTTGGACCTGTCCAAAGCATTTGGCACAGTATCACATCCTAAATAAATTCAGCGACTTGCAAATTTAGGATGCTCCCATCATACCCTTACTTGGTTCTCTAACTATCTCACTAACAGACAACAATCAGTGAAATGGCAAAATAAACAATCAGGATACATAGTCAATGAAACAGGAGTCCCACAAGTGTCTATTCTGAGACCTTTGCTATTGAATGTTTTCATAAATGATTTTCATTCAATATTAGGCATCACTATTGACAATAAACTATCTCTTGAGGAACATATTCTAAATACAATAAAAATAACACACTTTAAACTAGGTAAACTCTATAGAACGAAAGCATAAATGAATAAATCCATAAAAATAAAGCTGGTAAGTGTTCTCTTACTCCCATCCTTTCTCTGTGGTTCCCCCATTTTTACTAATCTACATACATCCCTAAGTAACAAACTACAATCATGCTACTATAAGATTGCAAAATTTACCACTGGACTATCATATCAGACCCACCGCTGTCAAGCCATTAAGGATTTAAAATGGCTGGAATTCCACCATTTCCTTCAGTACACCCAACTAACACTAGCCCATAAACTAATATACAATGCAGATAAATGCCCTTTTCTCCATTCTATCCTACAAATATATACCCCCATCAGGAATCTCCATTCCACAAACAACTCCTAAATGTCTTCAAATCAAATAAAAAGGCCCGTGAATGCCTGAACTCACACTCCACACCTAAATTATGGAATGCCCTTCATCTCTATCACACAACTGGATTCCTTAAAACAAAACTTAAGCTCACTCTAAAAAGCATCTCCTTAATGAACTAATATGCTCCTGTTTACAAAAGCACCAACCACCATAAGTGAGGTCTAATACATCAAAGCAGTATGTCATCTTTCTATGCCAACGTAACGTTTTCCCTGCGAATAAAATCTTACTTAATATTTGATTCTCCATCTCCTAATCCCTTATCTGGCTAGAGGGGGGTCAATGTATTTGACATGCATTTTATGTTTATTAGCTACAAAGTATTATACTAATCCTATCTAGATTATACAAATCTCTATACTTTGTTAATAACCCACTCACTTTATATGTTTTAATACAGCATAATAACTTACACTTGATGTTTTCTTTTTTAATCTTTGTCAATGTGTATGAAAACTCTGGATATTTCTGTTTACAAAATCTTGTCTTATAAATTTGTAATTGTAACTGGAGCTTTTCTCCCCAGGCCTCTACTGAAAATGGATTTCTGACCTAGTGGACTTTCATGGTCAACAAATGTCAATAAATAAATATTGGGATTTAATGGCTAGGCTTGTAAAGACCCTCGGGTCAATAGCCTAGTAACATCCTATGAACCTATGAATCTAAGAGAAGCCAGATTCCTGGAACTGCAGTTGACGATGCATAGTGAAGCCATTTGCTGATAACCAAGCAGACATAACATAGATGTTTGCAGTACAGACATTCTGGAAGCAAGCACTAGAAGCAACCAGAAAGCAGCTGTGAACTCTTTCATCTTTGGGGTAAAGGAGAGACACCTCTGTTTGGTCTTCTTTAATTAATGTACCTTCTTCATGGGGAAACCAGAGCTGACAGTGTACAGCCAACATTCAAAAGGCTGTCTTGGACCTGGTTTCTGCCACAGCAAAGAAAATAGGAATGCAAATAAAATAGCTCCAGGGAGAATTCAGAAAGACCTTTTCCAGGATTTGTGGGTTTGTCTTACGGGGCATCTATTCCTTAAGTATGAAGAGAGATGGTTCCCTACACATAGGGGCCTACTACTCTAATATCTTATGAGCAGCAGTGATAGCCACCTGGAAAGAAAAAAATTCCAAGAAATTAAATTCAGTGCTGTTCACTCAGGTGGCTCAATAAGGGAATTGCAAGCCTGTGAACCATGAAGTTCAGATCTCAAAGAGAGGAGGGGGTGCTTCAATGACTGACAACAATGTAACATTCTTTAATGGATTACTTAAGCAGCTAATGTTGGGTCACAATTCAACCCTGTAAAAGTTCATTATGGATGCATACAACTGACACCTGCACATTAGTCAAGAAATAATAGAGGTTAAAATAGAATGAGTGCCTGAGATAAGATGGGTGAAGTGTTAACTGACCTGTTGGTGCAGTGCAGGGTACCACTCTGCCCAAACAGATAAACTTTTCATTTCAAGGCTTAGAACAGCCATGTAGAAGACTTCCTGGTGGCAGAAGTCACCTTTGATGTTGCAAATGGAAGAGCCAACAATTTCTGCAATTGTTGAAGCTAGTTATCACCCTAGATTTAGAGGACATCTTTGACTAGAACTGGGGGACTTTTCTGTTCTAGTGCCAAGTGAGACCCTGAAACCACATCTTCTTATGCACTATTGCTGATGAGAAAGAGTTCTGGGCTTGCTACCAAGAACAGAGGATTATATCATGCAGTAGATCAAATTAATGACATACTGAGTCCTATCCATTTGAAAAGTGTCCAGTTCTGAAACCTATGAAATCAATTCTATGAGTTGGGATCAGAGAAGATTATTCCCAGTTTATGGCCACCTAGGAGGTGGCAATGATTGGAAGTCCAGTCCACAGATATTACAAGGGACTCCTTGACTACTGTTCACCCAATAATCCTAGAATATTCCTACAGGAGTTCATAGATTTCCTTTACAATCCACTGTTGCTATATCCAACTGTTTTGCATGAATTTAGTTTCTGGGTTGATGGCAAATCCATGACCTTAACACAAGACGGTCTTTCTATTACAAAGGGATTTGGCATCACTCAAGTAATTATCTCTTCTACCCATCAGTTTGGATATGCATTGAGTTTAGTGCTCCATCTTTTCCTACTTGCCTGTTGTCAGACCACCACCTTCTTTTGTTTAGGTAGCATTACCCAAGTTACTGACCCTTTAACATAAGCTGCTGTAATGCAGAAACTAGCAAGCAGTAACTCATCTCCCAGTGCAGGTGGCCTGCTGACATACATTCAGAACATATAATACTGGGGTACATCCCTCACTAGACTTGCTTATCTCAGCTACTGAACCCTCTGTACATTTGAAGCCATGGGAATCATGGACAGATGTGGAACTGTAGAATTAAAAGATCTGGGTGACAGCCTGAGTACAAATGAAGCTAGACTAGCTCATTTGATATCAAGCTTTGGCTTGCTGAGCATACTGTTTATCAATGAGAACTCCTTTAAGAAGGCAATGCTCCTGTCATTGGATATCTCTTTTATGTCCACCCAACCAGCTATGCTTTTTCAGAAGGTGTGCAGTCTGAGTAATCTGGCTTGCCTTTCCATCTATAGGACACATTTCTCTGAGGAATGTGAATTAGCCACTCCATTTTTTCAGCCTGGGTGTAATAATTGCAGACAAATTGTTATTCCATAACAAGCTCAGTTGAAGCTTTCAGTTGTTTTATGGTGTTCCTGGCTTGGTCTTAATGTGAGATACAGTTAACTGGCTATAATAAATTGGTTTCTTTGATTTTACATATGTGGTCTTTTATCTGTGGGCAGGATTCACGCCCAACAAGATTGACATTAACTTGGATTGATGTGGGTAGACTAACAATTAACAACATTTTTTCTGCCTCTTTGATTACTGAGGTCTTTTAATCTCCTTTAAAGGAGGATTTGCATACCCATTTCTTTATTTTATTTTTGTTTTATTTATTTAAAAACTTTTTAAAATAGTGTATATTAGGTCCTGATGATTTGAATAATTACTACCCTATCTTTAACTTTCCATTCATAGGTAACTTTATTGTGAAGATTGTTTGCTTGTAGCTGAGTTCAGTTCTTGAAGACTATGATGTGTGTGATGCATTCCAGTCTCGTTTCCACATTAGAAAAGGCACTGAGACAGCCCTTACATTAGTCTTTGCATAGGATTAACATTTTAAATAACCTCCTAATGGTAAGGCATCAACAGTTTTACTCTGTTTTGGTCCTTCTTGATCTCTTGTCAGCGTTTGGCATGTTCCAAACCTACTGCAGAGCTATGGAATTTGTTCTGAAATGGTTTGTCTTCTTCTGGTCAGGATTTCCTCACTAGATTCTGTCTGGGAAAATTCATCTACTTATCCCATAACACTACAGAGTTCCACAGGTATCTATTCTGTGCCATTCTTATTTTCTGTGTATAGGCTTCCAGTAGGTGAGCTTATCACAAAAAAGGTTTTCAATACTGTGGTTATGTCGATGATAATTACTTGTACCTCTCATTTCCTCAGGACAAATTATCTTCTGCAGATTTATTGAGTCAAAACATGAACTGCATCCAGGATTGGATAACTGCCAATTAACTTTAGCTAAATGTGGCCAAAATCATTGCCATGGCTATTCATACTGCCTTTGGGGCTCTAACTGTCCCATCCTAAGCCCTTCCATTGTGTACAGTGGTGACAAGGTTGTTTTTTTGTGGAAAAGGTTATAAACCTTGATATGATTATTGATGACAGATTGACACTTAAGGACCAGGTGTAATCTATCATGAAAATGTAAACTGCACTGGATGTATATGATAAGAAAGTTGTTTGTGCTTACAACGTACAACAATTGGATATTATGATATTTGTCCATGTTGTACTACTTCTGTGCATGCTAGCCTAATAATGTTTACTAACTTTACTGTCTCTGATTTAACATTGTTACTTTGTTGCCATGTGCTTGGGTTGTGACTGAAAAGGGAAACCAGTTCATCTACACTGTCATCAGACTGCAATAATTAAATAAATAAATAAAATATCTGATTTTCATCTTGGTAACATTTTACATATTAAGCACCTTCTTCCTCCAGAAGACCTCTCAGCAGTGATCTATGTCTTGGTATCCTCCAGCATTGATTACTGCAGCTCGCTTTAGTTGGGGCTTCCTAACAGCAAGATTGCATGTTTTCAGCTAGTCCATAATTCCACAATTTGATTCCTACAGGTGCCTCTGAGTTATTTTCGTATCATCCAAGTTCGACAGAGTCTGCACTGACTGCCAGTTCAATCTTATATTGTCTTTAAAGTTCTGCTGCTAGTTTATGAAGCCCTACACAAAACGTGTCTTCAGAATCTTAAGGAGATCCTGGTTCCTTGTTGTACTGTTATCCTTTACATTCTTGTATAAATGCTGAGCAAAAGCTGCTTTCTTGCAAATTGTAGCACCTCCTTTATCTTTCTTTCATTCCAGGCTGATACCAAATCCTGTAAGGTTATTACACAGGCTGTGCTTTACTCTAGGTTTGCCAAGTTTGGATCACAGCCACTTGAACCTACCAGTGTGTCTATGCAAACCTGTATGCCTCATGCAGTTAAATGTGGACTGATTCATCCCATGGTGAACTTCAACTCATAGTGAACCTCAAAATCTAGCTTGTAAAGTGGTCATACTAAGACATATTTATTTCCCTGAACTGACCAAAAAAACAGGCTTAAGTATCTATCTGCAAGACAACAGTGAGCAAAATAAAACAATCCCATCATAATAAGTTAAATTGCACTAAAATGTGATGTGAGAATAAAGCTGTATATTGTGCTTTGTAACTTGCTAATGCAAAACATTTGTGCAGTTCTAATTAACTGCAGAAAAGGGACATCAAGCATATATCACACACTGGCTGCTATGGTTTGTCTGTATGTCTTCTCCTAAGGGCCAAGAAAATAACTACTTCCATGGATTTCTCTCTACTATTCCCCTCTACCAACCTCAGGTAAATAATGTAACCTCATTCAGTAGTGGCCGTTCATATTTACTGATTTTATTTCTACAAATGTAACATCTATTGTTCTTCTACTGCTTACATATCCCAAAACTGATTATCTGATTTATCTTAATTCTAGCACATTACGTCTTACTCATTTTATACTTTTGTGCTCATTCTCTCATAATCATCAACATAATCAGATTTTTTTAGCTACTGCACATGCCTAATTTTGGCTGACCAAATGATAAGAATACAATATTGATTTGCAGACTGATTGTTACAAACAGGAATTAAGCCAGAAAATTCAAATTTATACTTACAGAATCCTATTGCTGTCCCAGTACATCTTATATCTAGAAAATATAGACATAGCTAGGTTGAAGTGAAGAGGGAAGTCACCACAGTTGAAAAGTGTTAGGAGACCAGTCTTCACTGCATACCAGCAATGAGAAGTGTAGCAAACATTTTACAATAGTTTAAAACAAGAGGAGGTGAGAAAGAGAAGCTTTTTTTCTGTCTTCAACTTAAAGTTGGAGAGCGGACAACACACTGGGTGATGGCAAGTGATGCAAGATTAGCTAGCTTCACCTTTGTGTTGTCCCTACAATATATTAAATCATTTTTTGAATGTTGGTCCCTATAGCCATAACAATTTCTAAATGTGCAAGCCTATTTAAGAGTAAGTTATGCACGTTTGTGCTGTAGACGTAATGTTAGATACTTGTAGGTATTCTGGCTTCTGTAAGATGCAATTCCTGACATCTTCAGAAAAATTATGTACTTAACCCAAGCAAAGGAATGTGTTTACATATATAGGTACATAGGTATATACTAGGCTAATGGCCATCGGGGCATTCATAAGTCTAGCAGTGCAATCCAACCCAATTGTATCACTATCAGGATGTTTTTTAGGAGGGGTATGTTAGGATGTTTCTAACGGTTATGTTGCAGTGGTATGTTAGTTTGGGCATTGCTATCTACCTTTGTTTCTCAGAGACATGGGGGGGGGCAGACCTGGGGTGAATTTCCAATTTCCCAATCCATTGGAAAAGGTTATGCTTAAATAGCATAGTAATTTAACACAAGTATAATTTGTTTTTTTTTTTTTTTGCTACTAGTACAGCATGAGTTTCAAACATGCTGCTCTAACTCTGGGGGGTTTATATACTTCTACTATTACTCACTAAATTAAAACTTGGGGAGAAACTAACTTGCCAAGCACCAGTAGTTGGAAGTCTAACCTAAAGAAAAACTTAAATGCACCCCCCCTTCAATGCCCATGTAGAGGAAAAACACCCCAGATAACTAACTTGAACTTATATATATATATATATATATATATATATATATATATATATATATATAATATGTATATATGTTGTTGTTGGTCTTTCGGCTTTTCCTGGTAAGGGGTCACCACAGCGGAACTCTGGTCCACTAATGACTGGCAGTAGATTTTTACAAAACGCCGAAATGCCAGCTCGACGCCCAACCTTCAACAAAGGCACACCCATTTACGGATGCATGTCTTTCGAACGCTACCCAACCACGGGGACGACATGCAAACTCCACACAGAAAGCACTCCCAAGCCCAGCCGAGAATCGAATGGGAGAACCTCTTGCTGTGAGGTAACAACGCTACTGCCGTACCACCACGGCATGCTATATATATATATATATATATATATATATATATATATATATATATATATATGAACCTCACAGCTGCACCAACACAGAGAACAAATAACTCATTGCCAGTGGACACTGAGAAACTACACTGGCAGTATTTTCCTATGGATAAGTCACTGGAGGGATCAATATCAGTGAGCTGAACTCAATAGATAGAACCGTATTCCGTTTGCACTGAACAAGGTGTATGGAAGCATTTCACATAACATGTTTTGCCATGCCGATTTCTCCTGTTGACTACAAAACTTCAACATAATCTTACCCTTCTGTCTGTTTGGCAACCTATTACAAAATAAACTTGGGCTACCGATTCAGACAAAGCCTTATTTTGTGAATTCACACTCAAAGCCACTGTTTTTTTCCATTTTCCACCGAAATCCTGTAGAAAAAGGAATTCATAGAATCTGACATAGAAAATTATGTTATTCTTTCAACAAAACTTAATTTCTCCTGCAGTTTTCCTAACTTAGTATTTTGTTTTTAAACATTGCTTTTAATCTCTTAACAGACAAAAATCTGCTTTTGATCTGTTTGTATAAACTACAAAAATTACAGACAGAATAACTGTGCTGACTGGAAACCAGAATAACAATCACTAGCATAAAACATGGAATTCCAGTTATTCAAAATGAGTCTTCATTATTTTAGTAAATGTAAATCAGTGGCTTTGTCTATGATGAACAGGTTGGTGTAAACCAAATCCAGAATCCAGAATCCAGTTCTGCCATTATGCTGTGCAGGGCGAGTATAAGCATGATGATTCATCTCAAGTTTCACAATTCTGTGGCTGGAATTCATTCACGTTGGAGGGACACATTATGGTTTGATCATTTTTATATAAGTTCAATCTGTTTACTGCACCTTTAAATTGGAAGAGATACAGATGAGTCCGAGACATATATGTTGTTACATGACCCATCAATTTTATAAATAAATGTGCATTTAGTTCCTTTAGAGATTTCATGTAACAAAAAAAAAAAAACTTAAAAAGACTGCTTATATCAACAACTGAGGAGTGACACTACCAACCAATAAAATATCACTTCATTGATATTACATACATTATTTATTTACAAAGGTCTTATATTAAGTAGCTATGTAGATATTAATAAATATTACATCATCAGATGGACACGAAAGTAACAGACTGTTCATTTAATGTGTAACTTTATTTTTCTTTTGGGTGTATTTATTGGCATATACATAGCATTATCTGGGAGTCTCAAGTAATTATTATATATTTTACTGGCTGAGACAAAAATAACGTTGGGGGATTGTCATGTTTTACTGTTACAAATGGAAGGCTCAGACTACTTTTCACAATTTATTTTGCTGAGGTGCAAAATACAAAATCTTCAATTGATTATCTGCTAACTGCCATAATGGAAACATTTCACACCTCCAGATAGACTGCATTCAAAATGAAAATGGTCAACAATGACAAGACAGCTTTCCTGCAAGTGCAGTTTACAGATTAAACTGTAATATGGAAAAACTGTTGCAAAACTGTTTTACAATCTGTTGGCTGATTACTTTTTTAACATAAGCTATGATGAGGGGGGGGTGGCTATAGCATCCCTAGCACCCCCTCTAAATCTGCCTATGGGTCCATGACTCCCAGGTTGGGCTGGCTAGGTGTAAACTGAACCTCAAAGGATAATACATTGGATTGGTGTACTGAACCTTACTGAGTGTGCCATTCGGCAAGCATAATCTATCAGATCTTTTTAATATTTGATGGGTGCTAGCCCATGTGCTTCACCCTAAAGAGGCTTGAACTGGAAGCCAAACATTTGGAAATAGAATCAGTAGAGAGACTGAGATGCCTGGAGGGCTCATTTATCTTGTGGATACTGTTAAGGAAGGATGAGACATCCTGAACATGCACATAACAAATAGATAATCCAGAACAACAAAAGTCAAAGGAGCATTTTGTGTGATGAGGGGCCGCTCTCAATCTGGAGGAAGTTGCTCATATGAGTGTTGGGAAAGGGGTGGGCTAGCATAATGTTTTTAGACATTTTAGCATTTGTGGTGTGCTAGCCCATGCCCTAGCCTATGCTCTGTCTGTCACCTTGTCAGGCTGGGAGGTCCTGTAATAGAGTGATAAAACATGTTAAAATATAAACTCATTTTGTAAACAATTTTCTTGCAGTTTCCCAAACATGCGCACACACACATGCACATGCACAGGTGTATACATATGCACATTTCTATCAATACTAAGCTTACAACAACTCAAATATCCTATCTATCTCCTTAACAACTCTTCTCAGCTAACGTATTTTCTCATCCCATTGTGTTGCACTTAGCCCTAGGAGCAAGCAGGCTGCTTCGTAACATAAACCCAATGCATTAAGGAAATACTCATTGCAGTTTACTTATGCAGCTGAATGTTTACCATGTTGCGTAGAAATTATGTCTGGAAATACAAAAGAAGCATTTTATCTGAAAGAGATTGGTGAAAATAAATCATATCATTGTCATATGATGTTTGTTCATGGCAGGTTTACTCCTCCTGGATAAAGTCTTTTTAGCAATTACTTTCCTCACTGTAATATTTTCTAGTCTGCAAAGACCCATCCAAACATTTGCTGAAAAGCTAACCTGGCAGCTTTGTGTTCTAGTTAGAAAGCAGAGGCTTGCAAGATTGCAAAAAACTATGTTAGTCCTGGGTGAATTTAGTCCAGTGGATGATGTGATATACAGGCTCAAATACTGAAAAAAAAGAGTCATAATTACTTCTGTCATGAAAGGAAATACTGCCAGCTAAGCTATATGGAATTTTGTAAATGACTGTATGTCATTTGTGAATAATAATATGATTTATATAGAAGTGTGACAGAAGGAGATACTGCCAGCCCAGCTATCTGGAATTTTGTAAGTGGTTGTGTGTCATATGTGAATGTCAACATGATCATGTAAGATGCTTGTGTTAAAGATGTATTAGAACTGTATGTCATATTGTACAGATATGTGTGCTGAAGAGATATTTTTAAAGTACTGAGCAAAATGCATATGCACTACTGTAACTGTTTAGCTGTATATATTTTAACAGGGAAGACTGAAACACAGGTGATTAACTTGCAAAACGTCAGAAGAATAGTTGAAATTAAGTTACTTTATGGCTGGGCCATGAGCAAAAAAGATAATCTCTGGGATTCATGAAGCTTGCGCCAGGCACAGGAGTAGCGTCGGTGTTCCAACACCAAATATGGCCGCTGAGCAATGCAGGTACGAGCTGTTTTCACTTGCACTACCTGTGTACGGCACACTGGCACGGCTCCTGTATGCTAATCACCCCATTTGCAGCAGTGTAGCATGCAAATGAGGGTAGTTAGCGATCCAGGAAGTTGTGCAGGCATAGTGTAAGCATGCAGAAATGTAAACCGTAAAAAAACGGTTTACATTACTGCAAACATAAAATCGGAGCCATGTCAGCCGGCCAAACACATGTATTATATTGTTAATATATGCCAATGGCTAAATATATAGCCATTGGCATAAAAAAAATGTACAAAATGTAAAAGTAACATTATTATTTGTTCTTGCACTATCGCGAAGTTTAAAGTGTAGGACAGCGGCGCTCAAACGGGATCGTAAGAAAAATAGAAAAAAATAAAATAAAACTGCAATGTAACACATAGCATGATTTCCCCATAATAGTCAATGGCAGGCATATTACACCACACCATGGCGCAAGGGTTGCTAAGGGGCTGTGTTAGTGTTATGCGCAGTTTCTAGGAATTAGTAGGCAATCTAATGCAAATGAGAGGAGTTACACTGAATCACAGATTCCCCTCTAGTGTATGGATGCACCTTACAGCGTAGTGTTATAACACAGAGTTATGACCATGAGATAAAGATGACAACAAGAGAGGGGTGTGTCACCTTTACTGTAAGCACACTGGAGCAATGCCAATCCAGTTTGTCCATAGCTAAG
Organism: Protopterus annectens; assembly: GCF_019279795.1. Lineage (NCBI taxonomy): Eukaryota > Metazoa > Chordata > Ceratodontiformes > Protopteridae > Protopterus > Protopterus annectens. Next base: position 1,331,571,790 of record NC_056729.1, on the reverse strand, counting down.
CAAAGCAAAAGGAAAGGGATGTGTTTAACTGGCTTTAGTTTGCTTAGCTGAGAGCACACAAGGTAACCGAGTATGCATGTGAACGGGGATTAAAATGCACTTAAACCTGGTAAATGGGTATGTGCGGTGCACACCAGAGCTGGAACAGGAAGGATATATGAAAAAAACAAAGAAATGCTGCAGCAGGGAAATTGGAGTACAAATGAGCAATTAACACCTAGGAACCTACAGTGGGCCATTGACAACAGCTAACAAGGCTGCTAGCAGCTACCCACAGAACAGGAAAGGGGAGGGGCTGTACGGCAAAGAAAACAGTAAAGTGTCACAGCAGAACAAAGTAGAATTGCATTATATCAGCTACATAACACACTTTGCAGCACACGACTGGGTAGGAAAGTATAAGACAATAAAGCTGGCAGTTGGATGCATGCCTGACAATGGGAGGAGATCTAGGTTTAAAAGGGAATTAAAAGGCAACAGATGAATCAAGCCAGGCAAGCATAACTCCACACTACAGCCCCCACACTTGCAGTAATCAATGTAAAACCCATAAGTAAGATACATTGCAGCTGGAACTGCTCACACACAGCCAAATACATCAGCAGCATGTATAGCACAATAGTATAAAGTGTGAAAGCACCTCACACACACTTGTGGTTTCTCATACACAATGCACCATTGGTGTATACAAATGGGGAAGTTTTAATATGTACATGTTAGGGGCTGCCATTGGTTTGATCAACCAGCATGTGATGGAGACTGAAGGTTTTGAGGAGGATGATGCTGACAACCACCGCATGCACCAGAGGAGAAGAGTGTTCAGTCCCAGGGTAACCTACCAGGGGCTACACGATCTGGAGATAGTAGAGCATTACAGGGTGGACAGGGACACCCTACAGCAACTTGTGGAGCTGTGCCGGCCATGACTCAGAGCCAGAACAAACAGAGGGGTACCCATCCCAGTGGATACCAAGGTATGTGTAATCCTGAGAATACTAGTCACAGGTACATTTCAAAGGCCAACTGGGGATATCATGGGGCTCTCACAGGCTTCAGCATCCAGGGTACTCCACCATTTCCTGGATGCCATGTTACCACATGCGAGTGAGCACATATACTTCCCCCAAATGCAGGAGGAGTTGGCCAGCAATATGCGTCTCTTCCACCACGTGGCAGAATACCCGGAGGTACTGGGTGCAATAGACTGCATGCACATACACATCAAGTCACCACCCAGTGAGCAGGGCAGGCACTATCTAAACTGCAAGGGATACCCCTCCATCAACTGCCAGGTCATGTGCAAAGCCCAGGGCATTATCATATTTGTGTGTGCTGGAAGCACTGGAGGCTATCACGACTCCCACATCTGGAATACCTCACAGCTGTATCAGGCATTTGCTGGGGGGGGGGGGCATCCCATATGGCCATCTGGTGAGGGATGCTGGCTACGCACTGGAACCATGGATGATGACACCCATCAGAAATGCACACACACCCATGCAAGAATGCCATAATGAGGCACACACAGGTCATACACTTTTAAATTTTGTTTAACTGTGTTTAATTGCCGCCTTTTAAACATACTTACAACTGCTTAAAAGAGCTATATTCCAGCCTAATAAAAGGTAAACCATCACAGGTCTTGAACCCTGGACCATGCACACCATAGTCACTGGACTTACCACTAAACCATCTGAGCTGTATACATGTTTCATGGGTTTTAGAATACACCTTTTACTACAGGCATTCCACAGTATTGACAACAAATGGGACAGTCACTTTGTGTGCATATGTACATTACATTGCAATGTAGTGTAGCTTGTGAATCAACATATACAAGTATACATATGTATAACTGTTAAAAACTAATACTATATATATATATATATATATATATATATATATATATATATATATATATGCACATGTCAGTGATGTGTGCACATAGATATGAATATATATATATATATATATATATATATATATATATATATATATATATATATACATATACATGACAAAGAAGCAATCCAAAGGAATTAAAGTGTACAGAAAACACATGCAGCTCTGGTATTATAACAATTAATATTAACTGAATTCACCATATAAGGGATGGTTGTTGTGTATGTGGAGTTTGGGGTGGGGGAGGAATGATGGGTAATGTAATTATGCATCAAGGAGAGCCTGGGTTGGATGGTCAATAACTGAACTGGAGGTGTATACATGGAGTATGGAGACAATAAAAAAAGGACACAAAACCAGAACCATGCACATTCCTAATACACCCTATCAGGTCACATTGCAACACATAATTCCACAAACATATGAACATTAACATGTATTATACATATGTACACCAACTGACTGTCACTTTTGTTTTCATTAGTGAGGAATGCTTGTAATAAAAGATATATTCTGAAACCCATAACACTTGTACATGTCTCAGATGCCTTAGTGGTAAAGTCAGTGACTGCGATGTTCATTGTCCTGGGTTCAGGATCTGCAAGGACTATTGGATGCAGGGTGATTAAGGCACTTTTAAGCAGTTTAAGTGGGTTTGCTCAGTTTTGCGCGACGGTAAGCGGTGCTTAAACATGGTTAAATGGATAAGCGCTTCACAGGTGTAACCTTCGCTTACCATCGCGTAGGACACAGGCAAACTAGCTTACAACTGCTTAAATGTGTGTTAATCACCCTTTCCCTAACAGTGCCTACTCTGAGAAGTAAAATAATAACCACTTCCAGGATTAGAACCCACAACCATGTACACCATTCTCAGAGTAGCCTACCACTGCGCTACCTGAAATGTACCTATGCCAGTTATGTTTTCAGACAGGTTAAAATACAAAAGGGAAGATTGTGTGGAAATAGGACAAACTGCCATGTACCCAATGAAAGGTGCATACTGTATAGATATATAAATATATATATATATATATATATATATATATATATATATATACATATACAGATGTACATATAGATAGATAGATAGATAGATAGATACATGTCAATATATAGAGATATACATATATATATATATATATATATATATATACATATACAGATGTACATATAGATAGATAGATAGATACGTCAATATATATATATATATATATATATGTATATATATATATATATATATATATATATATATATATATATATATATATATATAGGTTAAAAACATCTACACATCTATGGAGGTACATATAAACGTATGCAATAATATATATTACCAGTACATGAAGATGTATAGCGAGATATATATATATATATATATATATATATATATATATATATATATATATATATATATATATACATATATATATATATATATATATATAGATATATAGATATATACATACATACATACATGTGTGTATACAGCATCTGAAGTGTTCAAATCTGAGTATAACATGGACCAGGCAGGGTTGGGATGGTGGCCTAGCAGTTATGGTGTTTGCCTTACAAACACAAGGTGCGTGCATGGTTTGAATCTCACAAGGGATAATTGGCTAGGAATTGGTACTGAAAAATAATTATATTTACTTCCAAGGAGAATACTACCACCAAACCGAAGGAGTGGCAATGGGGGCAGCATGTGCCCCCACCTACGCTAAAATTGTCATGCTCTATTGGGAAAAGAATCATGTTTTCACCTCTGAGTATTATAAACACATCCATTGTTATTTCAGATTTTTAGACGATATCTTAATCCTATGGAAAGGTCAGGAACAAGATATTTTTAACTTCATTGAATATATTAACACAAGTACAACATTTTTGAGCTTCACACATGAAATTTAAAAAGATACTATACATTATTTGGATGTGAAATTAATGAAAGATATGGAAACTAATAGATATACATCTGTGTTATACCGGAAAGAGAATTTTTCAAATTCATATCTACATTTTGATAGTGATCATCCCCTTATACTAAAAAAGAACATAGTTAGGGGGCAAATGATCAGAGCCTCTAGAATGATTAGTAAAGAAGAGGAGTTTTTGAAAGAGATGACTACATTGAACAACATGTTTAAGCAAAGGGGATACCAGAGTGAGTTAATTGAAGAAGCTAAACAATGGGTTACTACACACAGGAACTCTAGATATGCCCCACTGTTGAGTGGAAGTACACACTATAACAATATTCTCACAAATAATGTGAATGATTTGAATACTCAGGAATCAAGAGATCAGAAGTTAAACACTAATACCCCATACTTAACCTTAACATACCATAATAATATAGATTGGTTGAGAAAAAGTATTAACAGTGTATGGGAAATGTTCAAATCCATGTCAACTAGGGTGGATGTTTTTAAGAACAAGCTTACTTACAGTAACAGGAGAAACAACAACCTAAAAAACATATTAGAGAATGGAAAGGAAGGACCAGATGTGGATAGGTTTACCATGATTGGTAACAAGAGAGGGACCTTTAGATGTAATAGATGCCCCCAATGTCCCTTTATAGCTGGAGAAAAGTCCATTTATTTGCCCAGTCTACGTATTACACTTAAAGCTAGAAGATACAGTAGCTGCTATACCAAAGGCATGGTTTATTCAGCATACTGCACATTCTGTTTGTGCTTCTATGTAGGAAAAACAGAAAGACACCTACGTAGAAGAATATATGAACACATGAGAGATATTAATCGCAAAAATGTAAATAACACACTTTATAGACATACCATTACATGCAGTAATGCTAATTTTAAATTTTGGGCCTTGGAAATAATAGAGTGTCCTGATAGAGGTGGTGACTGGGCAACAAAATTATTATACAGGGAAATGATACGGCAACTTAGATTAGATGCCTGCAACGGTAAAGGGATGAATGATTGCATTTCTATTACCCCAGCATTAAAATTATTGGCATCTGATCTGAAGAAACACACTTAAAATGTATGGTTTAAGGAAGAGTTGATGTTGTTCTCTTTATAATAACCGGTTATTTGGTGTGGTTCAATATTTTAGCTTTTATTGTATTACTGTACTACATTGTGTTGGTTTCACACAAAAGAAGAAAAATATTTCACTATTTCATTATTTTTTACTATTGATTTCAATACATAATACATGTATATGTATACATACATTTATACATATATTTTTAAAAAAACTTTTTAAAAAACTTTTTAATAAACTTGTACTATTTTAAGAGTTAAATTAACTAAAACATTTTATACATACATATACATGTCAATATTCATTATTACTATTATTATTATTATATTACTATGATTAATATTTTTATATATTCGTGCAGATTTATTTATATATATATATGTATATACATTTACATTTTTGTATGTATTTTAATATTTACTCAGTTTTGTTCAACTGAGTTATGGTATTATACAAATGATATTAAAAATAAAGAATATATGTATATATTTTTATACTGGCACTGCACACACATGAATGTTTTTTAGAGTTACAATAAGAATTCAGTTTTGATTTATGGCTTATGTTTTTTAGCCTGTAATGGGTTTACTACATATAAGGTGAGCTATCACTTTAAAAATGAATTATTTTATTTAATTGAATTTTAATTGAATTTCAATTGAATAATTACTAATTATGTTAATAGAGTAGTATATAAACTGAAAGATTTTTTGATTAAAGTGATTCTGAAGAGGTCTCCAGGTGGGAGACGAAAGCGCTCAATCCTTTGTATCCTGTATCCTGTATGTTGGAATAAAACTTTTTCGTGTTACACAGCCGTGGAGTTGGGAGTTTGGTTTTTGCACTGTCGGATTTCCTGTGGTTACTTGCTGGACTTTGTTGGTTTGTTTGCTGCTTCAAAGGTTCTTTAGATAATTGGCTAGGCTTACAGTGGCTCGCAAGGGCAGTTAGCCTAGTACTAACCTATGAACCATAGCAATCGCACATTCTGCCCCCCCCCAAACAATATGAACATAACATATTAAGAGTATATGCCAATGCAGTGTTACAAATATGTCATACGGACATGAGCCAAATAGGGTTAGTCACCAACACAACTACAATGACTGCAAATATCCATGACAGAAATATACAGACAGCTTCTGTTTAGCAATCTTTTATTACATTTCGATGGATGGCCAAAAGGATTCAAGGACTAACATTACCTGCATGCAATACAGGAAGCATTTAACAGTGCCTTAATGAATCAGCATGCAATTACCATAGTATTAGTTTGGTAAGGGATAGGTGTTCAAATAGGGAAAGAACCCCCACACACATATAGAATATGCATAAAAGCAGTGTCTACACACCTGCATCTGCTATGTACACCCACCAACATCTCCCCCACACCCAAACTAATTACACCAATACATACTGCCATGCCATTACCAGTTATTCACCCATTGTACAACATCTGCTGAAACCTTGACATACCTGGACAGAGTCACACTAACATGGCCCTATGTGAAATAGTTGCTATTATACAATGGGACAGCTGCTGATGTGACAGGGTTTGTTTGAACGAGTTTTGAAAAGTAATTACACCAGGATGTGTTACCAATTACTGATTATCAGCACAGTATGATACAACTTAACACCAAACTAAAGATTTCTGGTGAGCACACTGTAAACCCCCTGACATTATAGGCATAGCCATACAGTCTTAAGCTGGTCAAACAAGCTGGCCAGACTGAAACATATGCAGAAGTATTAGGTACAGACAAACCCTGCACAAGTAGCAATGTTCAGAAATATAACAGCAGTACTCACATGTAGACCAAAACTTCTAGACATTACACACAATATAGTTGAGTTTGTCTCCATACAGCTGTTGCAATAGATTTCAGACCACACTTCCAGGCTGTCTTCCTCACAAGTAAGGCAAAGGGGCAATGCCCAGTCGGAGTACTCAGTTATACCCCTCTGTTGCCATGGTATTGGCTAATGGAGTAGCTACACAGCTGATGTGCATGTAATTAACTACTTTGGAACACCAACTGGTGACCAGGATAGCATATGATTCTGATCTCTAGCTATAAAAGGATGGAGTGTCACACATTCAAACCATCTGTATATACCTGCAGAATATTACAAGATATCCCAAAAAGAAATAAAACAAAGACCGAAATAAATCAAATACCATTCAATAACACCTCCAATTACCAGTAAGGTATGTATACATTGCAGTATGTCTGTGTATGTTGTACCTGTTCTGTAATAATTACAGTGTAATCAATGCATATAGTGGAAATAGCTATCTTGTAGTAATGTATTGTTGAGCAGTTGTTATGCCTGTAGTATTCTACGTGTGTACTGCTGTAGGTCACAAGGCAAACACCTCATACATCACAAGGGGTGATATATTTGGGCTTGGAATTCATTAATTCTTCTCCAGCCACTGTCTGTGTCAGAGTTGGTCCAACAAGTATGTGCTATAACAGGGGATAGTATATGATGATATATTGTAACAGTAGACATATGTATGGGTGTATTAGCGAGATGAACATGTCAAAGAGGGCTTACTTTGCAGATATGATTTGTATTGTGGAATTTTGTGCCAATACCTGTGCAATGTACAGTATCCTAGGCAGATCTGTCCCATCTGTATTCCATCTTACATAGCATTTGTGTTATGTTATGCAAACATTAGTTATGTCTGTTGGCAATTACAATACTCAATAACAGGATACATATGAATTGTATTCATCTGACAGTTTAGCAGCATGATAGCAAAGACAATTGGAAGAGCTAGGTAACTATCCATGCACATAAGACATGTAATATCCACCTCTCTAGTATTGTTTGCAAGCAATAACAGCTGTGCATGTGTACATGTCATGCAAATGTGTTGTGACCCTTGTTACAGTGCTGGGATAAATGGCTATCTGCAAACCTACATAGAGTGGATATTGACAGTAGAGACCCACTGGTTGAACATTCATGTTTGTGTAGCCTAACTTCTCATTGCCAACCTAACAGCTGCTTCCAAATACTGTATATAAGGTTGTGCACAGTACTGCTAATGAAAGAAGTTGCATATCATCTTTAACTCCAGTGTAACATCTGCAGTAGGAGTGTAGGATATAGGAGACTGCTGCTCATGTGTAATAGCTGCTTCATAGGTGATGGCTTACACTATCTGATTATATCCTGATCATGTTGATAGTGGCAGCAGAGTCTATTGATACTTGACTCTGTTTGGGGAGTGGCTGTCTGTGCCCAACAGACCTCATGGTTCTGGTGGATATGTGTGTATATACCCAGAAACGAATACAGACCTGTTGACACTTGCATCATCTGTAATCAACTATCAGGATGTGATGTGCTCCTCAGATGAGGATTGCTGCTAAACTTAGCTACTATGTTTCCTGTAATAGCCAGTGTTTACACGTCCATAACTCAAATATGTACTTGTGAGCATCACCGTCTAAAACATCTTCATAAGCAATAAGTAAACTAAATACAGTACTTGGTACTTGTAGTACTGAATGTTTATACAGGCATGTCCACTAGTCAGCTACTGGTGTTTAGTAATGTCAGCTTTGTGTATGTGGCCATCCTGGGGGAATGTAATCTTTATGCCATTTACACTGCCAAACCCACCTAACACCACACCACACACATTGTCTGGGATGCAGCTACAGAGGCAAGCTGGAAGGCAGTCCAGTCTACAGCCATGACTGGACTGGACAGTCATGCAGTGTAGGTTAACACATGCATCTCATCACCACACTCAACACATACCCTTACCAGAACACAGTAAGGACATCCACACATACCACCAGAAAGCACACACATTCACAGAGGCTTCCAAGTATCTGGCCAAGCAAGGGACCTCCCAAGCTGGAATAGACAGATAACAAAGTACACAAACTGTATGACATAGGTTGCAAAACTGTGCCACTCCTCAGATCACGTGGCCAGAAATATGCCCAACAGTACTCATATGTGAATGCAAAGTCCAGCACTATGTCACACACCAAGCTATACGAAGGCAAACATACTGTCAGCTGCCTGTCTGCTATGATTAGCCACATACCCGTACACTCAGACCACCTTTCAAACTGTACACATGGCTCTGGCATATTCCATGTTGTTGTGCAGGACTTGGGATGCCGTAGCCTGGACTGCATGGAAACACACGTGTAGGAATTGTCAGGTCTTGTAGCCCATGCAGGTATGTCCCAAGGCCTGGGTAGCAGTCTGCTATTGCCCAGAATGATACTGCAGTACAGGGACAAATGGATTGTATTCCCCAATTGTCTAATGCACTGGTGTAATCCAAAAGGTATCCAGTATCTCTCTGCCTGGGATAACATGGTTGACAGACCATGATGCTTTGCCAGACAGGGCCTGCACCTGTCATCCCTGGGAACCTGGATACTGACTAGGGCTCATGCTTCCCCTATAGTGCCTTCATCATGCAAGGTTCAAGTGACAATTCCACTGCTGTAACAGGAACAGCCAAGCAATAAACTGCATGTCTAGCTACTTAATGATACATTTTGGAAATTCAATATGGACTCACATACATCAATCCTTAACATGGATAACATATCTGTGCAGTGACTGAGATATGGTTCAAGGCTCCAGAGAGCACTCCTGCATGACCATGTTATAACACATACCTCACCTCTTGGCCATTATCCTTTAGTGGAACACAAAGGCCACAGGTGTGTCCATATTCCTGAAGGATATGTACACCCCCAGGCTAGTTGCACTTGCATAACTTCAGATACATTATGCTGAGCAACTACCTCTGTGCCAAAGTGGAAGCCAAATTACACCTTGCTACAGATCACCCACCATGACTCTGAATTCCCAACCATCATATTGTGCTGTAATGGGTAATAATAGGTTTGAGACAGAAAACCATAGTAATGGCTACTCTCAACTAGCCCACTATTAACTGGGAATACTCCTCATGTACCAACACCTGTGCTCAATACATGTTGGATTTCATCACCACAATGACCTGGATCACCATAGTCACACAAACAGAGCCAACCGTATGCTACACATAGTCAGTCTCCAAAGCCAGTGTTATGCTTCTTAAGACAGAAGTGGTGAATGTCATGGCAGCCATGCAGATGGACAATGCATGTGCAAATGCTGAATCCTACACAAATGCACTTTAAGTACTCACATTAGTGAAGTGATTGTGCTATTGAAAAAGAACCAAGATTCAACCAAACACAAATGGGAAGGCAAACTGGTGGGACCCTGCCATAAACTGTACCACAGAAGGTAGAAACTGTTGCAAGAGTGAACACACATGAGTGGAGGTGATCCCTGGTCAGCCTCAGTAAGATTTAGATACACCATATAAGACCACACAAAGCCATTGTGAAACTAATTGGCCACATATTATGAGGCCAACCACAGAGCATTCTATAGCTGTGTCATGAATCATAATGGCAATGACAACACCTGCCCTGCTTCACAGCAATATGGCATGAGAAGTACTGCACCTACAGAAATAGCACTTGTTCATCCAGATAGGGTCTGTGATAACTTAAACCCATTCTCACTCCCCCCCAACAGGTACATATATTTATATGTTCATGTACACTACAGAGACCCTGTAATAACAACTATGCAGGCAGAAGCTGCACTCTCTAAAGCCATACATACAGCTTGCATGGGACCTGTCAACATCACAGGGTGTGTTTTACACAAACGTCAGAACAATTAGCTCTCCACCTACACATCATGTTCAATCATACCTGCATGTCAGGCTGTGTACACACTGAATGATGCATTGCAACAGTTATCACACCCCACAAAGGGGGAGACACCACTGATAATGGGAAATAGTGCACTACTACCCTGCTGAGTCTGGTGTGTAAGGTCATGAACCTTGATCAACGTATTTGATGTAGTCAGTACAGATGTAGATGACAGTAAGGTTGATTCACACAGCATATCTCGACCTTGCCAGGTCTTAGGACACCATCACCCATACCGGGTTCCAGCTACACTCAGTAAACTAGGTGTATATATACCTATGTCACATGATTGGTTGGCAACTGGACCGCTGGCAGAACCAACACTACAGAAGGTGTCTGACTAATACACGCACAGCAAACCAGTGGCAATTACAGTAATACAGGGTTCAGTCCTGGTACTCCCCCTCTTTGTTATCTAGATCTATACCACACAGACTAACACAGAAGGCATCTGCCTATTGATGTTTGCAAATGACTATGAACTAGAAGCTATAGTCGACTCAATGAGTGCTGTGGGCAACATACAGAAGGGCCTTTGTGGGTCGGATGTGTGGTGTCTGACGTATGACCACAATCTCACTGCAAAGTATTGCATTGTCATCCCCTATGTTAAAAACCCTGTACCCATGAACTACCACCTAGGGAGCGGGCAACATAATGGAAAATGTGTGTATAGGATCCAGCTGGACAGTAGTCTTTCCTTTGATAGTCACTTCACCACACCAGTAAGGTAGTCGTAAGTGATTATGACAGGGTGCCATCCATGAATATAGAGATCATTGCTCACCCATACTCAATTGACCCATAATAGTTCAAATATTTCCTTTAAGCGTTATTGGACATGTTCAGATGGCCTACACCAGCCTTCCCAAACCCTAGCTTCACTATGTAGCATGATGCCTACCCTGAATAAAGCCATGTCCAACCCAGAGATGCTAAACATGCTACACTTACACATCCTGATTTCAAATAAACACATACTTCATGGACATCCACCTGTCTAGTACAAGGATCATAACATGCCTGACAGATCCCTGTCCCATACACTTTACACACTCCTCCCATACTATGCATCCCTGTCCAGAATAGCTGCACATTGCCCCTCTTTGAGACATGGTATGATGAAAGTATGGCAAATATATCAGTAAACCTGTGGATCAGTTATGTGGCACTGCTTGAACTGGCCACTGAAAGTTACCTGTCTGTTGGCTACAGCTAGGTAACCTTTCAGCCTATGCTCATACATGGCCCAGGGCATATAGCCTACTAGTTCACTATGACCATACATGCTATAGGTGATATCCAACCCTGCAAATACCATCAAACTAGCCATTGCCCCATGTGTTTCACATGTGCAACACAGGTAATACATGGTAGGATGCTATACTGCTGTACCATGCCATGTAGATGTATATGGCAAAACACATACATGTACAACTTGCTGTGAGCAAGTCTGCAGGGTCACAGGTCATGTCCCTTAAGGCTGTGCATGACTACATATGTGACATATACACAGCATTAAGGTCTCTTGTATTAATGTCAACACATCCAGGCATGTGCTAATAGGTAAAGACACCAGTACAGGCAAACAGACATGCCCAAATCAAGACAACATCCACATGTAGTATGAGCAATAGCATCACTTGACACACACATATATGGTGATAACATGAAATCACCAGTAAGTGTCAAATGTGTGTGAGTTAAAACATGTCAGTGGTGTTAGTGTCATGCAGATTTGCAAAGCCATATTTGTAATTATAATAAATGTGATACACATGAATGTGCAGTTGTACGTCTGTATTTCTCTATGAGTTTCTGTGACCTGTCACCGTCATAATGTCTGCCAGGTATGCTGCTTGCCAGGCAGCCACTGTACAGCCGCATGGAGGATGAGGTTTTCATTCCATACCTCCTTGATAACCATGAGACACTTTTCAGACATGTGCCACAGGATGCACAGCACCGGGATGCCCAGTGGGAGGAACTTCGCAGGAGGGTAAATGATGTTGGTGGCCACATTTGCACCTATCAGCAGGTGCGCCGACACTGCACCGACTTAATTAGATGGGCGAAACAGCATGCAAACGCAATCGCCAGGGAACAAGTTGCAACAGGTGGGGATCCACTTACCCATCCCCCACTCACATGTACTGAGGAGCACCTGGCCAACCTGGGGACACCTGCAGAACTCCATCCACAAGCTTCAGCTGGTATTGTAGAGGTGGGTGTCTCACAACCACTGAGCCAGGAGCTGGCCGGTAAGTCACTACTGCACATATAATACAAGTATATTTAATATAGATACATGTGTTACAGTACAATATTTAACTTAACATCATATGCAAGGCATGTATGTACACAAGCCACATACTATAGTTTGCTACTCTATGTATGCACAGATGTTCATACTGCATAGAATAGTCTATTGTACTGGCTTATGTGCCAACATGCACCTTGTAGCTATCACACAGGTGTGGATGATAATCATACTGTTCTGACACTCCCATTTAGGTACCTCTGGTGTTTCTCAGCAGCAGCCTGTAGCTGGTGAGTTTCTTTTAGTTATCAGGCTTGATAACGCACAGATCATATTAGATGCATGCTATCTGCCATGTGGCCATTTAACACACGTACACATAATGTATGGTGATCCTGTTAATATATACAGATCAGACCTGCAATGCATCACAGTGGTTACCCATGTGGAATATTTAAAGACTTTATGAAACACCTACACTAAACATTACAAACTGCCATTTTCAGATGTGTGGACAGCTGTAAATACAATGGTGGAGGTGTGGTTCAATGTAAGGACATATACTACAGATCAGTATCACACATGTGGGGAATACAAACAGTACTATACAGAGAGCATATGTGTGCACACACTCTATATGTTTTGGAGCTGGATTATGAAAAACTGACAGGAGTTACCCTTGTGGAGTATACCCTTGCTATGAATGTCACACAATGTCATCTGCTATCTGACATGTCCATTACATTTTGTGGGCTGACTGCAACACTGGCTAACTATCCTGCAAAACATGATATCTCACATCCCAAACAGACCACCCTTTGTCGGCATAAACCTGTCCTCAGTGGAGCATATGACATCTACAGGTGTATGTCATATGGGACAACACTGACATATGAAATAGATGCCCATCACAACCATTGGACAAAACATGCTTACACATGGCAATGGAGGATGATCAGAGACATGAAGCAACACACACAGTAGAAGGGATGTACATATGTGTACACCCTGTTGTACATTGGCTCTTCACAATACAACTATGGTCTTTGTGTAATGATTATATTGCAGATGTGACACACTAAACATCATACAGGGCTGTGCGTACCTTGTGTAGGCATGACATAAAAGCACCACAAAACATGTCTTGAACATTTTGAGTGTGTCACGACATGAAAGCTTTAACCTATACAGTATCCAAATACATACATGTGTTGCACAACATACACATACAACCACAGCAGGCCACAGTTACAGTACATTCATCTTGCTGGTGTTAGACATCACTGTCATGGTTGCTCCTCATGTGTGTGAGGTACACAGATGGCATGTGGAACATGGCGTACTGCAAAGTTACCCATGTCTGGGCGTTGTTGTCAGGCATCCGCAATATGATTGCAGATGTGCAGGGGTGTCATCTGTATACACTTTGGTGACCTGTGTCACACATTCCACATTAGGGTTTAGTGTGTATACACCTCAGTGACGTGGGTCACATTGCACATTAGATATGTATTATATATGAACACAGTCATGGCTATGAATTGTGTCTGTAACTCACACTGTATAGCAATAGTGAAGCCACATGATGCCCTGCAATGGCTATGCACATCAGCTCAATGTGCAGTATGTCACTGTATATCTGTAGGGCGGACTGACAACATTGCGTCAGCTGAAGGTCCATGCTAATATAACATGCCCCTGCACTGGGACACCAGTACCTCACTGTATATTTGAAAGGACACCATTGTGTTAAACATGTGTGCATGTCAGTCATCACTTCAGCAGAAGACATGTCATACTACATGTGATTGGCAAGGTCATATGCCACACAACAGGCCGGTGTACTGTTAACCTGTGCTGGTCTGTGGCACCATTGCAAAGTAGGGACAACCATGTCAAAAATGTGTGTACAGCCACATGCACATTGTCTGTAGACACAGCTCAGGGGTAAGCAGAATAATGTTGAACAGACATGCACTGTTTATGGGGAGATATGGAAGCTAGGTCTCTGGCAAATATAGTATTCACTCAACATACCCTTCTGCTCATGTCCTCCTCAAACATAGGGTCAGTGGCCAACACAAAGCATCACTGGCAGATGTACCCAGGTCAGTGATGGTCTGTTACGATGTGGGGTATGGTGCACAAAACATGGCAGTGTGGTGCAACTGTGCATAGTGTATGCATTGTGTTGCAGGTTTGGGGCATAACCTACTAACACAAAATGTGCAACACAGGGATGTATGCTAACTACTACTATAATTGTGTAAGCTGCCTGGCAGTGGCCGTGCAACCCTTGGCAGGCTCAGGTCACGTGGCCGTGGCTGGACCCCGTGATCTGTACAGCCTGCCCTGTACAGTGTGCAGCTGTCAATAATACCCCTGGGTAGGCTAGCCACATGCCAGACCAGTGTGCATACATACACACACACACACCAGAAACAAATGTAGGGCATCTCAACACACACATGCATAACATCCACACACGCCCAATGAGATAAAAGGCCTTAAGCCACACATATGATGTTATCCAATGGTGCAGCCTAGGCCTCTGTCAAACATTTTCACCCTGTGCATATGATGATGCCTGTGCCACAACCCTGTCACCCATACCATCGGAGCAGGGACATGGTCATATGGTCTGATGCACAGGGTGAACATATTAGGAAGACAATTGTAGATTACTATTGTTGAGTAGTGTTGACAGGCAGCAGATATACCATGTACTAGAGTTTTAGAATGCATTTTGTACTGTTGACAGTATGTATCAAGTGTAAAACCAGTAACTGCATGTTGATCTTGTTGTTCTGCCTTCCTCTTGCAGGTGTTATTGCATGTGCCAAATGTGTGCATACAGACTACAAGGGGGATGTCAGTGTTTTTAGTTAGTGTCCCATATGTAACGTTAGATTACTCACAGGTCTTTATGACAATACCTGCATGCACTTTGTAGCTTCCACATCACAGTTATAATCTCCCAAGTTTCAAACATGTTTACTGATATCATGGTCCAAAGGCATGATAGCTGTTTAGTAAGCTACTGTGGCCAGAGCCTCACATCCATTCTGGGTGTCATCACAGGTATAGTTACCTGGAGCGGGGAGGAGGTAAACGAATGTGGTTCAGCAGATGACAAGGGTAAAGGCCATCTGAAAAGGGGGTTTATCTTTAGAAAGCAGTTATACCTGCTCTCATGACGGGATGCAAGCACACATATACACTCAGGGATTCACAGACACACACACACACACACACACACACACACACACACACACACACACACACACACACACACACACACAGTTGCCAGTGTTGGGATTAGAACCACTGGCCATGTACAAATCATTATTATAGTACTACACAGTTACCAAATGCACCACAGAGATTACACATTTACAGGCAGTCAGAATGGCCTTCTATGGTTGAGGACATCCACAAGGATACTAGATTGCGGTGAGCGTATGTGGGGAGGGGAGTATATCAGTAGACTATGGTAAAACAAGCCTCACCCCAGGGCTTACACATTTACCGGCAGTTAGAATGCCCTTCTAAGATTGATGATATCAACAAGGATACCAGATTGCAGTGAGTGGATGTGGGGAGGGGGTTTTATCTTTTGAGTATGGTAAAATACAGCCTCACTCCAGGGATCAGACAGCCATACATGCACACACACACACACACACACACACACACACACACACACACACACACACACACACACACACACACACACACACACACACACACACATACACACACACTGTGGCATTTACAAAGATATACATGTAAGTCACACCCATACAGACACTTGACATCTGTGAGATTCACACCACTGCCTATGTATTGTTTTCTACACCTCACTCTGTACAGATGTCTACAGCAGTGTAAAAGACATTGGGATGTATTTTCCACCATACGTGACATATATGAACACACACACACACCCACACTTGCCAGTACTGGGAATCAAACACCTGCCTATCCCATGATAGGTATTATAGAGTTACAGCACTATCACACGCACTACAAAGCTTACTGACTTTTACCTTTGCCAACTGTGCTGACATATGCACAATATATGCACAGGGGAGGTGATTCTGTTGCAGGTTTCAAGAGGTTTGCCTTTAGTGTTACCCTTACTTCATTCTACTGTGTGTGTCTTCCCCTTCAATTAAAAACACCAGAGCTTAGCAGTTACACAGGTTATTGTAGGAATGGTTATAACACACCTGTGAGCTGTCTTCAGTAATCATTCATCTGCAAAGTAGCCCCACCACTTAGTAGTCATGTCCAAACATCTGTCCATACCTAAAGTACAGCTTACTGTACTTTGAGCTTATCACTATATACACTTGGCAATGTTGAGGCTGCATTGCAACTGCATGCTGCACTAAGACAACAGTCACCTACAAATATCAGACACTCCACACACATGGAATCTAAACACACATCAATAAATGTAGACATATGCAGTCTCCATCAGTAAGTGGACTATCAGGTCAAGAGGATACATTCCACACGTTCCCGACACCATGTGTGAAGCCTAACTGAGCATTACACCATATAGGATGTTCTATTCATGTACCAGTAGGACACACAACCACCTTCACTGAATAGCAAGTGGACATTTATGCCAACAGCACGTATCAGCAAGCAACACACATAGCAATATTCCATGTCATGATGCCACAGACTGTTAATAGACAGTTCCACTGTATTGCGAGGGCACTGTAATGGTCAACAGTTAGCACATCATATTTGCCACACACACCTCATATTTGCCACACACACCTCATGATTACTGACAGAGTACCAGCAATATGCTCTGTTTGAGCTAGGCATTACACTTGTTCAAGCATGTGTGAGGTCTGTGGCTTATGAACATCTCACCCCAGCACATTGTGGCTATTGTGTTAATAAGGTGCATGTCCGGACAGCACACAGCATGCATGGCTTGCAATTGTTGACATGAGGTATATGTAGGAGCTGTGGGCCACACATGGCTGTACATGTCATGGACATATCACCTGTTACTACTCAGGAACATGCAGAGCATAGCTGCATTTCCCTGAGTCTGTCAATACAGGTCATGTGTGTAAGGCCTACGGTCCTGTTATTTGTGTTTGTTTGTAGGCATTGCATTTGGTGGACATGTCTAATGACATATATGCCACATGGATTGTTGTATGATATGATAGGTGTCATGGGTGACCAGTAGAGAGGGATTATTACCTCTGTCAACATAGACATCAAACCTTATGCACTGTTAGAATTCAGCAGTCATGGACCTATCTGCCATGTGCATGTGTGTAATGAATGTAGCCACCTGTATGTACACAAGACAACAACAGCTATGATATTTACATGTATGGTGTATGAGTGTGGGAAGTATATATCCAGGGCAGGTACGTTTAGGTCATATCCGACCATGAGGGTGTTGTTTACTGGTGTATAGCAATAGTCAACTGTGTTACTGCTGACAACATCCAAGGGACCTGGTATGTGTACAACTGACCTGGTTAGAAACAGTGGTATTATTGAATTGCATAACACGTTATGCAACTGTGTCAGTACATGGGTACTTTGCACAGCTGATGTAGGGCTAGGTACAGTCCACCAGTCGAAGGTTATTTGCTGTTGTACCATACTATTTCATACCACATTTATGGATGTGTGTTGGTAGTCTGAGAACAGGGTGGGGGATGTATATGAGGATACAAGCTAAAATGCAGTTTTTGCCACTGTTACCTGCACCTGACTCATCTGTGATGAATTATGTTGGAGTAGTGGTCTTTACTTGTGAGTAGCCTGTATGAATATGGGGACACCACCACCTAGAGTTGTCCATACCAGTGTTATGGCCCACATGTTTCGATCTGAGTTATATGGTGGTAGTGCTATGGTGCACTACAGAGCCTTCAGCCAGGTGCACAGATATCAGTATTCCCCATTGTAGATTCTACATTGAGCAAGTGGATTATGAAAGCCACACATCTAGTACTGGTTAGCATAAGCATCCAATGCAATTGTCTTGTAAGTGTCAGGGTGTTACTTCTGTGTTTAGGACATTTGCCTTGGAATGGCACTATATGGATAAATGCAACCTGGATATTATCCACACTCCCTTGAATGATGGCTGCATGTGATATGTCACAAAGGCTTATCTTCTTTCACTCATGTCATCCCGGAATGATAGACACTGGACAACCTCATAATTACAACAGGACATTGGCTCATTATATTGTTGAAGCAGTTGCCACTCTTACCATGACATCACTGCGAGTGGCAGTATTGTGCTTGGAATTGCATGCTACATCTAAGGTGACGTACAGCAGCAGACATTGTGTAGATGACCAATGTGAGATATACTTAGTGGAACAGTCCTGCTAATAATGACAACTACTAACACAGGCAGCCGAGGTCATCTTGACACCTGCACCTCAGTACCATTAGACAATGTGGTTCACATATTATGTATGCACATGCCACTGCTCCATCTATGATGCCAATGTCCACAAACTGATATCAATGTATGCCTTTCAAGGTGGCTATGTGTGTGACACATGCTGTACTTTGCATCCACCTGTGCGTCCCATTTAACCAACTATATATGGCAGTACTTCATGTACATGTATGCATTTGTATCACACAGCACAGACTTAGATATATCATTTATGGGCCACATACTGGTATCTGTTAGTAAACCTGTATGACGTGCATATGTACTGACAGTTAAGATGTACATAGCTGTAAGCCTGTGTGTTTACAATAGGAGTCCATTACAATGTGTTCTGTATGTATCAGTATATGAGCATGCCCACTGTGGCCTTCTGTAGTTAGAATCAGAGTGCATTCCAAACAGCCCTGTGCTACTAAGTGTATGTGCGTGCCCACTGTCAACTTGCGCAACTGGAGTCAGTGCATCCAAGAAAGCCCTTTGTTTCTATGTGTATGAGCATGCCCAGTATAACCTTGTGCAGTTGGAGTCAGAGTGCATCCCAAATGGCCCTGTGCTACTAAGTGTATGAGCATGCCCACGGTAACCTTGTGTAATTGGAGTCAATGCATCCAAACAAGTCCTGTGATTCTAAGTACATGAGCATGCCCACTGTAACTCTGTATAGTGATAGTAGTAGTCCATTCCACAGATGGACATATTCCAGTACAGGGCTTGTTGTGCTACAAATACACATCTCAGGCCTACTTATGTCTTACCTACAGATGATGTGTCTTGTTTGTGCATACATGTTGTAATGGACTCCTACTTTAAACAAACAGGTTTACAGCTATGTAGATCTTAACTGTCAGTATCCTTGTTGATGTCCTCAATCTTAGAAGGGCATTCTGACTGCCTGCAAACATGTAATCTTCTGTGGTGCATCTTATAACTGTGTAGTACTATCATAGTGATCTGTAGATAGGCATGAGTTCTGATCCCATCACTGGCAATTGTGTGTGTGTGTGTGTGTGTGTGTGTGTGTGTGTGTGTGTGTGTGTGTGTGTGTGTGTGTGAGTCTGCAAATCCCTGAGTGTGTGTGTGTGTCTGCAAATCCCTGAGTGTGCGTGTGTATTTGTGTCTGCATCCTGTCATGAGAGTGGGTTTTACTGCTTTCCAAAGAGAAACCACCATTTGCATTGGCCTTTATCCTTTTCATCTGCTAAAACCACCCTTTTCACCCCTTCCCACTCCAAGTAATCATTCCTATGATGTCACCCAGCTCAGCCGCATAATCAGATTAACTGTAATTGTATGGGTTCTGTGCCACATCCCCCAACTGCTTACCACTCTACTAGTAACCTTTACATAGGCAAGACCTGTAAGCACAATACTGGTGAGTGTTTGTGTGTTTGTGTGTGTGTGACTACCCTGTAGCCAGGCATACACATGTGTTATGTCTTTTAACATGCTGCACACCATGGTAGTCATCTGTGGTGAGTGGAGTCTACAGAATATTACATAGGTAGGAATAGAAAAGAATAGACAGTCAAGAATGACTACTGTTGAGTATGTTATTTTCCTGTGCCACTGTCGAGCAGTGACACAGAAGTGATCCTCGGGGTGTATTTCCTTACTCATCATTCCCCCCAAACTCCTCAATCCCCAGAGTGTATTTTCTTACCCATCAGTCCCCACCCCAAACTCCACATACACAACAGCCATCTCTTCTCTGGTGTACTAATTAAAATTTGAATGTTATAATACAAGAGTTGCCTGTGCTTTGTGTATACTTCAATTCCTTTGGAATCCTTCTGTGTCACAAAGGGTGTTCAGAGATGTTTATGTATATGGCTATACATGTGTCTGTGTATAAATATATATATATATATATATATATATATATATATATATATATATGTGTGTGTGTGTGTGTGTGTGTGTGTGTGTGTGTGTGTATATACACATCACAGAAATGCATATATATATATATATATATATATATATATATATATATATATATATATTTAGTATGTATTTAAAACAGTTGTACATATGTAGACTTGTTTATGTTGTTTCACAAAGTACGGTACATTAAAAGGTACTGTACATATGTACACAAAGTGACTGTCCCATGTGTTTTCAGTACTGTGGATTACCTGTAGTAAACAGTGTATTCTAAAAACCATGAAAAATGTATATAACTCAGATGGCTTAGTGGTAAGTCCAGTGACTATGGTGTGCATGATCTAGGGCTCAAGACCTGCGAGGGTCGTTAATAATTTTGTTTAGGTCAGGATGAGGTGGGTGTAAATGTGTTTTTGTGGCAGTAAGCATCGGGTAAACGCATTTAAAAGAAATGTAACACTCACAGTACACTTGAAATGCCCTTCTTTGGTAATCCTGCTGATGTCATTCATTGTGAAATACACCTTTGAGGAAGAGGTACTTCAGTCATGTCTGTGGTGCGTACTATGACTGCATACTGCTGTAGTGTAATAAACTAGTTAGTTAGGGGTTTGAATACCACAAATGACAGGTGTGTGTGTGTGTGTGTGTGTGTGTGTGTGTGTGTGTGTGTGTGTGTGTGTGTGTGTGTGACTTGTATCCCCTGTAGTGGTGGTTGTAAGTGTGTGACACCTGTGGAGGGTGTTTTGCATATTTTGTATGTTGGCCGTACTCTATATCACAATGTCAACCATACAGGGATAATAGATGTACATTAGCTGTGCAGCTGGGGTGCAAAGCCATACCCATACATGTGACATCAAGGCCAGCCAATCACAGTTAGCAACCCTAGTATTACCCAGAGCACACACTGAATCCATGTGTCATACGCACACACATGCCTAGGCAACAGCCAATATGTAGGTAGTACACTGCATATTGGCCACTGATATTAACTATGCAGTGATAGCAGTGGGCTACAGAGGCATGTCACCCTGGCCATCTGTCCAGTATGCACGTACATGCACACAGTGCACCTCCACCATGTTCCCTAATGGACACCTGCACCACCTATGGTGCCTTCACATGTGACTCACAACAGACATACCATGCCTGACAACATGCTTACAACTGCTTTCCAGTGCCTTAATCACTCTGTATCCATCGGCCCTTGTTTTGTCTAGCAACAAAGTAAACAACCTCTACTAGGCTTGAACCAATGACCATGCACACCATAGCCAAAGTGATTTACCTCTAAGCCACCTCAGATATACATAACCCTGCTGTAGTCACAAACATATCATCCGGCCAAGTCATTCAACAGTACAGAGAATGTATTCCAACATGTAGATATATGTGTGTGTGAGAATATATTAATGTCTGCACAGATACAAATGTGTGTGTGTGTGTGTGTGTGTGTGTATGTATGTATATATATATATATATATATATATATATATATATATATATATATATATATATATATATATATATATATATATATATATATATATATATATATATAGCTATATATAGATATAGATATATAGATATATATATATCCACATATGTGTGAGCAGATATTTATATCTATATAGGTATATATGGACATACATCTGTAGATAAGGTGAGAACATACCAGAAACATATATGTCCACATGTACCATGAATGGGGTTGACAGGCACACAAAACATACGTCATGCACGAATAGGTATCCCCCCCCCCACAGCCAAACATGTCTGCCCTGCAATACACTACCACCTGTTGCAGATCCCATAACCAGGACTTACACAACAAGGCCGCAAGATGTTGACAGTAACTCATCCCATTTGCATGATGTCAGGCTGGTATCAGTAATGTATCATGCAGTACAGTCAGGCTCATAATGACTCCCATTTTGCAGTCATCTGTTACCTTTGTTAGTCAGAGTCCTATACTGTTGGCCTGTACTACAGAGATGTAGATTTCAAACAACAGTGGTCCCAGGACTGAACCCTGAGGTACTCCATCTGTCACTTGTCTGGGGATGGCTTTGGAGATGGTTACCCCTACAGTTTGGGTTCTGTCAGTAAGCCATGTGGCACACCAAGTGGCATAGAGATGTATGGCTGGATTAGTATGTTAATCTATGTTTCCAGACTGGTGTATGGTATTGAAGGGCTTGGCGAGGTCCACATAAGCATTGTGCACTGCCTTACCCTCTTCAACAGCTATGCAGACTGAGTCAAAGCAATCAGTTTCAGGAGGCAAGAGTGGCCCTCCATGAGCCCAATCTGTGTGGGGTCCAGTGTTTGAGGGTTGCCACTGTCTGTGTTCCAAACCTCCCTGATAATGCATTCCATGGCCATGCAGATCAGGCTCATCAGACTGATGTGACAGTAGTTCCAGGGATCTAAGGTGGACCCCCCTTGTGGACTGGGAACACTGCAGCTGTGCGCCACTCAGTGGGCACCAGGCCTGATGAGAGGTTATGATTACACATGACGGTCTGGTCCCATGGATGATGTATTCTTAGCTTTGGATAGTGCAGTTTCTGCCTTTATGGCCGTGATTACTGGCCAATGGGACTCTGTTCATATTGCCATGGGCCCTTTTGGGGTTGAGGGGGTGTGACTGTGGCACTAAACAAATCCGCCAGGACATTGGCACAATCCATGAGAGAAGTCTGTGTAATGCCATTCTGTCATAGCTCAGAGCACTTTTCAGCATTGCCAGTTAGATTCTGGACATAACTATAGAATGGTGTGTGGTTGTCTATGGAATCTGTGGTGATCTTAGTTACATAACCAGCTTTGGAGGATTCCATGAGGGATCTCATTGTCTTACTGTGGCTAAAGGAGTTGTTTTCATCCTTAGAGTATCCATTTTGCTTCAACAGTGTCTACCTTCTGTTGTATACTCTGGTAATGGCAGTAGACCACCAGACTGGCTTGCTTATTTGGGAGATGAGCGTTGCGGCTCCATGTGGGATGTCAGGAATCATGCACAAGTGGATGTGCTCATACAGTACCTTAGTGCAGGATTTATCAGTACAAGTATCAGCTCCTGTCTCCATGGGTGTCACAAAAATTGTCACTTCTGCCTTGAGTAGCATGAAGTTGGCTTTGGAGAGGTCTTTTATGGACAACTATATATACATTCCTTCCACATGTTCACTTTGATTAGCCTATGGTGGGATTACTGTAGTGAAACCTCAGTCTCATGTACTGTTGTGATGGCTTAGTGGTTAGTTACTGTGACTATGATGTACAGGGTCCTGGGTTCATGATGTGCAAAGGTTGGTTATTGTGGTCCGGCCAGGACAGCAGTTAATGCATGCTGACTAATTGTGGCAATTTAGGTTAGTCACACTCAATACAATTCAAATGTCCTACATTGACAATCCTGTTGATGTCAGTCACTGGGGAGTACACCTTTGGGGAAACAAGTACTCCAGCAATCTCTGTGGTGCGTGTTATAACTGTGTAATGCTGCAGTGTGATATAGAAGTCTGGTAGGAGTTCTAGTCCCAGACATGGGAGTTGGGGATGCTTTTGTGTCTGTTCCTATGCCTGTGTGGAGAGCACTGCATGTTTGGCTAGTCACAGTCACTATAATTCATTGTCCCTAATTTGGCAATCCTGCTGATATCACCCACCTAGATATACACCTCTTGGGATGCTGTAATCCAGTAATCTCCGTAGCGCATCCTGTGACTGTGTACTGCTGTAGTGTGGTAAAGTAGTTAGTTAGGTGTTCTAATCCCAGACCTGGCAAGTGTGTGTGTATTCGTCCATCTATCTCTGCCTGAGTAGAGAACAATGTTTTTTAGAGTAGTCACACTCCATGCAATTCACATACCCAATGTTGCCAAGGCATTCAGGATTAGGCTGCTGATGTCACCCACCTGGAAATTCACATCTGGGAACCTTGTATCCCAGTAATCTCTATAGTGCATGCTATAACTGCATAATGCTGTTTTGTAATGAACTAGTTAGATAGGAGTTCTATTCAAAGACATGGCAGGTGTGTGTGTTTGTGTGTGTTTCTCAATCATATCCTGTGTGGAGGTGGCTGTGAGTGTCTCACAACTGGATTTGTTGAGGAGTGGATCTTGTACTTTTACTATATGGTGGCCATATTATATGTTACGATGTCCACCTGATGAGGATTACAGATTTCAATCATCCCTACATCTGATAAAATGCCTGGTGAACAAAGTAAGCAACCCTAATATTACCCGGAATACAGCCTGAACCCATGTCTCATACAGAAACACACTTGCCTAGATGACTGCCGCTGTATTCCTAGTACCCTGCATATTGCTGACATATAGTAAGCATGGAGTGATTGCAGTGGGCTGCAGAGGGCATGGCACCCTGTCCACTGGTACAATAGGCAGATAATTGTGGACACTCCACCATCACTATGTTCCCCACTGGACACCTGCAGCATATGTGGTGCCATCAAATTTGATCCACAAAGGACATACAATGCCTTACACACATGCCCTGTAAGGACAGATGCCATTGACACCAGGGAATACCTGTATCATGCTCTCAATGCAGATGGCACCGAGCACCAGCACATTTGTCGAAGACATGGGCAGGTATGGACCTCCCCTACACCCTTCCTGCACATCCCTAGCTATCTTGCCTACTGTCCTTCCCTCTTTGTGCCCCTTTTCACCACCTTCCTGCAATAAGTGTGTCTACACCTGTTTGCGTGGGGGTAAGTGGGAGTAAGCACATTTAAGCAGCAGTAGACGGGTTTCAGCCTGTTTGCACTGGGGTTAGTACTGCCTACACAGGTTAAGTAATCTAGAAGCTAACTGAGTGTGAGAAACTGTAACCAGCTGTTAGCACTGCTTCCTGATGCACAAACATGCTAACTAGTAATTACATATGCTTACTACTGCTTATTTATGCTTATGCCTGCTTACTAGTGCCTTATTCATTATGACACTGACACTTCACTCCAGTTCACTTTTAATTGTTATTATGCAGATTATACAGCAGACGGATGTCAAAATATGTTCATATACAGATTTCCAATGGAAAATGGTATGTGCTGCAGTGGGATTTGAATGGGGAATGTCTGTTCATTAGGCAGATGCTCTAACCACTACACTATTGCTGTGCTGCTTCATTTGCATATGTACCCATATACCCATGGATCCTCGTTCCCCAAACACCCACCCCAACACTTCACTGAAACAGCAGTCATCCATTCTCCAGTTGGAAACATGGTGTATGCACACCACTACACATTGGCCACTCCCTACTCCTGTAGACCCATCCCATGGGTTGACTCACTCCACATATCCTCAGACATCCGAATCTTTTAGTCCACAAACATTGGTGAAATGAGTGACCAATAGGACACTATTCCCAATTTTTAGGTTGCCCCACCTGGGACACACATGTCTTTATTTCAAGATTAGACTCTATACTTCATTACTTTGTTACTCCCATTAACAAGACACTACAATAAATTAATAACTATGACTATATGATAATGCACACGTTATACATGAAAACTAATAATGTACGAGTTCGGCAAAATTATATTACAAATAAGACCAGCTTAGTGATTGGCGTTGACATAGCCGGCAAATCACAGGAATGATTCCACTATTTCATAGTGAGAAAGTCCTTACATTTTATTTTTTTGAGAACAGCACTAACTTCAAACAAAATACACACTTCTGCATTTTTGCAGATTTGTCCCTTCCCTCTGTCTTCTCGTAAATCTAATACTATAGTAGTGCAATATACAACAGAAACAAAACAATAACTTATTTCTCCTTGAAATTGTATATCCCAGCGAAATCGTGCCAAATGTCGCAAAGAAATGAGAATATATATATATATATATATATATATATATATATATATATATATATATATATATAAATATATATAAAACAAGCATTTTATGACAGTCTAAGTAAGGCCTGCACTGTTACAAAGACTATGCATTTTGCATGTTATTGAGTCAGGATATATAAGCCACAGTGCAGAGAAGAGGGTCACCATCTTTTCTGTAATGCACTATACATAACTGTTTATTTATTTAACATCTGTTAATCAAGTATGCAGGCTGTTCCAATGAGTCAGGACTCCATTCAATCATGACTTGAGCCTTAGAGTCCAAACAACACAATCAAACATACACAAGAATCATACCTCTCAACCTCTTAATGTAAGAAGTCTAGCTAAAGCCAAATATAATTGGGGGGGGGCAAAGATTGGGACATACTGGGGTCATTTCAATAGCCTCTGCTTGACAGAGGCTCAGTAAATTGATCAATGGGGTGGCGTACGCCGGCACACCTTGGCTAGGCTTATACATGCCCTTAGGCAGATAGCTTAGTACCTACCTATGAACCTATTACATTTATGGTTATGCACAACCTATTATTCTATCTACTGAAGAGCTTTGTAGGGGCACTTTCAGGTTATTTATGTCTGCAAAAGGAATGAATGTGGTACAGGGAATGTACTTCTACATATAGATGTATGTATGTGTGTATGCATATATACTTATAACGAACTCGCTGACCTCCACGAGGCATTCCAATTAGAACTGGGCCATCCAACCCTGACACACCTGGATCCATAATTTCATACCCATGGTTCCTCCATCTCCACCCGAGTTCAACATAGATGCAAACCATCCATTCTCCAGTTGCTATCACAGCCATAACACACCTCCACATATTGCCCTCTCCCCAGCATTAGGGACCCTACATGTATGTTGTCTCAACCCATGTATTATCAGGCTCTCCCACCATTTTGTCCTTGAACATACCTGCTCTTGCTTGTGTAATGGTTGGAAGTCCAATCAACCTGCAATTTTTGGGTAGTTCCACCAGGGACTACCCTGTAATTGTTTGTAAAGTAGACTTAGCAGATCGACAATGTTACTCCCACTGGTAGTATCCTGCCTGTGGTTTGAGCAGCAGTGATTTGCTCACCCCTGCCAAGCTTGATATGACATAAGATGACAGCACTAAATAATACAGGAGTTGCTGTTGTTTTCCTTCTCATTCTTTTTGTGTGCTTTATTGTCACAATGTTCATTCTTCATAGATATATATATATATATTATATCTGTACATACACATGCACTTACATCTACATAATTATATACATTTCCTATGCAGTTGCATGACTGTGCTGGATGATATGTTTGTGATAACATCAAATTTATGTATATCTGCCATGGCTTAGTGGTAAATCACATTGGCTGTGGTGTGCAGGGTCCTGGTTTTGACCTTTACAGAGGCCATTTATTTTGTTGCTGGGCAGAACATGGGCCATTGGATACAGAGTGATTAAAGCACGTTTAAGCAGTTATTAGTGGGTGCGTGGGGATTTGCGCTATGGTAAGCAGTGCTAACTTCCGATTACAGTTTCTTAAATTCAGTTAGTGACTACTATGCTTAATGTGTGTAGGCACTTCTTACACCCGTGCAAACACTTAAACATGCTTACTAGTACTTACATATGTTTACTACTGCTTATTTGTGCTTAAACCTGCTTACTATCACCTTATTCATTATGACACTACCACTTTAATTAAATGAAATTAGTTAAACATTTAATGCAGTACTCCAGTTCACATTTACATGTTATTATGTAGGTTATACAGCAAGAAGATGTAAAAATATGTTCATATACACATGATAAATGTTCTGTGCTGCAGTGGGACTCGAACCATGACTACCTGCTCATTAGGCGACTGCTCTAACCACTACACTACTGAAGTTAACATTGATTCTGCAAGTTTTTTTCTATTTGGATAATTTTGACGTGTAAGCTGCGCTAAGCAAAGGGCAGCGATGTGCAAACACGCTACGCTTCACTTACACTTTCAATAATGAAGCAATACAAATGTAAAATAGGGACATGGGGAATTTAAATGTAATAGTTCTAGGGACGATGGCTCAACATTCCACTACGTGTTGTGTGTTTACTCCTTTGATTTTATTTCAATGTTTGTGGACACTCTTGTATGCTTTGCATACATTTCAGTATCCACGGACACTGAGTTAATTGCTTACTATTAGAGACGAGCTCTAATCGTAAGCATTGTAGGTTGTGCAACTGTGGGGGCATGTTTAAGCCTTCTTGCCATACTTAAACATGCCCCCTGCACTTGCACATGTTTCCTGTGCACGTAGAGGGTGCAGCAGCATACCCTCATAAATATTCATATGGTGCTGCTGCACCATCTCTAAGGAGGACGCTTGGTGCAAGGCTAAAACCGTCCTTGCACTGAGCTTTATGAATCCCAGGGAATATCTTTCAGTTTCAGTGCAACAGGAGACAAAATGTCTAGAACTAGAAGTTTTTTGTATTGTCTTTAAATGTGGAGGAATGTAAATTACTTTATGACTTCCACCATTTGCCAAAAGGTCTGAAGTCTATGTATTTTCACAGGTAGATGCTAAATGTTACCAGCTGCAGTGGAGGATTTCACCTGGGATAGTCAGATGACAAGAAGTGATGTCATGCTGCAAGCTACTCCAGCAATAATATTTGAAATATTAATTTAGGAACTCTGTGAGAGAGAGATTGGGCATTTTGTATTTTGTCTTTGACCTGACAAGAGCATCCACTCACCACATCTGCCTGCTTGCACTGTGAGTAAGTTATCTAGGGTACAATAATTTCTCTTAGATGCAGTCAGGAATATATTGAAGTATAGCTTAGATGTTTTCTTTATTTATTTGACACTGTCCTGCGATGTTGTTTAAAATATTTCCTGTGGTTTTGAACTCTGATGTAACTCTGATTATATACTGAATATTTTCTTGTCCTTTTATTATTTATTATTAAATGTATTTAAACCCATCATTGTGGCTACTATTTGTGAGACATATTTAAGTTCTGAGAGTGCTTGCATATCTATTTTGTGACACTGTGGGCCACTCCTAATAGCCTTGCTCTTGGTCAAACTACCATTTGGATTAATAGTAACACTACACAGTAAGATTGGACACACTTTGTTAAGGGCCTTAAAGTAGCTAATAAAGAGTTGGCTAGTGGCAGTAATAACTACCTTATAGTCTGGGCAAAAGGGGGCATAGCTAGTAAACCTGTGCCAGCCTTTCCCATTTCTGTGTGTGTGTGTGTGTGTGTGTGTGTGTTTGTGTGTGTGTGTGTGTGTGTGTGTGCGTGTGTGTGTGTGTGTGTGTGTGTGTAGATCAAATCTCAAATAGTGTGTGTGTCAGCTACTTGGGCAGGGGCACTGGTTGGACAGAGAGGGTGTTGGAGGTCTTGGCTTGGACACTCAGCTGAGATCTCAACTCTATAGCTGTGCCAGTCGGGAGTCTTATTGGGGATCTGGAGAAAGAGGGAGAAACCAGCCCCAGACTGACTGTGGGTTTCTGTGTGCTCTTAAGGGAAATTGCACTTTACTGTGTGTGTAGTTGTCATCCTCCCAATATATGTCCCCCACTGGTTCTAGTGTTGAGGCCTGAGGCTCCTTGATTACTGTTCCTAGTTGTGGGGCATCACATATATTGGTGGGCAGTGGTGGGATATCCACATCACATTATATTGGTTGGCAGTGGTGTAGATATTGAATTCCTGTAGCCTGCAAACAGTGGTCACTAAGGAAGGTGGTTGTACTCTCAATCTGCCATACAGTGAACATTCAAAGTTTCATATCACAATTGTTTTATTTTTTTTGTTAGCTGAGTTAGTCAGGGAGATCAGGCAAGGATTTCAGCAGAGGAGTATGGCAAGCTGACAAGGAGCCAGTTGGATGAAATGTGCCAAGACAAAGGACTGGTGCATGCCAAACTGACTAAAGCAGAGATGATTGCAGCCATAGTAAGAGATGAAACACAGACCACAACCAGGTGGACAATCAAACTGGCCTTGGGTATGTACAACTCTCAGAAAATGGACAGTTCAATTTTTCCACATGAGGCCTATAGTGGCTGGACAGGGGTGGCTTACAGAACCAATGTCGATCTATGTTGAACATTTTGTTCGACCTTTAATAGGAGCAGTCCCACATATACTCAGAGATAGCAAACAATTTTTAATTGAGTTATATAACTACTTGAAACAGCTTGATGATAATAGTGAGTACTTATTGGTGACTTTAGATGTAGTGAGTTTATTCACTGTGATACCTAATGATTTGGGGATTACTTACATGCAGAGGTTTTTGAGAGTACATTCTAACTTTACTGAGGAAAAGATAGATATGCTGTGCTTGTTTATGGAGACGATTTTGTATAATAATGTGTTCATGTTTGGTGAACACATTTTTGTACAGAAAGATGGCGTAGCTATGGGCACTCCATGTGCCAATAGCTACGCCAACATTATTATGGCATATTGGGAAGAGGACTTTTTGTTTAGGAATGGTATGTTTAAGGAAAAGGTGGGGTTTTATAAGAGGTTTGTGGATGACCTCTTTTTCATATGGCATGGCGATGTTGGGTCCTTGTTGACGTTTGTAGAGGAGGCCAACATTTTTACTGATTTTTTGAAGTTTACTCTCTCATATTCCAAGGATTCCATTTCTTTTTTAGATGTAGCCATGAATAGGCTGTCAAGTGGACTATTGAATACGTCTATTCACAGGAAGTTGTGTTATAAGAATATATTATTACAAAGTCAGAGTATGCACCCCAAGTATGTGTTTGATAACGTTTTGAAGGGGCAATTGATGAGAGCTTCTAGACTCAACCCAAGTGAAGGAGGCTACCAGGAGGAGTTGGTCAAGTTAAGGAACATGTTTCTTGAGAGAAGTTACACTGGCCAAGTGTTTGACTCTATGGTACGGGATGTAGATGTTCTTAGAAACACCACAGCTAAACCCTATTTCTCTGAAGGAGCAGTGAGAACAGATGATATGAACAATGTCATGTCACAGGTATTGAGAGCCCCTGTATTCTATACTAAGGATGCAATACATATTAGGAATTCCCTTATGAAGTATTGGAAGGTACTTACTTTGGATCATGAACTAAGTGAACTAGTGGGCTCAGAACCTAAGGTGGTGTATAAGAATAAACCAAGTTTAAGAAGCATGTTATGTTATAAGAAGGTTTCAGTAGAGAGTATAAAACACTGTGACTGTGGTTATAACACAATACCCTGTGGTGGGTGTAATCAGTGTGTGGCTATAAGCACAGACACTGTTTTCGTTAATCCTAGTAATAAGAAGATATATGAGTTCAATACAGGGACCAACTGTATGAGCAAAAATGTTGTTTATTTGGCTAGATGCCAAGCCTGTACCTCGTTTTACATTGGAAAAACCAATAGGACCCTGAGGGAGAGAATCAGGGAGCATTTGTATCACATCAGACTTGGCACAGAAACTAATGCTCTGGCTAAACATGTCAAACGACTAGGAGCAGGACATACTTTTGTATTTTTTGTAATACAGACAATTTATGAGAGTAGTAGAGGTGGTGACCTGATTAACTACACCTTAGAATGTGAGATGCGATGGATCATTAGGTGTAGGTCAGATAGGCCCCCGGGCCTTAATGAGAGGGTCAACATTAAACCCATACTCAGGAAAAGAAGATGCTTTAGGCCTAAGAGATGACCTAAAAGTAGTGTAGTAGTAAAGTTGTATGGTAATTCCCACTTTATGTAGATTTCACTCCATTACGTCATGAATATATTTATTGCCATGAGTTGATATAATGTGTATAGGTAATAATGTTTTTTACATATATATATATATATATATATATATATATATATTTGTTATATGTATTTTTAAATATATATTATTTTTTATATATATATATATATATATATATATACAGTATATATTTCCCGTAGTTGTTATGTACATAAGCAACATGATAAACTAGTATATTGTGATTGGGAAATTATTATTATTATTTTTATACTTAACCCAATATATATATTTTTGTGCAGTTACAAGGTTTATGCAGATTTTATTCAGCAAATATGTAGTCATGTAATGTATGTATTATAATGAGTTGGCACAATAGGTCTGGGCAATATTTCCAACATTTTTAACGTTTTAAAATATTGTGAACATGTCAATACTTTTAAGTACTTTTTGCATAATACTTTTTACTGTATGCAGAGGTTTTTGATTTATATTGTTTTATATTAACCTCTGCGCAGTTGGTAAAGAGAATACATCATTTATGAAGTATTAGTATTAATATTATGAGTAGTGTTGCTCGTTTGCGATCTTGCAATTTCATTTTTATGGATGACAGATAGCTAATTACACAGCGTAGCTGGTTCCGCACGCAGCCTATGCTATTTGAAGCGAGGCTCACAAGAGTGTACAAGATCTCTATTACTATGCAATTGAGGTATTATATAATATATATTTTATTGTTTATTGATGGTTCCTGCTTTTAAATATGCATATCTACCTGAAATTTATGTATTCTATGAGTATGTTTATTGCGTTTTTAATTCTTGAGTGAACAGTATAGTCACTAGCACTTTAAGCAGATAACAGGTGCTGTATGTTGAATTAAGATTGTTTTAACCAATAGGGTTTACATAGTGTGTATTTAAACTCTCTTTGATTTATATGTATTTGTACGTCTGATGAAGCCTGTGGGTGAAAGCGCTAACGTGTTTAATAAACCGGTGGACATTTAGTTGTTTTGTCTTACTATTTGGAGTGAAGCTGGAGCAGTTTGATGTTTTTTATGAGAAGTGTTTCCTAACTTAGAGAGAAATCATGCCTGTTGGTTACACAGCGTGGACTTTTTTCGTTGGTGTTGGAATTCTACTGCCAGCGACCCTGCATTTATTTGTGTGCTTAGTATTTATTATTTTTTACTGTGCGGGGTCAGAGCTCCATTGGCTTGGTGCAACAACATACTTGGTTTCAATTTTCCATAGAGGACTTAAAAATCCATCTGGAGTTAAAGAGGCTTGAACTGAAGACCAAATGTTTGGAAATAGAATCAGTAGAGAGACTGAGATGCTTGGAGACCAAAGAGAATGAGAAGCTGAGATGTCTAGAGGCTGAGGAAAATGAGAAACTGTGACATCTGGAAGCTGAGGAGAATGAGAGGCAGTGGCAATATTAAAAGGAGATGCTGACTCTTCGCCAGCATCATGGAGGTAATGGGGAAGGGAGTAACCAAACCCCAGAAGTAATAAAGGTCAGTATATTTCTTCTGCAATTTACAGAGGGAAATAATTTTGATAGTTTCATTCATATGTTTGAAAGGGTATGTAAACAGTATAACATTGACCAAGGGCTCTGGGTAAGATTCCTGACACCCTTACTCCATGGTAAAGCTGTAACTGCTATTTCTAAATTGTCTGATACTGATTGCTTAAATTATAATACTGTTAAAAATTGTCTGTTAGAGTGTTTTAAGTTAACACCTGAAGCTTATAGGAAAAAGTTTTGTGAGCATAGATGCTAGGCAGATGAAAGTGTGTGTGAATATATTGATGAACTAAGCACTTATTTTCATAGGTGGGTGAGTGGGTGTCAGGTCACCATTTCTGAAGGGCTGGCAGACCATTTGGTGAGGGAACAAGCTCCTAGTACTTTGCTTGAGGACATGAGAATCTGGTTAGCTGATAGTCAATGCAATACCGCAGATGGGTTGGGGAAAAAGGGAGCCCTATACCTAGCAAGCAGGGCATCACTGCACAGGAAAGGGAAACCCAGTGCTGCTCATTGACCTAAGGGAACCCATGTTGGGCAGCCTAGACCATCGCAACAGAGTCTGCTAGTAGCAGGGGAAGCCACAAGTCCAGGTACATGTCCAGGACCAAGGGTTAAATGTTTTAAATGCAACCAGTGGTGCCATGTAGCACACAGATGTCCACAGAGGCAAGGTGGGGAACAAAAGTTGGGAGATTCTGTAAGTGGGAATGACAGAATGACAGCAGTAAGTTGTCTGGAGACAACAAGGGTACCAAACTGCCACAGGAGTTTATATCCTATCTTAGTAGTTGGAAAGAGGCCACTGCTAAGAGCAACGCAGCCTCTGACCTGACCATTGTGAAGCCTGGAATGGTTAAAGAGGGGCACTACTTGCTTGGTCATTCTGCTCCAGTCAGAGCTTCAGGAGGGACCCCATTCCAGATATCTTTGGCTAGGGTTTACCTTAACTGGGAGGGTGGAAAAGGAAGCCAGCAAGTAAGTGTGTTTGAGAATATCCCTGCAGATGTCCTGATAGGGAATGATTTTGATAATGCAGTAACTGGTGTGCATGTAGTGACATGCAGTCAGGCTTGGAGACAAGCATAAGGGGCTGGTAGCCTGGGGGGACCCAGATAGACTGCAAACTTGAAACCAGGACTGGTGTTGCAGTTACTTCAGAGAGGGGAGCTACCCTGTAGCAGTGAGACTGAAGGTGAGCCACAGCTGCTTGTGGTTACTGATGTTCCCTTGGACAGAGTGACTGCAAGAGCACAGGTGATTAGTAGTACCCAGGCTGACAGTGAGGTACCACTGTCAGAGAATACCAGACTTCCTGTGGAAGGAGAGCTGCAAAGGGTTACAAAGAGAGAGATGAAACAGGCTTAGCTTGCAGACCCTACATTACAAGGCCTGAAGGAGGTAGCCAGGGAGGCACATGATTCTCAAGGAAAGGGAGAATCTGTATACTGGGACAAAGGGTTACTGTATAGAGAGTTTATCCCTGAGGGACAGGTAGAGGGTGAGTGAATATAGCAGTTGGTATTTCCCAGAGCCTACCATCTGGCACTTCTAGCGATAGCCCATGATATTCCCTTTGCAGGTCATATGGGCATAAAACATACCAAGAGATGTATTATGCAGTACTTTTATTGGCCTGGGATTTCCATGGATGTAACAGGGTACTGCAGGACCTGTGAGCAGTGCCAAAAGGTAAGCAAGGCAGGAGACAAGGTGAAAGCTCCTTTGATGCCTTTGGCTGTGATTGAGGAGCCATTTCTGAAGGTAGCTATGGATATTGTGGGGCCTCTGAGTACCCCAAGTTCCACAGGTAAATGTATATCCTGGTGGTAACAGATTATGCTACAAGATACCCTGAAGTGGTGGCCCTATCCTCCACTGAGGCAGAAAGGGTGGCAAATGCTTTGTTAAAGATTTTCAGCAGGCTAGGTTTCCCAAAAGAAATACTGACTGACAGACATGCCAATTTTGTGTCAGACCTGCTGACTTGTCTGTGGAAGCACTGTGGGGTGAAGCACGTAAGACCACCCCCTACCATTCCCCAGACTAATGGTCTTGTTGAGAGGTTAAACTCTACACTCAAGATAATGCTGCAAGCATTTGCAGACCAGTTTAAGAGGGTGTGGGACAAATATTTGCCCTATCTGTTGTTTGCTTACAAAGAGGTGCTCCAGGGATCCACAGGTTTTTCACCCTTTGAGTTGCTGTATGGGCACAGGGTGAGGGGATCTCTAGATTTGATTCATGCTGAGTGGGAGGGTGAGTGTGAATCCCACAAGCAGTCTGTTGTGGCATATGTCCTAAACCTCAGGACAACGCTTAGGGAACTCGTGGGTTTGGCCCAGGAGAACCTGGCAGAAGCCCAACAATGGAAAAAGGTCTGGAATGACAGGAATGCTCAAGCTAAAGATTATGCCGTGGAGCAGCAGTTTATGGTTCCCATTCCTGTTAGACACAAAAAGCTGCAGGCAGCTTGGGAGGAACCCTTCAAAGTGGTAAGGAAGGTCAGTGATGGTAACTACATGTAGAACTGCTAGGCAGGAGGCAGGGGTCTAAATTGTACCATGTTTACATGATGAAACCTTACCATGATAGGGAGGCCCTGGTGCTAAGTATTCACAATAGAAGGCATGAGGAGTCTGAAGGGGATCTACAACTACAGGGAGTCAGCCAGTAAAATCCCAAATTACTGTGGTGGAGCCTAGGAGTGCAGGCATATGATAGGGCAGTGCAGTACTGTACTGGGGTCAGCAATGTCAAGGCAGCAGGAATCTCAAGACGGGGAATGGGTTAAGGTATTCCCAGATGGGCTCAACCCTCTCAAGCAATGTTTCTCAAGGGTCACTTGAAAAACTAGCTTGAGTCTTCGAGGGGGGTATGTCACAAAAGGAAATACTGTCAGCCCAGCTATCTGAAATTTTGTAAATGATTGTATGTCATTTGTGAATATTAATATGATTTATATAGAAGTGTGACAGAAGGAGATACTGCCAGCCCTGCTATCTGGAATTTTTTAAGTGGTTGTGTGTCATTTGTCAAAATGCTCATGCAAGATGCTTGTGTTACAGATGTATTAGAACTGTATGTCATATATTGTAAAGATGTGTGCTGAAGAGATATTTTGTAAAGTACTGAGCAGAAATGTATATATGCACTACTGTAACTGTTTAGATGTATATATTTTAACAGGGGGGACTGAAACACAGGCGATTAACTTGCAAAATATCAGAAGAATAGTTGAAATTAAGTTACTTTATGGCTGGTCCATAAACAAAAGAAATGTTATCTTTCAGTTTCAGTGCAACAGGAGACATAATGTCTAGAACTAGAAGCATTTTGTATTGTCTTTAAATGTGGAGGAATGTAAATTATTTTACAACTTCCACCATTTGCCAAACAATCTGAGGTCTATGTATTTTCAGAAGTAGATGCTAAATGCTACCAGCTGCAGTGTGGGCTTTCACCTGGGATAGTCAGATGACATGAACTGATGTCATGCTGCAAGCTACTCCAACAATAATATTTGAAATATTAATAGACTGAGCATTTTGTATTTTTTCTTTGATCTTACAAGAACATCCATTCACCACATCTGCCTGCTTACTCCCCGAATAAGTTATCAAAGGTACAGTAATTTCTCTTAGTTGCAGTCAGAAATATAGTGAAGTATATCTTAGTTGTTTTTGTTATTTATTTGAGACTGTCTTGCAATACTGTTTTAAATACTTCCTGTGATTTCAAACTCTGATGTAACTGTGATTATATACTGAGTATTTTTGTGTTCTTTTATTGTTCATTATTAAATATATTTAAACCTTTCATTGTGGCTGATATTTGTGAGACATTTAAGTTCTGAGAGTATGTGCATATTTATTTGGTGACACTGTGGACCACTCCTAATAGCTTTGCTCTTGGTCAAACTACCATTTGGATTAATGGTAACATTACACAGTAAGATTGGAAATCCTTTGTTAAGGGCCTTAAAGTAGCTGATAAAACAGTTGGTTAGTGGCTGTAATAACTACCTTATATTCTGGGCAAAAGGGGACATAGCTAGTAAACCCGTGCCATCCTTTCCCAGGTGTGTGTGTGTGTGTGTGTGTGTGTGTGTGTGTGTGTGTGTGTGTGTGTGTGTGTGTGTGTGTGCGTGTGTTTGTGTATAAATCAAATCTTAAAGAGTGTGTGTGTGTGTGTGTGTGTGTGTGTGTGTGTGTGTGTGTGTGTGTGTGTGTGTGTGTGAGAGCTACTTGGGCAGGGACACAAAACGCTGGTTGGGCAGAGAGGGTGCTGGAGGTCTCAGCTTGGCCACTCAGCTGAGATTTCAACTCTATAGCTCTGCCAGTGGAGAATCTTATTGGGGATCTGGAGAAAGAGAGAAACCAGCCCAGACTGACTGTGGTCTTATGTGCTCTTATAGGAAATTGCACTTTACTGTGTGTGTACTTGTCATCCTCTCAATGTGTGTCCCCCACTGGTGCTAGTGGTGAGGATTGATGCTCCTTGACTAGTGGTCCAGTGTTGGGGCGTCACAACATTTTTCAGGCCCAGCAGAAGAATATCTGTTTTGCTGACAGGTTGAAATTGAGATAATAATTGCTGCAAGAAACCAAGCCATGGAAATGAGCTTGAGGCTCCTATGAATAGTAATTATTATTATTTTTTTTCTACTCTGAATGGTGAAGTGCCTAGTTAAGGTTGTTTAAGACTGGTCATCTGCTGTTCCATATAATTTAATAATGAAGCAATAAAAAGATAGTATTCCTGTATGCTATAATATTTTTAAGTTAATTTGCATATTGCTAGCAATGTACTACTTAAACTAAGTTTACTGCTTGTACCTTAATAATGTTCTTTTTGCTGTGGAACTTTTCCCCCAGGTCTCCACTGAAAATGTTTTTTTTTAACCCAGTTGGACACTACCCGGTTAACAAATGTAAATAAATAAATACATAAATAAGCAAAATCATGGATTGACTTAAACTGTAAAAGTCAGGCATTGTAACTTTGAATGCTCAGCTGTAATTAAGCTATTACGTATTAAACAACAATCCCTTTAGTGTCTGAGTATTCTTATAGTTTTAAAAATGGATGTGGTTATGTATTCTTCCTTTCAAAAATTACTGCCTGTTGAACATAATGCTCTTGCCTGACTTAGCTTTGTCATCCCATGCAACTTTAGCTTATTCATCCATCAGTATTAGTCTAAAGACAGGGTATGACAGTAAATATTTTTTGTCCCTTTCACCTTTGTCCATTAAATATAACATGAGACATCCCAGCAACGCATTTGTTCCTCTCTAGGTAAGAGAACTGGGGTCCATTTGTTCCTATTTAGGTGGGAGTTAGAAGTCAGGAATGGTCCCCATCATTAATGGTGGATCAAGGGTTTTGCAGTAATGCTGTAACTCCCCATGCAAGCTATTAAAATGCCATTAAGAAGGCACCAGACTGATTCAATGGTAAATAGCCTATATATTATAGGCAAGACTAGAATAGTATCACTTATTTGATGATAATACCAAGACCAATGTAAAGAAACTAGAGAAAGCTAAGAGGGCAGACAGTGGAAAACTGCAAACGTTACTTGATGAATGGTGTGAGCAAGGTATGGAAAAGTTTGTTTGGACTGTGAGTTGATGGTGGTGATGAGGGTGATGGACAGAGGAAGCAAACATCATTCTTTTACTGTGCATAGTAATTAGAAAAAAAAACACACCTGGAATTCAGTGCAAAGCCCCCGAGGTCTTACTGAGAAAATGACATGCAATGGGTGGTGTGAAACCCAGGTTACTAAGATTGTCAGTATGACTGCAGAACGGAAAATGATTGAATACTGTTGACATGGTCCTGCACATTAGAGAAAAGAAGGAAGCAGAAAATATGATTAACAACCTGACATATTGTTAGATATTGGGTAAGAGGCAGAGTTTACAAGAAAATACATGAAGAAAGGAAGGAGGAAGCACATAATATAGATTTGCAGACGGATGATGAAGAATCAAAATAAATCTAAGGAAATACTTCTGATGAAGAGGGTAATGAGATTTTCCACAACCTGCTGGAGAGAGTAGTGAAGTTAAGATCCACACAGGGGTACAGGGGCTGTTATGTTGCAGATGGGGAGAGGTAAAAGGGGAACGGAGGAACAGGTACACTAATCAGACAGACACCAAGGGCCACTGGTTGTCTTCCATTTGTTTCTCCTTACTTTCACATGTTTGTGATCTTTGAAAGTATTTGCTGCTGCAACTATTTTATGTCATAAATGAAATAAAGTAATCATCAAGTTTTTGGCTACACTACAGAAATGTGAAAACATTGTATGTCAGATTATATAACAATCTTGAAGACTGTACATCAAAGTATATATGATGACATCTGTTGATTTCTATCAAGGAACTTTAAGAATAATGTCATGATACCTGAGCTGTCATTGGCAAAAGACTAACATTTGGATGGAAAAGACTACCCCATGTAAAAATCAAAAGGTATGTGGCTGGCAAGATGAGAACAATATGTAAAATATTCTTATGGCTGGGCATTACATGCCTATAACTTATTAATGAGCTCAAAAAAAGAGAAATGAATAGTAAAGTCAGACGTTAGCTGTGAAAATGAATAAGTTAACATCTGAGGCAAATTGTATGTTTCACAACTGAGTTTTTAACTATGGGAATGTAATGGAACTGTCATGACCATTAAAGTCTGAGAACCAAATTATAAAATGACATATTAGTAGTTAAAACACAGTTTTGATGCAGTTTCATGAGCAGATATCTAAGCCTAAAAATTAAGTACACCACTCCTATCAAAATGTCATATGAAGTAATACACTAAATAATGTATAGTACAGCCTTGATTACTGATTATTTTAAAAGCAATCCAACAGTAAATAGTAGTTATACTTTTTTGTAGTTAACTAGTAACCATTACTGATTACTTTTTAAAAGTAACTTACCTAATGATGAAAGTAACTATGGCTTTTCTATACTGCCCCTGTTTGTATAAATCCTGATGGATCTTATATAGTCGGGCCTTATGCAATCAAAAATCACCAGTTGAGACACATTCGTGGGGGTGTGGCCAAGATGCTAAACAGCTAACAGCACTGAACTTTAGATCTGTCTTTTTCTTATTATTCTGACAGGAAATGTTATTATTTTTGTGAAGAAAAATGTGCTAAGCCTATTTAGAAGAAAGACTTTATCATCTAGTTGTTGTTTTTAAGGAAAATCAATTTTGGTGTGCTGTACTTTTTGTTTTTCCTGTCAGAAGTTCTTATACAAGTGATACAGCTATGAGTAACTCAAATAATTCACACCAGACTCCAAATTCGACTTCAGACCAGTGACAAGTGGAGTACTACAGGGTTCAGTCCTGGGTCCTCTCCTGTTTGGTATCTACGTCTCTGAAGTTCAGGCTAACATAGAAGGTCTTTGGCTAACGAAGTTCGCAGATGACTGCAAACTAGGAGCCATAATCGAAACTCCTAACAATGTGGACATCCTACAAAAGGGCCTCAATGAGACAGATGCCTGGTGTCAAAGCCATGGCCTCAAGCTCAATGCCAAAAGGTGCATTGTCATCCCCTTTGGAAAAAACTCAGTACCCATGAACTACAACATAGGCAGTAGTATACTTAACACTGAAAGTGTGATAAGAGACCTTGGGACACAGGTGGACAGTGGTCTCTCCTCTGATAATTACATCACCACAGTAGTCAGGAAATCCTTCTACGTGGCACACCTCATCACAAAAGGTTTCTCATCCAGTAAAAAAAGGTCATTGTTCCCCTCTACTGATCACTCATTAGACCCATTATAGAGTACAATGCCCCTTTTGGTATGTACCTCACAAGACATCTACAACAACTGGAAAGGCCGCAGAAATACCACACAAAGAGGATTACCAGCCTCAAACAGATGCCCTATGCAGAACGTCTCAAAAAACTCCAGCTTTACTCCGTCGCATATCGCCTACTCAGCGGTGATCTCTGCCTAACATACAAAGCTATGTCAAACCCAGAGCTGTTGGATATGCTCCACTTAAAGAAATCCCAATCCCTCTGAGCTACACGCTCTAGGGACCTAAACCTTGTCACCACAATAAACAGAACATGCCGGAGAGATAGATTTCTGTCTCAGAGACTTCCCATACTCTGGAATAAACTACCTATCTATATCAAACAAAGCTCCTCATTAGCACTCTTCAAGAAAAGTCTTGATGATTGGATGGGAAATACACCCTGGGGATCAACTGTGTGGCACTGCTCGATAGTGGCACAGGAAAATAATTTTATTGGGTGGCAAAAGCCAGGGTACCTTTTTGGCTGGGCTTGTATAGGCTCCAAGGCCCATAGCCTAGTACCTACCTATGAATCTATGAACCTATGAACCAGGAGAGTTTGATGAAAAAGGAATTACAATCCATCATAGCAAACATACAGGAACTTTCAGCCAAAATAGATAAGTTGGAGAACAAAACAGATAATATAAAACAAGACAGTAGAAAACACCAGGACTTACTTAATGAGGTAATTAAAAAACATTCTGAACAAATTTGCTCTATTGAAGAAGATGTGAATGACATTGAAGGCACGCTGGCTGAATGTGAATTTCTACTTCAGCAAAATACTAAACTATTGGGAAAGGTGGAAGAACTGGAGGGTAGATCAATGAGGAATAATATAAGAATTTATGGAGTGCCAGAAAAGGAGGAGGGTAAATAAATGGTACAAATTTTAAATAACTGGATACCAAAAGCTCTGAATTTGCCTGAATCCTTTTCATTTGGAATTTATAGAGCACACCAGTCTTTGTCTAAACCTACATCTGTTGGCAAGTCCTTCACTCCTAGATCCATAATAATAAGATTTGTGTCCACTCAGGACAATTAATTGGTATTGAAAACTGAATGCTAAAATCCTCCTGTCAAAATAAATGGAAAGAACATTCATTTTGATAATGATTATAGCTCTTCTGTCATCTCTAAAAGAATTTAAAGAATGTGTTCCTTTAATAAAATCCCTTAAAAAGTCCAATATCAAAGCTCAAGTATTGTTTCCAGCTAGAATAAAAATATATCTGACTGATGGTGAAAAGATCTTCAGTTTCCTACAGGAAATGATAGACTTTACTCAAAAGAAAAATATAGTAACTGACATTGAGGAAATGGACTGGTTAGCACAACGCTTGAAGAGACATGCAACAAAAAATGGATGGTCTATTAAAAAATGAGCTAATAAAAAAAAACTAAAGGACAAATTAATATGAATATGGTTTATAAATCCAAAATTATACAATCACCAAACATTTTTTTTCCAGTTATTACTTATGGGAGTTGTTAAAAAGGTAAATGTTTTTGTGTCTCTCTCACCCATTTTTTTCTCTTCCTTCTCCCAGTTCTATTTCTCCTTATCTTCATTATTCTACTTGTGTGCCAGCCATTATAAGCTGGCATAACCTATCCCTTTCTGTAATTAAATTTTATTTACTCCTTTTCTAAAAGCTGGTGTGAATATGATGAATGAATGTATGCATGAATGAATCTGCATAATTATTGGTTGTAGTGTGTCTTGGAGT
This sequence comes from Protopterus annectens, assembly GCF_019279795.1. NCBI lineage: Eukaryota > Metazoa > Chordata > Ceratodontiformes > Protopteridae > Protopterus > Protopterus annectens. Next base: position 1,331,527,725 of record NC_056729.1, on the reverse strand, counting down.
CTCTGAGAAGTTCTTATTTATGGAAGAACTGTATGTGGGCTGTTTTCATGTGTGTGTGTGTGTGTGTGTGTGTGTGTGTGTGTGTGTGTGTGTGTGTGTGTGTGTGGGTGTGTGTGTGTGTAATGGTATAAGAGAATAACATTCTATTATAGTATTAACAAAGCTAAAAATGTGGTTATGGTTCTGGCTGATAAATAAAATCTTGATATATTTGTGTTTGCAGATTCTCAAGTGATTCTGGAGAGGTGTTGTGGCTGATATTTTGAGTGGATGTCTCTTTCCTTGTCTGTACTGTCTCTTGTTGTGATGTGCTGTAATGGGACAGAGATGTATGCTGTGGGGATTCATGTCGGTGGAAAAATGCAAGAAATGTAGATTTTAACATTCGCTCTGTGTATATGTGGATTTTTGTACTCCTTTTTTGCCCCCTGAATGAAGTGCCATTGTTGTGATACTGGCTCGAGATTTTCTGGGCTTTGTGGATGCTTGTTTCACTTCATTTTTGCATGTTGTGTGGGTCAGCATTGATGGAGAGGTGCAGGCAATGTATTTCCAGTCATTCGTCGTCATGCACATGTAAATATTTTAGTTCTTTTGCCTCCTGAGTGAAGTGCCATTTTTGTGGTGCTGGCACAAGCCCTTCTGGGTTTTAAAGACACTTGCTTCATTTCTTTTTCCCACTCAACAGTTTTGAGGGAACTTCTGTGAGCTAAATAGAGCTCTTGCCTTCCTAGAACTTCAATGGTGTAAGTGTCACCATATTGAACTGCAAATAGCTGATACAGGAAGTCATTGGTGACCTTTGACCCCATGCAGAGCACCTGGAATCTGGAGAAGAAGCCCTTGTCAGTATAAGCTGAAGTACTAATGTCTTTACAACACATTTCATTTATATATATATATATATATATATATATATATATATATATATATATATATATATATATTTATTTTTTATATATTTACCCCTGCGGGCTTTGATAAAGCTGCCAAGTTGATTTTTACAATGGTAAGAATAACAGCTGATTAAAAAATTGGTGTGCTTCTTGTCTGGCTAACGGAAATGAGATTTTAGTAAAACCATTGGTAGCTTGGAGGATATTATTTGTTGTAGTTATACTGTTTGACTTTGAATTTTGTAATTAATAACCTGCTCCCATGCCTCCATCTACTCACACTGTAACAACATATAAAGATACATCTGTTTTGAAGCTGTGCAGTAGAATCAGCAGTGGTTTCTCAGTCTCTTGTCACGAGAAATGTGAGTTTGACCTCAAGGCTGCAGGTCAAATTCAGAAACCTCACAGTAAAAGAAAGCAGTGCCATGCAGCTTTGTACTCAGAGCAAAACTGAACAGAAAACATTACTTCAGCACAGCACTGTGGGAATTATATAGCATCCATGTTTTGAACCACTGGTTTATTTTGGGAGAGATACGAGTTTGGTAGTAATAGATGTGTCTGTTTTGTTAATATCCTTTGTCTATTCTTGCTTTCAACTTGTTATTTTTTTTTCTTTATTATATCCTGGGCTATGCCTGAAATTAGTCCTTTTGATCAACCCACTATACTGGTAAACGAGTTAGTATAAGAAAGGCTGAGGATACATTAAAAGCTTGAGCTTATGCAGTTGCATTGCATGCAGCTTTTTTTGTCTTAAGAATAACTTGTCATAAAACCACGAAACAAGCAAATCACACTAAGAAAAACAAAAAAAAGGTACCAACTGCAGACCAAGTAGAAAGTTGAACTAAATGCTTTTACTGGTTAGCGCTTTCATGCGGACAATCCCCGCACTTCTTCAGACAATTTTACAAGCATAGAACACTGAGTTTATATACTTTACAACAATAATTAAGCAATTAAACAATTAGTATAAACAACCATTAAAAACTCAATTAAATCTTGTTATAAGACAATTATTGAAAGACATTTTAAAAAAATACTTCATATAAAATTATATAAAGAACGAAACCAACACCTAAATCCTTATGTAATATATATAATAATTATACAATATATTATTATTAATCGATGGAAAGCTACACAGTTTGTATATGTACTAAATACATTATGCTAATATCTGGAACAGAATAAATTTATTATCTTAAAAGAGTCTTAAGTTTCAAAATACATTTAATAGAACAGGTCTCATTGAGACCTGGGGGAACATATGCATTAGTTTTGAGCTGCCAAAGCAGCTCTTGTTCCTCAAGTAACAAATTCCAAGGTCCTCCTCTAGGATCTTTATTAATCTTTTGTACTACCATGAATGAAAATTTATGATTATTATTATCTATAATATGTTTGGCAAGAGCATTGGTAATATTCTTCTTAGAAATAAAATACAGATGTTCATAAATGCGCTGTTTAAGTTGACGTTCCGTCTTACTAAAATAGAAAGCGTGACATAGTTGGCACATCGCTAAGTAAACACCTTCAGTTTGACAATTATATTTATTATTAATAAAATATTTAACCCCTCTAATGTAAAATGTGGAACCTGTTTGAATATGTTTGCAATAATTGCAATGTCCACATTTAAACATACCTCTATTAGGTTTATATTGTTGAACAGGGCGTTCTAGTAATGTCCTTAGTGAAGGTGTTCTCTTAAAAACTACTAAAGGTTTCATACCTAGGACGTCACTACATTGGGAGTCTTGTAAAATTAATTCCCAATTGATATTTAGAATGTTCCTGAACTCTAACATGAGATCATTATATTGTGTCGATAGACTCGATCTATAATTAATAAAACTAGAAGAGTCGGCCCTATAGTTAATATTAGGCAACACATTCTCTATATCAGAAACCTGTGTATTCATATGGTTGTTCATTAATAAAGGAGCCAATGTACCATTTCTTCTCTTATGTTCAACTTCTTTCATTAAATTATTAAACATTTTTTGGTAAGACGGAACGTCAACTTAAACAGCGCATTTATGAACATCTGTATACTATTTCTAAGAAGAATATTACCAATGCTCTTGCCAAACATATTATAGATAATAATAATCATAAATTTTCATTCATGGTAGTACAAAAGATTAATAAAGATCCTAGAGGAGAACCTTGGAATTTGTTACTTAAGGAACAAGAGCTGCTTTGGCAGCTCAAAACTAATGCATATGTACCCCCAGGTCTCAATGAGACCTGTTCTATTAAATGTCTTTTGAAACTTAAGGCTCTTTTAAGATAATAAATTTATTTTGTTCTTCCAGATATTAGCATAATTTATTTAGTACATATACAAACTGTGTAGCTTTCCATCGATTAATAATAATATATTGTATAATTATTATATATATTACATAAGGATTTAGGTGTTGGTTTTGTTCTTTATATAATTTTATATGAAGTATTTTTTTAATATGTCTTTCAATAATTGTCTTACAATAAGATTCAATTGAGTTTTTAATGGTTGTTCATACTAATTGTTTAATTGCTTAATTATTGTTGTAAAGTATATAAACTCAGTGTTCTATGCTTGTAAAATTGTCTGAAGAAGTGCGGGGATTGTCCGCATGAAAGCGCTAACCAGTAAAAGCATTTCAGAATAACTTGTAAAATACCAGGTTGGCTAACAGAGTGAGTGATTTGATCCCAAGATGGCCTTTCCCTTTTGAGACATGGCCACAGTTTGGTCTTAAAAATAACCTTGTGATACGTCAGCTAATATCAAAATGAATGCATTATTTAAATATGTTGTATGATAGAGTTGATTTGTGTTGATGCAGTTTTTTTTTTTGCTTCATTTGGTATTTCATTAGCTTAAACTTAATAATTTAGCTCAACATCAACATGCCCTCTTGGTTGCTAGGTGAGATGCTCAAAGGAACCTTTGCTTTATTTTTTTTTAATATTTTACTTCTGAATACTGTAGTGTGGATAGTGGTGCCTCACTCTAGTTGTATTACATGGTCTGTTTGCAGTTTCTATTTCCTGTTTTTTGAAAACTAGAAACTTCAGCTCAGGTTTAAATTTCCAGTCATCAAGATTATGAAGATTTATTTAATTTAATTATTTTTATTTTATTTGATATTTGGTTACCGGGGAAGTCCAACTGAGTAAGAAACTCATTTTCAGTGAAGGCTGAGGGAGAAAGGCTCCAATGCAAGAAAAGGAACAACATATATGACTTTTACATAATTAACAAAAAACAGAAATCGAAGAAAAGGCAACTTGCAGATGAACACAAAAAGCATATACATAATTTTACATGGGAAGATAATAGGCATGTCTAAGCATTTTTAACAGTTACATTTTTACATAGAGGATTAACATATATCTGCAGATGAGGATTTTGCATAAGAAGTTTAACAAACATGTCAGGATAATTTTTATAGGAGGAACAGTTGGATCATGATGAAATTGCATAGATAGGAATGATGGCAGTGAGACTAGACTGGTTGGTCAGGTTAGATGAGTAACTGGATCCTCATTTACTAGTCGTAGTAGTAGATACACATAGAACTAGAAGTAAGGGAGGTAAATGGAGAGTGGTAGTGTGGAGAGGAATGGAAGAATTAAGACAGATTAGATAGGAAGATGGTAGATTGATTTATCAGCACAGATTTGGTGATTAGGTAGAGTAGGGGGATCTAAGATGGAGGAAAGAAGGTGAAAATTAGTGGAGGTGGTGAAGCTAATAATCTGTGCATTTGATAAAAAGAAGTGTTTTGAGGAATACCTTATATCTTCATATGAGTATACGTCATTCTACACTACAGGTCATGTAACAGCTTTATTATGTTGTGTAGCAGTGGGCATTGTTAATGCCTTGGTTACAGGATAAATATTGTATAAATGTTACAGGATAAGTATTATATACATGTTACAGGATATGTATTGTATAAATGCTGTTAGTATGCTGTTTGACTCTAAACCAAATGTTCATCTACCTTTCCTATATAACAAAATGGTTTAATTCTGGAGCACGTTTACTTTTTTTTTTCAAAATGGTGTTTTCTGTATTTCATAATTGCTAGAATTAGTTTATTTATAATATATAATCCATTGCATATCTTTGAATAACCTAATACTATTTAAATGATTAGTAAATAATTGCAGTTGTTTTCTGAGACATTCAATGAGTAACTTAGATAGGGAATTTGACTTATGTTATCTCCTAAGGTTACTGCTCTTTATAATAGGCTAAATGTTTTTTTAATATTCTAACATGATATTTAGTATCTCTCTCTTGTCTTTTGGCTTTTCCCAGTTAGGGGTCGCCACAACGGAACTCCGGTCTGCTAATGATTGGCAGTGGATTTTTACGGTACTGAGTTGCCAGCCCAATGCCGAACCTTCAAAGAAGGCACACCCATTCACAGTTACATTTTTACATAGAGCACCTTCCTGCATGTCTTTAGACATCACTTGACTGTAGGGAGGACATGCAGACTCCACACAGAAGGTACTCCATCCGAGAACTGAACAGGAGAACCTCTTGCTGTGAGGCAGCAATGCTAACCGCTGCACCACCGCAGCTATCTAACATGATATTTAGTATATACTGCCCCAATTCATTTTACATATTAATCATTTTGATTGCTATCATTGTTGCTCAAAACTACTGGTCTGCATTTACATTATTTTGTGCTCACCCTTTTAATATATACATTAGGCTTTTGTGGTCTCTTTGAAGCCATAACCTAATTTATTCTGACTTCCAGCTATATATGCAACACTCAGTATGGGTTCACATTGTTGTGACACAGCGGCAGAAAAGATGTGGTCCTCTATTCCTTGTGACTGTTCAGGCATCATACAAAATGACGTAATGTAACTCACATCCTTAATTTACCTGCATATTGCAGTCATCACATCAGGAGTAGAATGTTGCAGGTTCATAGTCATATATTAACTTAATGAATATAATGGCCTTTTGAGCCAAACTATGAATCCCATTTCTCTGACAAACTCTAGTACCCTTGATAATTTTAAAAGGCGTCCGGCCTCCGTCTGAGATATAGGTACCAAAGCAGCGATGAAATTCCTGTTCCACATATAATTGTTTAAATGACATTTGAGCTGGTATAGAGAGGAATTCTGCTACACTTGAAAAGGAGCCAGACCCGGAGATGTAGAGTTTTTAGGACACACATTTGTCTTTTATTGTTGCTCTAATTGTGAAAAATGTAAAGATTCATATCTAACTGCAAATCATCTGCATACATAATTACTTGGAAGCTTTTGAACTTGCAGAAGGGCATTCAGGAGTTAGATGCCAAAGAATAATGGACTTTGCACTGTAACATGAGGAAATCCACTGGTAACTAGTTTGAGTGGAAAGATGGTCTCCCTGATTCTAATCTTATATATCTTGTTCATGAACTAATAAGACAGTTAGAAAATTATACTCATATTTATGCTGAGGATTTATATAAATTAATCATACTTTACTTGCATTACTTAATGTATATAAATGGTTAATAATTATTTTTGTATAAACAGATAGATATTATTCTCTTTTTCGCTCCTGTCAAAATATCTTTAAATAATCTTACAAGTTTTGTGCTTTATGCTTCATATTAATGTTGTTAAACACTTATCATATTGGAATTGTCAGCTATGTGTTTTTGATAATACTTTACAGTAGCATTGATTATTCTGAGTTACAGGACTTTATAACTATTTTGTTGAAAGTTTTAATTTCATATAAGGCAGTTGTTGAAAATAATGCTTTTGGTGTTTGAGATCATGTGGATAGTGGGTGGTTTGATTAATTACCTAATCAAACCAGGAACACGTTGTTCCATGTGTGTCTTTGTATATAGAGATTTATTTCTAAAGTCAAAAGTTAGATGATTTACTTCATCCATAAAAGTTATATTAAAGGTTGTTATAAGTCAATCTATATTAAACCATATTACAGATGTTCCAAATATTCCTTACTCATGTGCTAGTATACAAGTGTTTATCACTTAATGTCAATGGTATTAGCAGTCAAATGAAAAGAGCCAGCTTACTTAAGTTTATTTGTTGTGTCTTTCGGCTTATCCCGGTTAGGGGCCGCCACAGCGGAACTCTGGTCCGGTAATGTTTGGTAGTGGATTTATATGTGCCGAGTTACCAGCTCTGACGCACAGCCTTCAACAAAGGCACACCCATTCACGCTTCCACACAGAAGACTTTCTAGCTGAGAATCGAACGGGACAACGTCTTGCTGTGAGGCGACAATGCTACCGCAGCACCACTACCACGGGTAGCTTACTTAAGTTTATTAAAATGCATAAAGCTCATGTAATTTTTTACAAGAGACTCACCTACAAAAAAAAAAGATTTAGAGAAAATGTCATTTAATGGTTATTTAATTCTTGCTGACTCTTGTTTTAAAAATAAAAGGAGAGGTACTCCTACTATGCTAAAAATTCTTAGTGCTTATTCTGATAAAGATGGAATGCTGTCTTTGGCAGAGTTAGAAATTAATAAGAAATGCTGCACTTTAATTAATTCTTATTGGATACCTGGATTGGGAACCATATTTGTAGATAAATATATAGACACTGTACCTTTATATGCTACAGGAGAAATAATTTTAGCTGGAGATTTTAATGGTTTACTATCAGATAAAGATACTTCAAAAATCAATAAACCCAAATTAACAGCTCAGTCCAAGAAACTGAATCAGTTTATTACCTCAATGAATCTCACAGATATTTATGATCTAAGAATGATGAATTCCCTTAACTATACCCATTATTCCTTCAGATTTGGTACCCAAATGAATATAGATAAGGTCTTCATCTCAATGTATACTCCAAGTTAAATGAAGTATTAATAACATCATGCCCTCTTTCTGATCATAATACCTTTACTTTCAACCTTAGTTTAAGAAATGAAGATTTAAATTTTTGACAAAGAATTACGGCATATATAATAATAATTAAGGGTTTTAAAGACTGGCCCTGGGATTTACAAATGTCTGTTTCCATGCAGGAACAGTGTAGGAGCTCATGCATGGAAAATGGTCACCGTGCGATCCAGGAAAGTGTCGCTTTCATGTGCATGAGTGGCGCTATACAGTTCCTGCACGGAAAGCAGTGCAGGATGCTAATCACCTCATTTGCTGAAAAAAAAACATGCAAATGAGGTGATTTTTGTGATCCACGAAGATGGCCGGACTCCATGCAGGAACAATGTCAGAGCAGAAATCTATTCAGTTAGTAGCCGAATACATTTCTGCATCTGAGCAAACGGAGGCAGGACAGGTCATGCAAAGCATGGATTACAGTCAAACACATATGCCAATGGCCAAATATAAGGCCATTGGCATTAATAATAGTTTATTATTTTATAAAATTAAATTTTTTTTTTGGCTGATCTTGGCCATTTAAGCACAGGGCAGCGGCACGCAAACGAGATCATGCTGAAAATAAAAAAAAATGAGAAAAGTCAATTTTAAGTTAATTCTGCATTTTGCCATTATAGTAAATGGCATGCAGAGTGTAAACAATACCAGGAAGCACTGGTTGTCAAGGGGAAAGGGTCCATCTAAGTGCAGTAACTAAGGACTTACATACTAGGGTATGCAAAGGAGGGGAGTTATACTGAATTACAGATTTCTTCAAAGTGTCAGCTTGTACCTAACTGTGTAGGTGCAGCAATACAACAGTACAAGTATAAGAGCTGAATGACTTAATAAGGGGGTGTGTCATGCTTGCTGTAAGCTCATTGGAGCTCTGTGGCCCGTGTTTGCCCTTAGCTAAGCAAAGCTAAGGAAGGGGGTGTGTCAGATGTGCCTGAGTAGTGTAAACATAGCCTAAATGGGTGTGCGCACCATGAACTGGGTTTTAAACAAAAAAAAAAAAAAAAAAAAAAGAAGAAGAAGAGGAGATGGCAGCACTGTTTACATTTGAGTACTGGGTATGCGCATTGCACCTCGGGGCTTAAATAGGGAGGAACTATGAAGGGGAAACAGCAGTAGGAAGGCAATCAAGGAAAAGTAGCATAGCTGGCAGGTGGAATGTATCAGAATCAGCCAATTACACATGCAGCAGCCCTGCACACTAATACAAACTATGCAATTGCCCTACAGACTGTTTTTACTCACAAACTCTACACCACCAGTGTACACAGACAGGGGATTTTTAACTGGCAAAACTAACTAAAAATGTTAGAGGCTGCTGCTGCTTTACTCCATCAATATGTGCTAGAGACAGAGGGTGGTGAGGAGGAGAATGCTGACAACAGACCCACAGTGAGGAGGAGGAGAAGAGTGTACAGACCCAGGATAACCTACCAGGGGCTCCCTGAACTGCAGATAGTGGAGCATTATAGGGTGGACAGGGACATTCTACAACAAATCGTTGTGCTGTGATAGCCACGCCTTACACACAGACCTAATAGAGGGGAAACCATCTCAGTGGATACCAAGGTATGTCTAGGCTTAAGAATACTAGCCACAGGTACCTTCCAGAGACCAACTGGGGATATCATAGGGGTCTCACAGGTATCAGCATCCAGGGTACTCCACCAGTTCCTGGATTTCCTGACACAACATGCCAATGAGCACATATATTTCCCCACCACCCGTGAGGCTCTGACCACACGTATGCGTCTCTTCCACCATATAGCAGAATATCTTGAGATAGCTGGTGCTATTGACTGCACGCACATCCACATCAAAGCACCACCCGGTGAGCGGAGCAGGGTCTACATAAACCACAAGGGCTTCCCCTCCATCAACTGCCAGGTTGTGTGCGATGCCCAGGGCATTATCATGAATGTGTGTGCTGGCAGCCCTGGAAGCTATCACGACTCCCACATCTGGCATTGATCACACCTGTATCAGGCTTTTGCCAGGGGGGACATCCCATATGGCCATCTAGTGGGGGGATGCTAGCTATGCCCTGGAGCTGTGGCTGGTGACACCCATCAGAAATGCACACACACCCGAACAAGAACACCATAATGAGGCACATGTACAAACCGGGATCATTGTAGAGCATGTGTTTTGGATGCTCAAGTCACGGTTCCGCTGCCTTGACATATCTGGTGGAGCCTTGCAGTTCTCTCCAGCTACATGTACACAGATGTTCATAGTATGTGCCATGCTACGCAATATGATCCTGCAGAAACAGCTGCAATAGGAACAGCACGGGGCAGGGCCGCACAGCCACTCACCATTGCCAAGGCCAGCACAGGCACAGAGGGGCTTGGAGTAGGAACATCCTGAGCCTGCCCCTGTAGGCAGAAGGAGGCGTGCACAGTATGCCCAGGCCTTGGCAAAGAGGCAATGCATAGCACACACACTGTAGGGACCCAGGGACTGATATCTCTCTCTGACTTGCACATACAGTAAAAGGGATGCCAAACATGACACTACCTGAGCTTTACCATATACAGGGAGTGTACTATGTGCATCCAACTCAGCCCTCCAGCACCATCCTCAATACTGGCCCAGCAACAAGGTAAGTCACTCTTCCTAGCAATTACTGAATGGAGTAGTATGTTCTCATACTTGTATGTATGATATGGATGCAAGCATGCAAGGGAATTGGGTGACTGAATGGGACATCAGCAGCCAGCTATATGGGACAGCAGGAAATTCATAACAAATACTGGTGTCAACATACTAGGCAGCACTACACAAGATGACAACCCCCACTGCAGTACATGTGGTGGCCCAAAGAACTGTGGGAGTCAATAGGTCACACACATGGATGTCAATGAGGGTCACATATCCACCACTAGCCTCACCCAGCAGGACAGGTGTTGATGACCATGAAGAAAGGCTGGACTAAGGCCCCCAAATGATGATAATGGTGAACAGCCTCCCAGCAGACCTACACAGACATACTACAACAGGTCTGGCAGTTGCATTCCAGTTCTGAAGGGTAAGAAGTCTGAAACTGAAATATATGCTATTAAGATCTAACATGTGTACTCTACTGATATGCCTCCTGTCTGCATAATAGGTCACAATACAATATGAAATGGAAACCAACAGAGTAACCGAAATACCAGTACAGTCATTTCAAATGTTAAAGTCTGCAGTGTGCACCCCCCCAATCCCATGTAGAAATGCAGTAACAGATGGCCTGCAGCACTCCCAAATGGCCTACAGTCCTCTGGCAAAGACCCATGCCTCACCAATAGTGCCAGTATATGGAATTTCAGGAGGTCCCAACTAACAACCTAACAGTAAACAGAAAACAAATGCAAGGCCATGTTGACAAATGCCAGTAGCATGCCTCCCCATGTCCTACTGCAAGGACTGTGGATCAGGCCATACATACTACTGGGATAAAGGCCCAACTATAGGAATACCTCTGAGATATTGCTAAAATAATGTTAGGTGGAGGAAAGAATAACAGAGGGAGGGTGTAAAAGGATGAATGTCATGGAGTGTGTGAAGTCTGAAACTCTAATGTCCACCCATACTACTCCCGACTGCAAACCCATGAATGAATAGACACAAAACCTCTTGAAAGCCACAATGTGAAGGTAAACTGACCAGATATACAAGTCCTGCCTCTGGATAACCAGGGTGTATCTGTACCACTGAGAGGTATGGCCCCAGCAGGATATGGCCATTCCGTGAAGTTGAGAAAAGCACAAGGAGGAGAAGCCCTGCCAACATACCAACAAGGTGCTGCACCATTTACACAGAACCAGCAGTCTATTGCCTGTAGCTATCCCTTCACAATGGCAGGTATGTGCCAGAATGTGTAGTCTGTATGCCTCAGAATATTGGTCTCAGCTTCATTCATCCTGTATTTCCCAGCAAATAACTGTGAGCAAAGAATGATAACTGTCAGTAGTTGATGACATGACACATCACAGTGTAAAACAGTACATATGTCAGAATATCTATGCTACAAGCAAACATGTCACACAAGCAACACAGACAGCAATAGTTACAGTATCCCCTGTATGTTAAGCCCATTGTGTCTCCATATTGGCGACCTATCTACAGCTATCCTGCTGAAACAATTTGCTAGGTGTAGCTGTAGCACAACAAAACCCTGAACTGGAGTCCAACCCTCCCTGGAATGGATGCACACACATAATTTAGAAGGTCATACTGGGCATGCTCCTACACTTAGAGAAATGAAGCCCATGTCTCACAACACAGTGGACTACAGATATTGGTTATTCGCAGCTGTCTGTGCACACACACCAAATTGTACACCACTGATACTTCAGACACACACACACACACTCACACACATTGGATAGGAACACAAACATATATCTAAGGCCAACATAATATAATATGTCAAACATACACACACAGTCATGTGGGGAAGAGAAAGACAGACAGTGGCAGAGAGAATCCCATTATGAGGCCTGTCCCACCCAATACACATCCCATTGGCCTATATCACATGATGTGGTGATGTCATTCACTGTAGAAATACCCTTGGTTAGCCCTCAGCCATATAGTGTCAGTGGTGCTTGTGATAACTGTGTAACACTACAGTACAAATAGGTATCCATGTAGCAGTTGTAATCTCAGTCCTGTCAAATGTAAAGTTGTGTGTGAGTGTGTGTGTTTGTGTGTGTTCCTAGATGAATGTGGTTGAGGCCATTCACACTCATGAAATCTTCCGTACCTCTCCTTCCGCACTGCTGCTGATGTCACTCACTTTCAACAATACCTTTGGACATCTCTCTAGCATATAACCTCCTTGGTGCTTGCAGTAACTGCATAATACTATAGTGTAGCAAACTAGTTAAGTAGGAGCTCCAATTCTGATCCTGGCAACTGTGTAAATGTGAGTGTTTGTGTGAGAGAGTGTGTGTATCCTTGTAGTGATGTGATTTTCTGGGCATTCACACCTACAACCCTTCCCTTATCCCACCTTTAGCACTGCTGCTGATGTGACTCACCTTCAAAGATACCTTTGGACAGCTTTCTAACATATAAACTTTGTGGTGCTTGTGATAATTGTGTAATACTGTAGTCTAGCAAATTAGTTAGGTAAGAGTTCCAATCCTGATCCTGGCAACTGTGTAAATGTGGGTGTTTGTATGAGGAAAGTATGTGTATCCTTGTACAGACCTGATTTTATGGTCATTCACACTTACAACACTCCCCCTACCCTTCTTTTAGCACTGCTGCTAATGTCACTCACCTTCAAATATACCTTTGCACAACTCTTCACCATTTAAGCTTCATGGCTCATGTGATAAATGCGCAACAATGCAGTAGCAATAACTACATAGGTATTGGTTTGAATCTCATCCCTGGCAACTGTTTGTGTGTGTACATATTTATATCTGTACCTCAAAGTTTTGGCTCCATTTACACCCAGTACACATCTCAGTGCCTGACTTTAGCAGTCCTGCAGATATCATCCACCTTAGAAGTACCTGTTGGCACCCCTAAACTATATAAGGTCAGTGGTGCATGTGGAAAATGCATAACGTAATGATCTGAAAAGATAGTTAGATAGAGGTTTGAACCTCTCCCTGGCAAATGTAAATGTGTGTGATTTGGAATCTCTCCCCCAATGCCAGTATTTATAAGGGCTGGTGATGTTCCTCACCTTAGAAGTGCTTGGAACAACATCCATCCTATAAGCTCAGTGGCACATACGATAAATGTGGTACACTGTAATAACAATACATAGCTAAGTAGGGGTTTGAAACTCAGTACTGGCAAGTGTGTCTGTCTGTCATCAGTACCCTGTGTGGTGCCAGTGTGATTGTGTGATAAGAGGATTCATTGAGGGGCGACTTTTGCTAAATTATTATGTTGAGGACCTAGTATATGTCACAATGTCCACATTACAAAGCCAACAGTTGTCAAACACTGTAGAGGTTGGTGTAGACAATCCACAGCCCTAAATGTGACAGTATGGATTAGTGAACAATATAGGCAACCCTTCTATTACTCAGGGGTCACTCTTCACCCACGTATCATATACAAACACACTTGTCTAGGCAACAACCACTATATTAGTAGTTTCCCTGTATATTGCCTCACAGATAGTACCCATGGTGTGATTGCAGTGGACTACATACCTGTTGACCACAACAGTGGCACTGACATCAGAAAGTACTTTGATGTGTTACATCTCCTGACTGAGTGTGTGTTATCCAACAAGTAAAAGGACATGGCACCCTGTTCCATCCCCTCAGTAACCCAATCAATATGTACAGTGGCCCTTTTGCCATGTTCCCCAATGGAGTCTGCAAACATACCCCACAAAGGGAATACCATGCCTTATACACATGCCATGTATGGACAGACACCACTAACTCCACTGAATACCTGTATCATACTGTTAATGTAGGTGCAATCACTACCTCAGTTACATAGCCAGGTCTCACCAAATGAGGTCAGGAATGCTACATCAGAAGATACCAATCTGTCCACACAACATGCCCCAGAGACCTCAAGCACACTTCCACATATCAAAGAACATGCATGTGGGAAATGTGCATAACTCAGACACTATCCATGTTATGAAAAATAGTTCACATACATGGCAAACAGTGCACATCACTGGCCACCCACAAAAGAAACCTGGATGAGTGGATGGGGAATACAATACCCACCCCTAGGGACCACTACAGTGACTATACTCCAGAGCCACACTGAGGACTATCGTCATGTGGCCTGATGCCAAGGTATTCCCTTGGGCTAGCCTTGTAGAGCCTTCAGGCCCATTCACCTACTGCACATGTATGAAGCAATGAACCTATGGATCTCAGTACTGGCAAATGTGTGTGTGTGTGTGTGTGTGTGTGTGTGTGTGTGTGTGTGTGTGTGTGTGTGTGTGTGTGTGTGTGTGTGTGTGTCTGTGTGTGTGTGTGTGTGTGTCTGTGTGTGAATAGTAATCCCAGTGTGTTTGGTTGATGAATATCCCCGGTGGCTGTGGTTATTAGCAATCGGAGGTGTGTCCAAACCAGAACATGTAGCACTCTCCATTCTACAACAGATGTTGTACATCAACATGTACCTATGTACAACCCTCAGCCCTATAATCTGTGAGGCATATGCAATCACTGTGTTATAGACCAGGGATTACCGTGCACATACTGTACCCTGCCTATGACATGGTGGATGTGTTACCACACTGCCATAACCTGTGGCCATGCTGCAAGGCCACATCCTGGTGGCACACAGATGCTTAGAACAGAAATGGGATACAGCATGTGAGAACCCATTCACTCAGCACTTGTGGGGGGAGAGAGGGGTAAAGCTGGCAATGAATGTGTTGCCAAGACTGTGGCCAATATCTGTTGTCTCAGGATAGGTATTAACTTTGTCCAGCAACTTGCAGCACTTGTGTTTAATGCTGTGGAGGTTGTTTCAGCTATCAAGGCTGTTGTGACTGTCATCAGTGTCTGCTCCATCTCTGTTGCCATAGATGCCTGTTGGGGACTCCATGAAGGATCCAAAGTTGTGTTTGATACTAATAAGGGAGTTCAACAGTCATGGGATACCACCTTTCCCTGCAACAGTGTTCTCCTTCTGATGTACACTTTCATAATGGCAGGGGACCATCACATTGTCTCCCAATGTTTGGAGGACAGTGTCTGGGTTCTGTTGGCTCTGGCTAGTACCATGCATTCATGTGCCTGTCTGCACAGTGCCTATGTGTATGATTCCACAGTCATGCAGCTACATCCCATTGCCATGGATGCAGTGAAGACATCCACCCCCTGTTTTCATGGCTACAAAGTCAGCTTTGGAGAGTTTTTGCCAGGTGATTATCTTTGTGGGGGGTGTGGCTGACATGTTGAGTTCCATGTTGATTACAGCCTGAGTGAATCTCACCATGCAGGGATTGACATCTGGGGATGAGCAATAGTCTCATATTTAAGTGGTCAACACAAGTAAAGGTTGTTGTATCCTTTACCAGGGGTCAGTATGAGCTGGCCCAGGGCAATGGAAATGATGAATCCCAGAAGTGTTGGGCCACTGTACTGGCAATTCGCTACATTCTCCAAGTGATGGAAGGGTAGAGTTGAAGACTCATACTGTGTCACTGGACCATCAGAGATGGCAGGGTGTTGAGGAATCTGCATTGACAGTCTAGGGACATAGATGTGGACCCATATCATGCTATGGTCTGGATTGCACTATTACCCCAAGGCAGTTGTACTGGAAGTATCTTCAATGCATTATGATGGGATACTAGTCTGGAGGTGTTCCTTTCCATAATGAATATGGAGACAACACCACATGTGGAGGTGTGGTGTGGTCCATGTTTGGGAGCTGACAGCTGTAGCATGCATCATAGCCTGATACTGCAGGTCAGCTGTCTGCTGCTGTGAACCACCTCTCCATTACAGCAGACATGTGTCCTCCACTCCAACTGCTATGAGTGACTGTATCCTGATAGTTATATGTCCATTGTTGAGCAGCATGACCCTCAGACTGCTTACACATGTAGCTGTTATGGTGGTAATAACATTAAGAACACTGCCTAATAAGGCACCATAGGGGTGGTAAGACACATAGCCAGTACCTGGCAACCCAGTGGTGACAGATGTAGGACATCTGTTGCAGTTCATTGGGTCTGTCAGTCATGCCATCTCAAGCAGACAGGTCCTGAATCCCCTGAGAATGACACATAAAACATAAGCCAATGTTGCAGTCAACCAACTGTTGATAGTACCACAGCATCATTCTGGGTGACAGCAGTACACTGCCCAGGGCTACTGTCACACCTGCCTGGACTGCATAATCAGATAGTTCAACCATGTCTCCTGTCATGTAGTCCAGAGAGGTGTGTACCAAGGCATTCACACCCACAAGTATACGATTACTCGTAGTTGCTGTGGAGTGACATGACTGGCTGTGTCATGTGTTAGATGCTTCCATGTGATTGATATTTGGCTGTTACCTGCTCCATATTCAACCTAGTGAGTGGGATGTGTGTGCCACAGTATTGAGGTACCCATGATCACTGTATTGTGCAAGGTGGTTAGCCTTATGGGCTTAGGTTGTGGGCACTGTGTAGGTTAAATATGTGTCCCTTGGCATGTGCCATGTTGTGGTGTCTGAGTGGGTGTCTGCCTTGCTGGTCTGTGCTCTTTGGGTAGATGTCCATTGAGTGCCTCTGAGAAGGTGGGTGTGTGGATTTTCACTGTATGTCATGGCTGTCAAAGTGGGTGTCATGGTGAGCTACATGTTCCACATGGTGTGGTGCAGGTGTTGATCTTATCCTCTTGACCTGCTAGTTCAGTCTTTGCTGGAGAGTGCATATGTCCACATTGGGTGATATATGGGTAACCCTCACAGATCTGAGTATTTGGAGTTTAGAGGGGAGGGTTGTCTGTGTACATGTGGCAATTGCAACAGTGCCCCAGAATGGACATGTGCACCAGGTTAATGGGTGAAAGCACAGATAACTGATCTTCAAACATGCCAGGAGGGGTGGACAAAACTAGTAAGTACTGGAATGATATCAGTGATGAACGAGTACTGCTGATGACTCACAGGTGTGCCACACTTCATAATACAATAACCTGGTGAACTGCCAAGCCATAATGCTAGTTGAAGTGCAAGACAGAAAGAACTAGCATGATGTACGGGTGGAACAGAAGGCAGACTGTCTGCATCCTGTAATATTTTACCACAGCTGTGCAGTTATCAGCAGCTTTGACTATGTGAAAGTTCAGTAAGTTCTGTAGCACATGCAGTAGCTGTGTAACACTATCATAAAGATACCAAGATAGGCAGGGGTTCAAATCCTGATAACGGCAGTTGTGTGTGTGAATCATGTATTACCTGGCTCATATGATTTTTGACCTGTGTACTACCCTTTACAACATCCTTCATTCCAATTTATTAGACCTGTTGATGTCATCCTCATCAGAAGTACCTTTAGAGTTGGATATGTATAAGCTTTGTGGTGCATCTCATAACTGCCGTGCCCTATAGTAAGAATAGATAGATAGGCAGACGCTCTAATCCCCAAACTGACAAGTGCGTGTGTGTGTGTGTGTGTGTGTGTGTGTGTGTGTGTGTGTGTGTGTGTGTGTATGTGTGTGTGAATCATGTACTACCTGTCTCATTCCTTTTTTGATCTGGTTGCTACGCTTTACACTTCCCTTCACTCCAATTTAGTAGACCTGTTGAAGTCATCCACCTCAGAAGTGCCTTTAGTTGATTTGGAAATGTATAAGCTCTGTGGCGTGTCTCATAATTGTGTAAGTACTATATCAGGAATACCTAGATAGATAGGAGTTCTAATCCTAATACTGGCAGGTATGTGTGTGAGAATCATGTACTGTCTGGCTTATTCCAATTTTAGCCTGTGTACTACCCTTTACACTTCCCTTCACTATAATTTAGCAGACCTGTTGATGTCATCCACCTTAGAAGTACCTTTGGAAGAGGTGGTAATGTATAAGCTTTGTGGCGCATCTGATAACTGTGTAGCACTATAGTAAGAATACCTAGATAGGCAAGAGTTCTCATCCTAATGCTGGCAACTGTTTGTGTGTGTGTGAAGATCATATCATGTGTGTCTTATACCATTTTGATGTGTATACCATACACTGCTGGTGACCACCTCCCACTGCTATTACTTTACATAGAGTGGTGACAGCATCTGCCTCACATGCAGCAGGTCAAACCATTGTACAGTCCTCTGTACAGATGTGTCTGGAATATACATATGTTTGAAACTTATACATGGTCGGAAGTGGTATGTGTGCCTTAACAATGCCCATGTATGTGATTTTATAGCCAAATAGGCCACTGTAAGTGTACCGACACATATGGCAGCATGAGGTATCATACCTGACTGAAACATCATGCTGATAGGACATCTGCCGCCCTCACAGGTTGCCTGCATTGTAGGTGCAATACATAAGTACAGATGCTTGCTTTTACAAGTGAACTGTACCTGTTATGGGTCACATTGAAGGCTGGAAGAGGTGTGGACTGTCATACTGTGGTCCTAATTAGTATGTAACAGGAACACTTTGCATCTTAAGAGGGGTGTGTACACAATTTATATTCATTGTATACCAGTAATGTGTCATGCCTGACCTTACCTAAGGCCGTTTGTCCAGCACAATTTGCTGACCTCTGTCCAGATGTCTTGGCACTGACAACTTGTGAGGTATGTAACAGGAATATTGAATTCACGTCAGATAGGCCCCAGTGGTGACCACTGTGATGCAATACAGTTAACCCCAGCACAAGTGAACATGCACAACAAGCAATATAGCTATTACATAAAGCAATATATCTATTACTGATGGTTGTGTGCATGGTAAATTACATGCACTTCACATGCCTGGGGTATTGCTTCAGGCTGCTGTCCTATATGCAGACCAGAGGATCCTAGGTAGTTGTGAGAGGGAGTTATTGTCAGCAGATGCACATGTGGCCTTGGTATAGGATGGATGCAGCATGTCTGCACATCTACAGTACTAACCGCAATAATACACAATGTCCTGTCCTCACCATAGATGTGTACCTCTGTGCATTAGAAAACTCCATCCACAACTGCAATTGGACCTGCCACATGCTTGTAGATACAATACAAACATATGTATGTCTGATACATTAGTAAACTAATCCCCAATGGGCTTTTACCTGCACACTCCTCATCCAGTGTATGTACAACCCACCTCCACAATACTTCCCTCAGTGTCATGGCTTGTGCGTTCGGCGTGTGGCCCTGGGTGTCTATGGGGGCTGGCTGGCTGGGCCCCCACCTGTGGCTAGCCAGTCCCTCGCTAGAGCAGCAGCCCATTGATGGGCATGGCATTTGAGGTCAGTGGCCTAATGCTGCACATGCACATAAGTTCTGCTGAGTAGGCCGGCATTATTTACCCTGTGGACCACACTGCTCCACAGGGCAATCCTCTCCCGCACATCTTCTGCTCTCTGTCCACGACAGGGCATAATGCCCAATCACATATTGGGTGATGATGTTTGTTTCCCCAACAGAGAATGCTGGCAGGTGAGCAGTCTGCAGGTTACCTGGAAGACATAAACAGGAAAAGGTCACAGGACATCATACGGTTGTCAAAATTCACACCAACAGTAGATATTACTTGCAAATAATTCAGACTACACCAGAAACCTCCAAGCTATCATGGCTATAGCAGCTTGCATTACACACCTGTCCCTGAGCTATCTTATTCCCCCAATGTTGGACACTTGCTTGCATAATCGTCTATCCTCCATTCATTTCTGTGTAGAGGGTTGACAGTGGTCATCTTCCATATGATAGTGTGTGTATGGTAGCAGGTCTGTGTTTGATTGTGGTGTGTGATGGAGCTCTGAGCACATGCCTGAGTTCATGTAGGAGGCAGACACTGATGTTATTATGCCCCATGGAGATATGCTGTTGTTGGCATCAGTAGGCAATATGTACATGCTCACCATTGCTGAGGGGAGGAGTGTGGTTGATGTGCATAACTCCATGTACGACTGGGGTGGACAGTGTGGTGATGTTCCCACCTAACTTGTGTGATGCAGGTTGCCTATATCCATGGTACGTGTGTATGAGGTGTTCTTTACCCCCAGTACAAGGTGAATTGTGTTGTTTCATCTGAGACTTACAACATATGTGGAGACATGGTTGCAAATGTCCTCGGTGGTGTGGATATGTCCGATTCATAGCCATAGTCAGCCTTACACAACGTCAGCTGTGAACTTATCTGCTTGCTCAGATTTAGGTGGACTTGCTTCAGAGTTGTTGCCTGCACCTATGTGTCCCTGTACAGCCACTGTAGCAACCTATTATGTGGTTTGTGTATTGCTGCTGTCCACCAAAGGGGATTACTATACCTTGGTGGAGGCTGGATATACAGGTCAGGTACTGCTGTGTCCATATAGCTACAGTGGATAAAAAGGGTACACACCCCTAACACACTGCCTGGTATTTGTGCAATTGGAACATCACACCACAATAACTCACTTCATAACAATTCCCACCTGTATTGTGATCTATAGCCGGTACAATTCAATTGAAAACATAACAATCTGGTTTGAGAAAAAATACAGAAATAATACTCAGTGCAATAAGCCAGTTGAATGAGTGTGTACACCCTTAAACTTGTGTATGCACATCCTGAGATGGTTACTGCATTCATCCGTCTTGGTCTGGACTCTAACATCATGGCACATCTTCACTTGGCAATAGTTGCTCACCTTCCTAGAAACACATTTGATTGTATTGCAATGGAATTGTACAGGTTAGGGGACACATTCCAGATGAGAAACATTATGCGGTGTGATTGTCATACAGCCTACAAAGTTGGCATTCCAACAGGGGTGTGTATACCTGTGATATCCATTGTATATAGGTGTTGATATAACTGGTAGTGGTAGGCATGGACAGAGGGTCATAACACAGGTGGACACTTCTCTGATTAATACCTGATACCCACATTAGTGTCAAGGCAATGTAACCATCAGTAGCTGTACACATATATGTCTGTTGTATGCACTGACACTGATATTACACACATGTGCAACATGCACAACCTATTTACCTGACTGCCTGAAACCCATGTAATAAGTTTTGTGCCTTCCAGCTGAACAAATGCATACATACATGTTCTCAGGGGATACCTGATATACATTTCTGTTGAATATAAGTATGGCACACTGTATTTACAGTCTTGGTGTTCAATCATACTTCTCAACCTGTTACAGCAGAACGTCTGGACAATGGCACATATAAATGGGTGTCAAAAGGGACATCAGTATTGATACTGTATTAATATACCTGCACCATATATTAGTACGTTGATTGCACAGCAGGGTTTGACATCACTGTGATAACCTGGAAGATGTCCAACAGTCATAAGTAGGCTATTATGTTACAATGCCATTGCTCACAGACCTGCCAATGGTTTGGCTGACATAACGCAGGTATATGTGTATGTGACTACAGATATCAGTCACAAATGTGCTTATTGTCTAGCAGAACACTGTACAGTTGAATGTTATTCATTTAATATATCACATGTAGTTCAACACATGTCTGTAACAGTACTGTACTATGCACACGCCCTTTATAGGTGTCTTAGCTTTATAAGGCAAACATGTGTCATACTCATAATCACATGTAACATGGATATGGAAAACATCCCATTAACTGGCCTAGCAGTGGCACAGTCACATCTGTTTGACAGACACCTCCTGCAGTTGCCATAACAAAACAGTTTTTGTACTTACTTTCCTCACTTGCTTAGAGAAAAACAGCTCTTGTACTCACTTTCCTCACTTGTCTAGAGGAAAACAGTTTTTATTCAGGCATGTCCAAGGGTCAGCTCCTAGTGTTCTCTCCTGTCTATCCGATGAATCTGTAGCAATTGCCTCATGTACACAAACAACCCTCTCCTCCTACCACCCAACACTACAACCTGTGAGAGATGCACTTGTCTAGCCAAACTGGAGGTAAAACTCTCTATAACCAAGACGGAACTTGACAGTCAAGAGGAGAAGGTAAACACTTGCACCACACCACACTCATCACATAGTCCCACTAAACCTACACCACCAAAATCTACACATAGAAATTAAAAAAATTCTCGGAGGCTCTCAATAATAATCTGCTCAAGCAACAGAGACCTCCAAAGCAGAAACACAAGCAACCTCCACCCCCAACACAACACAAATGACACATCGCCTACGGACTCTGTGTGCCACTCAACCACAGCCCATAAGCAAAAACAATGTACCCAACACACTAGTCATAGGTGACTCTATAGTCAGGCTTACTGATGTCCCACTCACCAAGCTAAACAAGGATAAGGTTACTGTCAGCTGCCTGTCAGGTACCAGGATCAGCCACATAATCTATACACTCAGGTCACTCCACAAGTACAAATATGACTCTCTCATTGTCAATGTTGGTGAGAATGACCTGAGACATACCTCCTTGGACTACAGAAAAAGAGACATGGAAGAGCTCTCCGATCTTGTATCCCAAACAGGTATGACCCTAGCCCTGAGTAGCATCCTGCCATCACCCAGAATGATACCACAGTACAAGGACAAAATGATTGACTTCAACAATTGGCTAAGCTTCTGGTGTCATTCTAAGGGGATCCAGTATCTGTTTGCCTGGGACAGCATGGTTGACAGACCACGATGCTTTGCCAGAGATGGCTTGCACCTGTCACCCCTGAGATTCTGGATACTGGCTAAGGGTCTTGCTGCCCCTATAGTGCCTTTTTTTAGACAAGATTCAAATGACAAATTCACCACCATAACAGGAACAAGCAAGCAAAAACTGAGGGTAATGCTACTCAATGCTAGAAGTCTAAATCTCAAAATGCACTCTCTCTAGGCACTCCTTAAAATGGAAAACATTGATATCTGTGCAATGACTGAGACCTGTTTCAAGGCTCTAGACAGCACCCCTGCATTACCAGGCTATAACTCATACCACACTTTTTGGCCATCTAACCAGGACCGGAACACCAAAGGTGGAGGTGTGTCCATATTCATTAAGGATATCCATACCTCCAGGCTAGTTGCTCAGCATAACGCATTCGAGGTTATCCGAGTGCAACTAACTCTGGGCAAAATTGCAATCCAAATTGTAGCTAGCTACAGATCCCCCACCATACCCCAGAATTCCCATTCCTCTTTTCTTGATATACTTGAAAATATTAGGGTTCAACCAAGCATCCTAATAATGGGCGATTTCAACTACCCCACTATTAACTGGGAAAACTACTCATATACCAACTCCTTCACTCAATGCTTCCTGAAATTCATAAATTCATAAATTCTTCCTGGAATTCATAAATTTAATTATGTGCAATATTAGTCTGTCTACCTGCATGTCTTTGAGGTAATAGCGAGGCGTTACATGTGTAAATGTCTGTGAAAATGGTCTATATGTTGTCTGCACACTGAGTCTGAAGACACAGAATTTTGTTCAGTTTTTGCACTTGTGTGATTTCTGAATGACAATAAAGTTTACTTTGACTTTGACATATTTACAAATCCTAGTTAAAATTATGCAAACAGCTTGCTACCACTACCGGGATTGGAACCATGGCTGTGTCTGCTAAAAATACAACAATTTGTGTTTCATCAGAGTAAGCTATTGAGAAACTGCCATGTCTTTTTTCAGTGTTTTCTAAGTCTCTCTTTGTTGTACAATCTGACCTTGTAATTACAACATTCTTATACAGACTATCCTAGACATATTTTTTATGTAGCACAGTGTGGGAAACATCAGATGTTCATCATGTTTCACTGTTACAGTCATTACACTTGGGTTATCCTGCTGGCAGGCTACCCGCAGTCGGCCTGAATTCCAAAATCCTGGTCCGGCGTCGGTTGCTGTCGCATCTTCCCTGACGTCAATGCACCAGGGGTATAAAAGATGCAGCCAACACCATTTTCTTCAGTCTTTCTTGTCGCACGGTGCCCGAAGCAAAAGCAGTTCGCAAGTGCCAGTCGGCTGACTCCTGAGATTTTCGAAATTGAATTTCAGATGCAAAGTCTTCTATAAAGCTAAGTACCTCATTGGGGAAACTTTTTTCTTGCTCCAGTTCGATGTCAGAAAAAGTTAACAATTGTATTTCTTGTGGGAAGCAAATACCTCATAAGGATTTTCATTCTTACTGTATTCCTTGCCTAGGGCCTGACCACGATGTTGCTAGTTGTCGGTTTTGTGCTAGATTTAACCAACGCACTATTAAGCATCGGTACGATTTTGCTTTTCATTACTTTGGCCGAAGGTTTAACTATATAATGCCGTCTGAACAACTGACGACTGAAATTCATAAAAAGTGCAAGGAAAAAGAAAAGTTTAGGCATCCGAGGTCCAAAGCTGACGACGAAGCCTCTTCTAGGCCAGTCGCCGGTTCGCCGGTTCTCAGTGAGGCACTTTTGCAGCCCCTGACATCCGCTACCTCAGAGCCACAGGCCGCCTCTGACTCCCACATGGAGACAACTAGGCCTCTGGATACTCAAGGTATTGGGCCCTCAGAAACGAATCCCTCAGATGGGTCCAGAGCCGCTGAGCAGCCATCGGCTTCTGAGGGTGTTTTCAGACCTACACAGCTTTATATCAAGCCAACTTCAGCATCCAAGGCAAAGACTAAAACAGTTTTAAAGACAAGGAAACAAGTACAGCATTATCCAGGAAAGACTTCCATACCTAAGAAACAGATGCTCAAAATGGCAGAAGACCTAATTACTTTGATCAGGGGTTCCCATCCCCCTCCTGATAAGAAGCGTAGGCAAGATACTGAATATGATTCCTCTGATCAGGTTTCCATTTCCTCTGACTCCTCTTCAGGACAGGGATATTCTATTCCTTCCTATGAGGATTCTGATGCTGAGGAATCTATTCCTTCAGCTTTTCCTCCTGAGGATTACTCATTTGGGGAAACCCTGCATACCATGAGAGAGCATTTCCACTGGGAGAGCCAAGATTATTTAGACTCTAAGAAAAGGCTCAGAGACTTTCTTCTACTACCTCAGCACAGACCTCTTGCTATTCCACCTGTTCTAGACATTGCAGATGATGTATTTTCAGAGTCCGGCCTGTCTCCCGACTCTCTACCTCCTGCACCTGTTAAGCCAGACAGATACCACAGGGTTCCAGATTCTCATATATTTCTATATAAAAACCCTGCTGCTGACCCAGAAACTATTTCTCAGGGTCCCAAAGGGGTCAAGGCTGCTACTGCGAAAAACCCTGTCCCCTCAGATAGAGATTCTAGGGCACTGGACAGATGGGTGAAAAAAGTTTACACTTCTGCTACCTTGGCTGTAAGGGCTGTAAATTGTCAGTTTCATATGCTTAAATATCAGCAATACTTAATGTCTCTGTTAAAACAGAAAATGTTGATAAATTCTGAATGTTCTGAGAACAAGGAATTGCAGGATTTATTACATGCAGCTGAACAAGTGGGAAAACATACTTTGCAATGTGGTTATGATTCACTGGAGGCCTCTTGCAGGGCCGCTGTAACAGGTTCTGTTATTAGAAGGCATGCTTGGTTAAAGGAACAGACTCTGCCTGATCATGTTAAAGCAAAATTATTGGATGCTCCATTACAGCATGATTCTTTGTTTGGTGTTATGGCAGAAGAGGTGTTGAAGAAAATGGAGGATAAAGCTAAATCTATGCAGACAGTGAAGGATTTCTTACAGGTACAGCCACCTAGATTTAGCAGAAACTGGCCTTCTAAGAATTGGTCCTTTCCCATGTCAGACAGGCCACAAAGAGGCAGATACAGACGCCCTAGAGGGAGACAACAGCCCCAGGGCTCATACAGGCCCAAACAATGGGGTGCTTCTACCTCCAAAAGTGGAGAAGACAAATCTTGTTCCAAATATTCCTCAGATTTTACAATATCTAACTGAGATGCTGGACAAAGGCCTATCCTTCTCATCAATTAAGATCCATGCCTCTGCCATTTCAGCTCATTACAATACAGACCCACCTATTTTTCACATCCATTGCTTAGGCAGTTCCTCAGGGGGGTCAAAAACATAAGACCTCCAAGGAGAGCACCAATACCTGCATGGAACCTCAATTATTTCTTGGAAAAACTCACACAGCCTCCTTTTGAGGCAGCCAATACAGCTGAGATAAAATTCTTATAATGGAAAACAGCTCTGCTCCTAGCAATAACTTCAGCAAAAAGAGTCTCAGAGTTACAGGCATTAATGGCTGTGGAACCTTTTATTATCTTCCATCCGGACAGGGTTTCTCTAAGGACAAACCCAACATTTATGCCTAAGGTAGTGTCCAGTGTGGCTCTTAACCAAACCATTCATTTGCATACTTTTTTCCCAAACCCACAGAATAAAGGGGAGAGACTTCTGCATTCTTTGGACATACACAGACAGCTGCACTTCTACTTGGACAAAACTAAAGCTTTCCGAAAGACTGAGCAATGTTTAGTGGCATATGCTGCAGGATCACAAGGAAAGTCTATCTCAAAGCAGACTATTTCAAAATGGATATGACACTGCATTCGTTTCTGCTATTCACAACATGGCAAGTCAGTGCCTAATGGCATTACACCACATTCTACCAGGGCAGCAGCCACCTCAGCAGCCTTCCTCAGACGAGTACCAACCAAGGGTATTTTGGAGGCTGCAACTTGGACTTCAGTGCACACTTTTACTAAGCACTACCACTTACCTCTTTACTCTAAATCCAGAGCAGGCTTTGCCACTGTAGTTCTGCAGGGCCTTATAGCCACTCCTAATTCTATTTAGAACCAACTGCCCAACCTCAGCTTTGGGATTCAACCCAAGTGTAATGACTGCAACAGTGAAACACGATGAACATAGTACAGTTGTGTACCTATCATAAATGTAGATGTTCGAGTGTATTCACTTTCACTGTTGCAGTCCAGGTTACCAACCCACCATCCCCCTTTCTTTGCTGGGACTTATCTGTACTTCTCTATCCTATACAACCTATGTGGTGTATTTGCTTGTAGATGAAGGTATTGTTTATTTTAGTGCATGCTTTTATAAGCAATGTTTTTTTTAGCCTACCCTTTTGGGGGCACCTGACATCTGGGGCAAGAAAAACTGAAGAAAATGGTGTTGGCTGCATCTTTTATAGCCCTGGTGCACTGATGTCAGGGAAGAGGCGACAGCAACCGACGCCGGACCAGGACTTTGGAATTCAGGCCGACTGCGGGTAGCCTGCCAGGAGGATAACCCAAGTGTAATGACTGCAACAGTGAATACACTCGAACATCTACATTTATGGTAGGTACACAACTGTACAATATCAGATCTTGGTGAATGCAACATGTCATGCCATACAATACCAGAGTAAACACAACCAGTCTAGGATTTCAAACTTTATTGCCAGGCAGTTACAGTTTTATTTAAATATGACCTATATGGGACTATTACTGCCATATTGTCAGGTTTATTCAGTACAAAGCATACACATTTTTTATACTGCCAGGTGGCATTCTACTCCTTTATATTTATTTGGTATGACTACTACAAACAGGATTGTTACTCACCAGCCTCGCAATGCACCCTTTGTAACCTACTGGCATAGGCTTCGTGATTCACAGCCTGCTCAGCTAGAGCTGTAATGAAAATAGAGAAATATTTATGCATACCTATCCATCACTTACACAGGCTGGAGTTTGGTAAACAGTTACTGCTATGAATACCTACACACTGCTGGGACATCACCCCTCTGTCTTGCTTCTTGGACCCACTGTTCCAAGAGCTCCCTCTTCCTCCGTTTCAAGTCAGCATAGTGGTGCTGGATCTGCACACCAGTCCGAGGGATACCAGTGGCACTGGTGAGATCATGGGCGAGACTTTCCAAGGCTTCTGCTTTATATTGGGAGCCCTGGTACTAGTCCTGCAGCAGTCTCACATCATGGTTTTTACCAGGAGTCCTACCATGATGTTGGACTCCTGTATGCCCTAGTGCTCCACCCGAAAGTGCATGCCATCTCCAACATCTGCCATACTGCCTACAGTGGAGAGGTACAACCAGTTATGAGCTGTATTCCCACCTGCGGGGTTTAAATATGGCTGATTTCCTGCCCTTTGCCGTGATTGGATGGTTTTGAAAATGCTGAGCTAAGCTAAGCAACGGGCAAACCTGCTTAGCTATGGTTGGCAGTGCTTAAAGGGGCAGGTTCAACATTGCTTACCAATGAGCAAATCCACTTAGCTGGGCTACTCATTGCTTAGCATTCATATGTACACAATGCTTACATTTGGTCAGCATAGCTGTGCAGTGCTTAACGTTGCTTATGTTTTGTTTTATTGGACTACCACCTGTATGGGACTGATTCATCATTCATTACATAATATACATTTGTTTACCTTCCCTGACCTCCCCCAATGTGCTGTAATTACTTTTCTTCTTATATGGTTATACTGGATGGGGCACTTGTGTTTATATGGCTATTTCACTACTTTATTACACTGACACTTCACATATGGGTCTAATACACTACTCTGGTTGAGAAATACAAGTTACTTCCTACATAAGTATACAAATAAATTAAAATTGTAATGTTTACACATACAAAATGGAAATGGCTTTGGTAAGGCTTGAACCGTAAATGACTACATGCAAGGTATACGCTGTAATTGTTACACTGTTGCACTTATCCTTGTGCTGGATATCTATTGCTATTTAACTTATCTTGCCATTTCAGCTGGGCTAAGCATAACTAAGCAATGGGCACACCCACACAGCTATGCATACATTTTATTGCATATGTGAAAAAACATGTTATTTGTTGTGTTTTTTAATTTGTACCATTCAGAATATCCATGCTAATGCTAAACCTATTATTTTATCAACTTTCTGGGTTTGTAGGGACAATTGTCTCTTATGGCTTTGCCAGATTTCTTAATCTGATGGGTTGAGAGGTGTGCATTATGTACTTCATACCCTGACTAAAATTTATGCTAATGCTAAACCTGTTATTCTATCCACTTTCTGGCTTTGTAAGCATGATTGTCCCTTATGGCTTTGTCCAGATTCCTTACTCTGACAGGTTGAGAGGTGCACCTTGTATGCCTCATACCCTGCCTAAAATTCATGCTAAACGTGTTATGCTATCACCCTTCTGGCTTTGTAGGGATGATTGTCCCTTATGGTTTTGTCCAGATTCCTTACTCTGACTTGTTGGGAGGTGCACATTGTATGCTTCATACTCTACCTAAAATTCATGCTAATACTAAACCTGTTACTCTATCAACTTTCTGGTTTTGTAGGGATGATTGTCTCTTATGGCTTTGTCCAGATTTCTTACCCTGATGGGTTGGGGGTGTTACGAGCATTCTCGCTTTATTTAAATTGCCGTACAGCAATTCTGGTGTGCAGGGGGCATGTGTATTGTGAGAGCACTGCTCTCAGACACACCCTCTGCACTTGTACACTGAACCATGTCTGTTTTACAGCACGGCAGCACACCTTCATGAATATGCATGGCGTGCTGCTGTGCTGCACAGGAACGGTCTCTTCCATGCAGGAATAAGCTATTCTTACTCGGAAGTTTACTGAATCCGGGGGTGGGTCTTGAAGGAAATAAATACATTCTTAGAGTTTAACAATAATGGTGAAGTAGTATACACGATATACTCTGGGATGCATTAAAAGCATACCTTTATGGTTGAAGAAAGAGTTGGTATTGTCTAAAAAAGAAAGAATGGGATAGGGAAGTATTAGAATTGCAAACTAAAATAGATGAATTAAAATCAAAATTAAAACCTAATGACAAGACCGCACACACAGAATTATCAAATCTAAACCAAAAATATTTAGAAGTATTAAATCACAAAGTTGCAATAAACCTGGAAAGACTTAAGCTGCAGCCCAATTCTATAAAACCTAAACATTTACATAAGCTGGCTATTAGGTCTAAACAAATTAATAATTTAAATCATATTAGTGAAATTCAATATACAGTCAATAATTCAAAAAAAAAAACTACTGATTTAAAATGTATATTAGAAGCATTTAAAACATATTATAAATCAATTAATGACAAAAATATTTCATTAGAAAATGATTAAACAACAAAACAAGATACTAGATAAATCAATATCACTTTTGGAATTGAAAGATCAAATTAAAAACCTAAAAAGTAACAAAGCTGCTGGTCTGGATGGAATAATTCCAGAAATATACAAAGTTTTCCTAGATTCAACATTAAAAACTCTGTTAAATGCATTTGCTCTGATTAACAATGAATCGGTGATACACGTTTTTTGGAAATATTCATTGATTTCTCTCATTTTAAAACAAGGTAAAAACCCACAATTATATTTTTCCTATCAGCCTATTTCTCTGTTAAACATTGATTACAAAATATTTATGTCTATATTGGCTAAGAGATTGAATAACATATTACCTAGTTTAATAAATTATGATCAAACAGGTTTCATATTACATAGAAAAGTTCAAGATATATTATTAAATTATTATCCCTGAATGATATTGCAAATAAATCTAAAAAGCAACTTTCTATTATTAGGCTAGATATTGATAAAGCCTTTGAATCTATTAGCTGGTCATATCTACACAAACTCCTTATAGGATATAATTTTCTTTATATTTTATTAATTTGATATTAAAATTATACAATGGTTCTCAAGCATTTGTTAAAATCGGAACATACTTATTGTTATCATTTAAAATTTCAAAAGGTACAAAACAAGGCTGCCTGCTGTCATCATTATTCTTTGCTCTGTCAATAGCACCTTTCACTACTTATATAAGAAATGATACTAACATAAAAGGATTTTCGATCATGCAAAAAACATTGTTTAACTATATAGCCAAACTGGAGGCTGAGCTCTCTCAATTCAGTACTGGCAAGACCAGTCAGGAGGAGAAGGTAACCACGCACACCACAAACCCAGTCTCACATAGAACTATCACAACTGCAAACCAAACACATAAACACACAAAAACATACTCGGAGGTGCTGATTAAAAATCTACCAAAACAACAGAGGCCTCCAAAGCAGACACCCAAGCAACCACCACCTCAAGAAATAGCACATGCAACACATAGTTCACAAAGTCAGTGTGCTAAATAGTCACAGCCCTTAAGGCCAAACAACATGCCAGACACACTTGTAATAGGTGACTCCATAGTCAGACACACTGACGTCCCCCTCACCAGGAAAAGGTCACAGTAAGCTGCCTGCCAGGAGCTAGAATCCGCCACATAACACAAGCACTCAGGTCACTCCACAGCAAGTACAAATATGACTCAGTCATTGTACATGCCGGTGTGAACGACCTAAGACGTACCTCCCTGGACTACATGAAAAGAGACATAGAGGAGCTCTCTGATTATGTAGCCCAGGCCGGTATGACCCTGACCCTGAGCAGCATCTTACCCTCACCAAGAATGATGCCACAGTACAAAGACAAAATGATCAGTTTTAACAATTGGCTTAATTACTGGTGTCATTCTAAGGGGATCAATGTCTGTCTGCTTGGGATGACATGCTTGACAAGCCATGCTGCTTCAAGGGATGGCTTGCACCTGTCACCCTGGGCTTCCGGATATTGGCCAAGGCTCTTGCCACCCCATAGTGCCTTTTTTAGGCAAGGCTCAAATGACAAACCTACCTCCCTAGAAAACACAAGTGGAAAAAAACTAAGGGTAATGCTGCTCAATGCCAGAAGTCTAAACCTCAAGATGCACGCCCTCGAAGCCCTCCTCAGTATGGAGAACATCGATGTCTATGCAGTGACTGAAACCTGGTTCAAGGCTCCTGAGAGCACCCCAGCACTATCAGGTTTTACCTCATATCATGCTTTCTGGCCCCAAAACTTGGACCGAACCACAAAAGGAGGGGAGTATCCATTTTCACCAAAGATACCCACACCTCCAGGTTAGTGGCAATGCACGAAGCATCGGAGACCATCCAGGTGCAACTAACCATAGGCAAAACTGCCTTACAGTTTGTAGCATGCTACAGACCACCCTCTGAAACTCAGGAACCCCACACAGCCTTCCTGAAGACACTGGAGAGTATGAATGTCTCTTCAAATACCATAATTTTGGGAGACTTCAACTACCCAAACATAGACTGCGAACATTACTCAAGCCCCAACACCCTAGCCCAAAGGTTCCTAGAATTCATAAACTCAAATGCAATGGAACAACTAGTCACCATTCCCACAAGAGGAGACAATATACTAGATCTGATCATCACAAACATGGGGACAAAATGCTCCACACCGGAAGTATATCCCTCTTTGGTAAGATCAGACCATAAATTAATCTCACTGGAAATCCACATCCCGCCCCCACCCCCTGCACAAAAGACCACAGTGAAGAACTTCTCAAAAGCCAACTTCACACTTCTTAAGACTGAAGTGGTATCCTTCAAGGCCCCTGGGCCAGTGGAAACCACAACCCACACTGCTGAATCCTTTGCAAATGCCTTCTATGGGCACCTTCAAGAATGCATGGATCATGCAATCCCAAATAAAACCAAGACCTATTCCCCCAAAGGCAGGCGCCCGGTCTGGTGGACCCCAGCCATAAACAAACTTTACAACAGGAGGATGAAGCTACTACATGACAGAGCAAAATCCCTAAAAGGGAAGGCATCTCTGATCAGTACTAGCAAAAAACTACGATCACTCATAAAATCATCCAAGGCCAACTTTGAGAGAAAAATGCAAAAGACACAAAGACAATCACAAGGCCTTCTTTAGCTATGTTAGAAACCTGGGTGGAAACTCCCAGATATGCTCAGAGTTAGTCCAAAATGACACAAAATACACTGAACCCACTGACATTGCCAACATTCTGGCAGACAGGTTCAGTGCAAATTTCTCCTCCCCCTCCCTCCCAAAAGGAGAAATAACTATCCCAGCAGAGTGTAGCCTCCCTAACATCTCAGATGCCCAGGTGAGAGCCGCCCTCTCTAAAGCTAAAAACACAGCATCAATGGGACGGATGGTGTCCCGGGCTGTGTGCTACATGAACTCAAGAGGAACTAAACCCACACATAAGGCTGCTGTTTAATCTTAGCCTTACTACAGGATACGTACCCAAAGAGTGGCGTACGGCAACAGTGGTCCCACTTCACAAAGGCGGTGCTTCTACGGACCCTGGAAATTACCACCCCATAAGCTTGACGAGCCTGGTCTGCAAAGCTATGGAGAGGATCATTATGGAACTCATAAACAAAGACATTGGGGACCTACAGACATTGGATCCTACTCAATTTGGCTTTGTCAAGGGCAGATCCTGCCTTTTGAACTTGGTCGACTTTTTTGAAACAGTCACTAAGGCCATTGATGAGGGTAAGGCAGTTCACACAGCCTACCTTGACCTTGCAAAAGCCTTTGACACAATACCCCACTCAGGCATCATAGACAAACTCACCAGCTTAAATGTAAACCCATATGTCACAAGATGGGTTGCAAACTGGCTCAAGGACAGAACCCACAGGGTCAGAGTTGCTGGAGCTGTCAAACTCTAAGCCAGTCACAAGCGGTGTCCCACAGGGCTCAGTCCTGGGACCCCTCTTGTTCGGCATTTATTTTTCCGAGGTACAGGCAAACATAGGAGGATTGTGGCTGATAAAGTTCGCAGATGACTGCAAACTGGGCGCCATAATTGATACTCCAGCGGACACAAACATCCTTCAGAGAGGCCTCATAGAAATGGATAATTGGTGCCAGAGCCATGGCCTTAAGCTGAACGCCAAAAAATGTATAGTCATACCCTTTGGGAAAAACAAGGTACCGACAAATTACCACATAGGTGGTAATCCATTAATCTGGAAGAGGTAATCAGGGACCTAGGGACCCAGGTTGACAGTAACCTCTCATTTGAAACTCACATTGCCAAAGTGGTTAGGAAGACCTTCTATATTGCCCACCTTATCATGAAGGGTTTCACATCTAGATCAAGAGAGGTCATTGTGCCCCTGTACTCTTCTCTTATCAGGCCAATGATTGAGTACAATGCCCCATTTGGGATGTATCTCACCCGACACCTGCAGCAGTTGGAAAGACCCCAAAAGTTCCTCACCAAGAGGATAAAGGGTCTTAAACATATGTCATATGCTGCCCGACTGAAAAAACTCCAGCTCTATTCAGTCGCATACCGCCTACTCAGAGGGGATCTGTGCCTGACGTACAAGGCCATGTCCAATCTGGAATTAATGGACATGCTCCACCTCAGAAAATCCAAATCCATCAGATCCACGAGAACAAGAGACTTAAACCTCAACACAGAAATAAATAGGATGTGCTGGAGGGACAGATTCATAACCCAGAGGCTCCCTACACTCTGGAACAGAATCCCAGTCCATGTTAGGCAGAGCCCCTCACTGACTCTATTCAAGAGAAATCTTGACGAGTGGATGGGAGATTGTAGGTTTACCCCGGGGGTCATCTCTGTGTCACTACTAGACAGAGGCACAGGAAACTAAACCCTAAAAGGGCGTAGTATTCTCATCCTAAGGGGTGGTGAAAGCCACACACACTCTGGCTAGGCTTATAAATGCCCTAGGGCAGATAGCCTAGTACAAACCTATGAACCTATGAACCTATGAACATTGCTCAAAAATCCAGTTGCTTGCTGACAACATCCTTTTAACAAGTGAGGACATAGATTCTTCTGTACACCACATATCAAAATCAATAAATGTCTTAAGGAAAATCTCTGGCCTAACATTTAATCAAAACAAAAGTGAAACACTATTAATCAATAAGAAAATGAATAAGAATGTGCAAGATTATAATGGTTTTAAATGGAAAAACAAAACATTACAATATTTAGGGATTACTATAAAACCAACTTGGAAAGAGACTGCACTTTTAAACTACACTAATTTATTAAATACTATCACCAAGTTAATCAATAACTTGAACAAAATGTTCTTTACCACGGAGGACAGACTTACATTGATAAAAATAGTTATTTTACCAAAATATGTATTCTATACACAATCCCTGATATTAATCCCCCCCCAAATTTTTAAGCAAATAAATAGTATATTAATTAAGTCTCTCTGGTTCCCTCAAAAACCGAGAAAAGCTTACAGTTGGCATGTAAGGGGATGGGATAGTAATGGAATCAGCTTTCCCAATATTTAATTATATTCAAAATCTACTATTGTTAACACAGTATTACTTTGGCTAAACACAACTTAAACATCAAGTTGGGAACAGCTACATTAAATCCATTTAGTATCTAGTACTAATTATAAAACACAAATAAATGCCTTATTAGGCATTAGTAAAGTATACTGGGTATTGCGGGATTACTGTTTATATAATAAGAAGTTTAATCACTTCACATATGGTATGAATCAAATCTTCAGTATCTTTAAAAGTATAATAGAAAGTAATTACTGTGTTAAGCAGTTATTTTTTTTTCTTATATTTCCCATTGTGTACACTTCAGACTGTTTACTATCTTTTAATTTAAGTAAAATGTTAAACTTTAAAGACAATGACCTAAACTTTTGACATCAATTTCTAGACGATAACAAAATTCACTCAGCAAATTTCCTATTAGCTAGATATAATATTAAACAGGATACTTGGTTATCCATAAAAACTATACAACAATTTATTGTGAACAAATTGAAAATATCAATACATTTACAAATAGACACTACTCCAAAACTGTTGCAACTCTTAATGTGTAATAACTTGATGGGCATTGAACATAAATTGTGCATATCATTTATCTATAAAATTTTACATGATGAATTTTTACCTTTTGACTTAGCTTTTTGAGATTACTATACAAAAATTAACAAATAATCATTTTCAAGGGATAATAAAAAAACTATTATTAAAATCTATAAATAGCACCACCTCTGCTCTATACTGGAAGTTATTTACTTGGAAATTTCTTCATAGAAGTTTCTTTATGCCATATAAAATGGCTATTATTTCTAAGAGTAAAGAAATAAAATGTTGGAGATGTGATGAAAACTTAGAGGCTAATTGGATTCATATGTTTATTGAGTGTACCGTTGTTTTATAATACTGGAATGATTTCAGAAATTTTGTAAAAGGTTTGTGGTCAGATAATTGTCATGTCACTGATTCCTTGTTGTTGTTTAATATTCCTATTCCAAATGTGATCCCAAAACATCAAATTTCTCTTCTTTGGTCATTGTTGGCCATTGCGAGGAAATGATTACACTGAACTGGAAGAATAAACAAGACCTTCAGTTTATTGACTTTATAAGATTAGCTAAATGCGTGTGTAAAAAAGAAATGCAAACTATTCTCACAAGAACATCTAACATAACTCATAAAAGACTAGCTTGGCAGAAATTGCAAGTTCTGTTGGACAAATATTAATGGTGTATATAATTTAAACTAATCTTTGTTATGGATGATTGTATATAGATACTGTATAAATAGTTGGTTATTTTGTTGGTTCTTTCGTTTTCGTGTCCTAATTGTTTGAAATGTTTATTTTGATTGAAAAAAACAAATAAAAAGTTATATAAATAAAAAAAATCACCAGTTGCATTTTTCTGATGATTACGTTTACTCAAAAATCTTACATTTGGCTAATGGAAAATTATATCATTAAAACCAAGAGTTTGTAAATAATGTAGTACTTGTAAAATTATTGTACTTGACATTGTGAAGGGACACTCATTTCAGAGACATACTTAAGTGTTGCAGGGATTTTTCCCTACTTGGAAATTGTGGGCATACAGCCTTGTGAACATTGTATCCCAGATCAACAGCTTTAGGACTACAAATGCTCGACCTTGGATGCAAACTTGCAATATGGACTCAAGATTCTCTTGTTGCTATCATGCTTCTCATTTTACAATATTAAAAATATTTTCTAAAAAATAGGAGAGAAAAAAGTCACATTACAATAACAAGAAAAGTAGAGGCAGTAAGTAGAAAGACTGTAGAGGCAAAACAGTAACATTTCAGGAACAGCAAATGGAAGTATATGAGGAAAGGACAGTAAACCAGATATTTTGTAGTCTGGCATATATCTCAAAGTACATGAGCAGAGAACAGTGAGGAATTATTTAGCAGACAGGATCTTTTCAAAATAGATAGGAGGGCAAGCCACAGTAAGCTGGAAACAATGTTGAAAGAGAAACAATTATATGGGGGTTCTGGGGAAGAAGAGAGTAATTATCCTGTGGATGTAACTATTATGACTGTTAAGAAAACTGTGACACATTAGTTAACATCCATAGCCTCCATTACAGATGGGCTTATTTTAAAACAGCAGTAAATGTTGCAAGACAAAGGGCAATATAAGTCTTTGCAACCAAGCAAAAGTTTTTACAACAAAACTATGCAGTGTTAGCAAAGTGCAAGTAAGAGAGCAATTAAGAGATGGAGAATTTAGAAGCATGCAGTTTGTTCTTTTTTTTCAGATAATGATCTTATGCTTTACTTGGTCTGGTATTTTACTGCTAAATGATAAGCACAGTTCTTTGTTAAGGTCTGCAATCCTCTTAGTGAGCATGAATCATTATTTTCTTCATTTCAGATTATTAAGCAAAAAAACTTGAGCTGTATTTTCGTGAAGGTGCATTGAGGGAACTACAGAAAATAAATAAATACGGAAGAAGTTTGCACTTTCTTGAAGAATGCATCATTTTTTTCTTAATCTTTTTTTTTGCAGTCTTTGTGGTTGATTATATAAGGTTCTTAGCTGTGGAAGGAAGCTGTATGGTAAGAAAAATGTACTTTGTTACCTGATCGTGTAGGACACTAGCATCGTTTATTCGGTACTATTGTGGCTTAACTTGTGAACATACATCTCTTATTAATTTGTTGGCCAGGTTGTCCAGTGTAGCTTGGCCTATTTTTAATGAAGTAACTTATAGAATAACTCCAGAGTATGAGGCATGCACTCAGTATGCAGCCTGTCTGCCTCAGGCATTTCAGTAACTAAGAGTTCAGTACAGATGTGCATATACATAGTTCAAAAGAGAAACTCCATAACAGGAAGATAATATAAACTAATAATACAAGGGTGGTAATTTTTGGGTGAGACTGTAACAAACACCATGCTAAAATCTTGGAAGAGCAACATTCAAATCTCCTCTCATAACCTATTGCCTGCTAAGATTGTCACCTAGACCACCTCACAGCAAGACGTTGTCCCGTTTGATTCTCAGCTAGAGCATCTTCTATATGGAGGCATGCGTGAATGGGCATGCCTTCGTTGAAGGTTGTGCGTCAGGGCTGGTAACTCGGCACGTAAAAATCCACTACCAAACATTAGCGGACCGGAGTTCTGCTGTGGCGACCCCTAACTGGGATAAGCCGAAAGACACAACAACAAGATTGTCACCTAGACAAGCAAATTATTTATTGATCATGAACACCTCCTACTGTGAATGCTGACTTTGATCGTGTGCAACACTGTCGGAGGTACTATATAATTATTAAGGGGTCATTTGCATATCTCCAGTGATTCCCTCATCAAAAGTGGTTTGCAGCTGTTTTTCCTTTTAGACAGTAATCATTCTTCTGGTCAAAAAGTTTGAACCAACTTATCTTCAGATTACTGCATCCTTCTTGCTCCCTGTTTTGTGAATGGAATTACTTCTGGCTGTTTTGGTCTTTGGGAACTACCTAATGTTCTCACAATTGTTAAACTGGGTGGACAAAGGGATGATTAAGTCTAGGTGCAGATCCTTTGCAATTCTAATGTTAATCCATTTCATATCACTTTCTTCATCTTTGTTTAGTTAAGAGTCATTTGCACCTAGAGTAGCTGGTGATTTCAAAACAAGGAGGGGCCTCAAGGAGGAAATGATAGGTGCTGCAAATTGGAATTGAGCAGGGCTATACTGGGTGGGCTCAACTTTGGGCACAGTTACAGTGCTAAATACATAATTGGTCACACACTGCTTCACTTGCTAAAATCTATTTTGTAGCAGTGATCTTACTTTTAATTCTATATGTCTGTATCAAGGAGCCAGAGAATCAGTCATTATATGACTCATTTCTGCCCACCATGGCTAGTCTAACTATGACACAAGCTTATTTAGACAATGAATTTAATTGTGGAATATAAAGGTACATTCTTTGTTTGTAGCTGTGGACAGAAAAGACAAAAACTATAAAGAGTAACAGAGAGATCACTGTGGTCTGGAGAAGGAGTAATAAATGAATGTTTATTATATAGATGCATAATAACCACTCTAGGCAGGCACCCTGAGTTGAAGCAGTGAATACTGGACCAAAATTTACATAATAAAAAAAAGCCATTATGTCCTGGCATAAGCAATACCTGAATCAACAAGGTCTTTAGTTGTATTAACCATAAATTCATCCCTTATCTTAATTTGCCTACAAGGCATCTGTGAGAAAGCCACATTGCCAGGTGGTACTACTGGGTCAGTCCTGAAAAGAGACATTTGTGCCTAACTGATTTTTCTAGTTGAAAGTTAAAAATAAGTAGAAAGGGTTACAGGGGGCTCTTCATGGCTATATTCCTCTTGTAAATACCTTTCACAATGACTAAATAAATACTTCAATTGGGTAAATGTGGAGTGTCAAAGAATAGGTCATGTAAACACTATGTATCTTTAGAAGGGCATTTTGAAAGGTGATGTCACCATGTTTTATTTTCACACAGAAGATTGATGAAAGGATGCAGAAACTAACATCACTATGTGTTCAGATGGTACAGAGTTTAAAAGAGGAAAGAATATGCAGCTGCCTCTACGACCCAAGCCATACAAGTTGGAACAATGGCTTGGGCACTAGAAGGAACAGGAGATGAGGATGGAATTTAACAGCGTTTGCTGACTCATCCATCTTTGGGGAAGGCAGATGGTGGTTCCTGTCAAGATAAGCTGCTCCACTACAAGTGGAGGCTTGCACATTTAGTTGTGGTCACATAACCAGGGGAAGTGTGCTTGGTGATCCTGAGTCGGTGGACAGTAGCCCGTAAGGGGACTGTGTATGTGGAAGTACACAGGCATATGTGGACAGTAGCCCTTAAGGGAACTGTGTATGTGGAAGTACACAGGCATACATGCGCGCACACACACACACACACACACACACACACACACACACACACACACACACACACACACAGACACACTCACACTGGGGGACGGCATAGGATGTCCCCGCGATGATCAGGCGCACACATAGCCACCAGGGCCAGGGCTGCCTGTATAGCAGCTACCCCTGGCTAGATCTCATCCTCACTAGGAAATACCTAGAATGGGAGAACAAACAAGCTGAGCTGATTTGTGAGGATTAATGGATGGCAGACATGGCAAGAAAAAGTGCACAAAAAGGGTAAAATATTTACAAGGCCATAGTTAATGCTGTTAACCACTGTAAGTCAGAGGCCACCTGTGATCATGAAGGTATGAAATGGACAGATATGTTCCTGAGCTCACACATTAAATATGAGCAAACATGTTTTAGTGTCTCACTGCTGTTTGTGTGCTGTTTAAATCATTTTTTAGTATTCCCAGCCTAAATTAGTGTAGCAGCTATAGCATAGTCTAGATACAGGTTTGCTGCATCTGGGTCTGTTTGTAGTGGCTGTTGCATTCAGAGAACATTTTCCAAGCCATCTTTAGTACACTTCTCTCCACTCTTGTGAGAGAAGTGTACTGATTGGAACCTCTCTGGTGAAGGGTGATTGGTCTAGGTCATGAAGTAAGCACCCTGATTGGTTCTTTTAAACTTTTTAAAAGTTTTTTTAAAGTTTTTAGCTTCTGGTATTTAAGCCCTGAGTTTGAGTGGGTTTCTACTTGTTGCACCTTGCACAGCACAGCACACTGCTGCTCAATTGTGTGGTATAGCTGGATACCAAATGAATGTGAGCTGTAGGAATCACAAATTCAAGGCTAATGAAATAAATTTAATAAAGTAAGCACATGCTTTCGGAGAGCTCAATAGCACTCCTTCCTCAGACAAGAAAAAATCAAAATTCCAAAGTTACAAGCACTTATATATACACATTACTTATGTTAATTAATTAAGTATCTTCAAACGAGCAAGTTAAGCAGAACTATTAACCCTTTAAAAGGGGTGTGTTGATGCTACTGACACCAAAAATCAAACTAAACGCATTCACCTTGAAAAGATATATATATATATATATATATATATATATATATATACACACACACATATATATATATATATATATATATATATATATATATATATGTGTGTGTGTGTGTGTGTGTGTGTGTGTATACAATGTGAAAATCTTAACCACCATAAATAAAATTTAACTAAAAAATAATAAATAAATAAGCTTTATATGGTTAAGTTCAAATATACTTTGTTTTAAAAAAAAATATGTTTAAAAACAGTCTAACCATATTATCTTTTCAATGAAAGATTCTTTAAAATACAACTAATAGACACATAATCATTCAGTCCCGGATACATGTGGGCAGCTGTGCGAATTTGCTAGAAAAGTTCGCGGATTTCTAAAAGATTTTGCCAGGGGCCACCTCTGACATCACCGTCGACCTTGTTTAAGACAGAAAACTTAAAATGATGGCCAGAAAACTGAGCAATATGCCTAGCAAGGGCATTGTTGTGTTCGCCTCTAGCTATAGCATATGTATGCTCATAGATGCATTGCCTAAGTTTTCTTTCGGTTTTACCGATATAGAATGTAGTGCATCTCTGACAGGTAGCCACATAAACAACTCCCCTGGTCTCACAATTGAACCTACCATTTACTTTGTAAACTTGATCTCTCAAACTAATCTTGGCATCTGTGCACACATATTTACATTGCCTACATGACCCACATTTAGTCATGCCTACTTTGTGGGCTCCTAAGGCTTTGGCTTTAGCCTCCAAAAGTGATTTTAAATTTTGTCCTCTCCTAAAAGTAATTTTAGGTGTACTACCGAACTTACTGAA
Organism: Protopterus annectens; assembly: GCF_019279795.1. Classification (NCBI taxonomy): domain Eukaryota; kingdom Metazoa; phylum Chordata; order Ceratodontiformes; family Protopteridae; genus Protopterus; species Protopterus annectens. The sequence goes on along the minus strand of NC_056729.1, from coordinate 1,331,485,443 downwards.
TAAGTAGGGATCTTCAATAACCAAGGACCAGTTCTTTTTTAACACATTCAAGATAGAGAAATAATCCAAATTAAAAGTACACAAAAATCTAGTTGCAAAAGGAACCGCCTAGTTCGTGTCTGAAACAGTATTCTCAAGACTATCATTACCGTGTGGGGCGTTTATTACAGTAGATAGTATTGGTTTGTAAAAACACGAACTCCTTTTATTAATGACTTCAGATTTTATGTCAAAGACAAACCCCAAAGGGTACCCTCTGTTGGTAAACATGCCAGTTAAATGCTCACATTCCACTAGAAAATATTTATGATCAGAACAAGTACCAAACAACGAAAAACCAAGAACTACTTAAAAAACGGACTGCGCACAATAGGAGAGCTGGAAAACTCAGGTTTAATACTCCGAATGCAATGCAAAACGTTGAAAAAGACCAAATAGTCCGTTTTTTAAGTAATTTATGATCAGAAACCATCCTAGCAGCCCTAACCATCTGGCCTTTTACGACCGCTTTTTTCTGGTGTCTAGGATGGTTACTAGTATAGTGGAGGAATGCATTGGAGTAGGTGGGTTTCCTATAGATAACACTCTTAAGGCTCTGATTAACCGAGTCCTTAATCAACAAAATGTCTAAAAAACTGATATGCCATTCCTGTAAATTGTACGTAAATTCTAAAAAAACTAGTCATGTTAGAGATCCATTCTATAAAGGAAGGAACCAAGGAAGGGTCAGCCTTCCACAAAATAAACATGTCGTCCTGCTACCTAGTGTACCAGGCAACACAGTCATTAAATACAATATCAGGAAAGAGGAATGTCTTTTCCCAATGTGCCAGCACAGAGTTGGCAAAACAGCCCCCACACGGTGAACCCATCGCTACCCCTGATCGCTGCAAGTAAATATTACCTTCAAACAACATAAATTAGAACTCAATACAATTTCTAATAATGTTTCAACAAGGTAAACACTGTTGTCACTAACCTTTTTATTCCTAAGAAATTCACATACCCACTGTGTGCCAAGCTGTTGGGGGATGACAGTGTATAGATCTTTAATATCGATGGTTAAAAACCACCACCCACTACAGAAAGACGTAGTCCCTATGTCATGTAAAAAACTCCAAGAGTCCTTGCAGATTTGGGGCTCAAGTTCCAACAGAGGCTTCAGAATGGTGTCAACCAGCTTGGCACAAGCATAAGTAATGGACCTACGACCATCAACTATCGGACGGAAAGGTGGATCACTAATGAATTTATGGATCTTAGGAATACCAAACAAAACGGGGAGCTTAGGGGCCACCACCGTTAAGTGTTGGTAACGGTCAATGTCAATAACCCTTTCCAAAAATAAATCCTCAGTAATACTTCTTATCCTAGAGTAAGCTTGGTTCACTTTATTAATGGAAACCGGGGTATAAAAACCAGTGTCCAACATTGTGGACATTTTCTCAACATATAAATAGTGGTCCATGAAAACAAGACCACTCCCCTTGTCAGGTTTCATAACCCTAACATGAGAATTCTGCAATGTTGAAATAAAGTCACGCTGTAATTTAGTAATGTTCATCCTGTGTTTATGGGAGTTAGCATTATTCTTAGCTAGGGCCCTAAGATCAAGCTCACACATTTTCTCAAAACTGCGTAAAGATTCATACAGAGGAGGGTTAAAAACACTGGAAATTTTAAGGTTACCACTTGTGCAACTTACTGGGTGTCTCTCTAGCATTAAGATGTTTAAATTGAGTTTTCTCACAAACAATTTCAAATCAAAAATTGTTTTAACAATGTCAAAGTGAGAATCAGGCACAAAAGATAAACCCTTAGAAAAGAAGTCAACCATGTCTTCACTGATAACAAAACTAGTATAATTATATATCTTAAAATCCCCTCTTGATTCAAATATAATCTCAGGGACATGTTTGGTATTAACTATCTCCTCCTCGGGTTTCTCCTGCTCCTGGAGTTGCCAAAATTGGTCTTCGCTTGTGTGTTCCTCTGCTTGGATTTGTTGTTCCTGGGAAAACCCCTCTGGGACAAATTGTTTTGACTGTTTGCATTTGAGGAAGATGTTGACTGTTGTTCAGAAATGGCCACATCATGGCCGTTATTATTAGCACTGTTGATAAGGCGCTCACTACGGTGAAGAGATTGTGGTTCTTCGTCCTGATTAACAGCCTCATCCCTCTCCTGGTTAATTGAATTTGGTGAATGCCCAGCCAAGTCTACAACTTGCCTAAAATCATTAGTTTGTTTAAAAATGGGAGGAGGACTTGGGTAAGCTTTTTTGTTAGCATATTCACGAACGTCTCTGTCGATCTTTTTCTTTTTAGCATTAAACAATTTGCACATTGTAGCTTCAATGCTGGTAAAAATATGAAAATATTCGTATTTATACCTTTGAAAGTCATTGTCACTTTTAATTTGATATTCAAGGGCTTCCAACTCTTTGTGAAGGGCTTCAGCTGCTTTGTTATACTGTGAGATTAACATATTAATAAACTCAAAAGCCTGCTTGTCAAATAATGTGAGGAGGTCGTTATGAAATTGTGACCCCTCTACTAGACCTACAGGAAAACGCCACTGCCGAAGCCCTTTAGGAACCACTTGCTTAACGAGACACTGTTGAAAGTAAGATATTTCTAGTTGTAGTTCCCTACATTTACATTTAAACAGTTTTAAGTCGAAGATGTTAATCAACTGTAAAATATTACTTACAGTTGGTTCGATGTTATTGGACATACACATGTCATTACCATCAGTAGTTCCATTTTCAAAAAATTGAATGTTACCCAAAAATCCACAAATGGTAGGAGTAGCCTGAGACATGACTTATTATTCGCTCGATTGTTTACCCTTAAAGGCAAAACTCCTTCACCCAACTGCAAATATCTATATCTATGCTATAGCTGGACAGATAATTTCCACAATTTTTCCATTAGATACAGCTGTAGTACATTTGTGTAGCCCTCATCTTTAGTACATTTCCAGTCTAAGAAGTATTGCTAGTGAGCTGTGAACTATTAAACCACCAACCAAAAACACCATCAGAAACACCCATCTGCAGAGCACCTCCTAGATCAGTCCTGAAAGCATTCCCTTTGTGATAACAATTCTTCAAACCTAGCATTATACACAGTTGAACTACCATTATTTCTCCTGCTAGCCTTGTTGACTTGGGTGTCCTGAGGCAGTGTAGCAACTGCCTCATGTACACTGACAACCCTCTACTAATAATTTACTCTAGTACAGAGTGCAAGAGATGCATCTACAGCAATAATCTTGAATCCCTGCTCTCTAGCACTCAAAATAGTAACACTGAAGAGGTTGTCAACTCACCCACCACTGCTAATGCACATAATGCTACTATGCATACACATAGTATGCATCCAACACATAGATCATCATACATGGAGGTTCTGTCAAAAATCTTAATGAGACACCAGAGACCTCCAAAACATATGACTGCTACAGCTAACACAGTCCACACAGCACTCAGGAGACATAGCGACATCAGTGTCTCACCTACCAAGCCCTTAAAGCATAACATTCATAAACCAAATTTTCTTGTCATTGGAGACTCCATAGTGAGACACACAGATGTCCTACTCACCAATTGGCTTAGTCTTTGGTGTCATTCCAAGGGGATCTAGTTTCTTTCAGCCTGGGATGACATGGTTGACAATCCTCACTGCTTTTCCAGAGACAGTTTGCACCTGGCACCACTAGGCTTTTGGCTGCAGGCAAAGGCTCTTGCCTCCTTCATAGTGCCTTTTTTTAAGCAAGGTCTCAAAAACAAAATTGCTGATGTGAAAATTGCCAGTCATAAGAAAATAAGGGTTATGCTGCTAAATGCTGGGAGGTTAAAACAAAAACTGCATAATCTGCAAGCACTCCTGTCACTGGAGGATGTAGATGCCTGTGCAGTCAAAGAAACCTGGTCCAAGGCCTCAGAGAGTACCCCTATCTTGCAAGGCTACAATGCCTTCTACACCTTCAGACTGCAAAAGGAACATGTGAGAACCAAAGGAGGAGGTGTTTATATCTCTATTACAGATAAATTCGCCTCCCAACTCGTTAGACAGGACAACTCCATGGAGTTACTCCAAGTATAAATTAATGTAGGTAAGACCCCCATTCAAGTCATAGCTAGTCATAGATCCCTCTCCATGGATCATGATGTGCATGAGGCCTACTTTACCAAACTAGAGTCAATCCAAAGATTGCCAAACACTCTGGTCATGGGGGATTTCAATTATCCCACCAGCAACTGGGAAACCTACTCTAACCCTAACTCACTAGCGCAGAAGTTCCTTTTCTTTGTTAACTCAAATGCCTTAGAACAAATTGTTCAAACCCCAAAAATAGGAACAAACATACTAGACCTGGTCCTCACTAACATGACAAACAGATGTACCATTGCAACTGTTGGACCTCATTAGTTAAATTGGACCACAAATCAGTCGCCTTTGAACTGGCACTACCACCAGAACTCACAAAGGGTGAAGTCAGACTAAAAAACTTCACCAAGGCAAACTATACTCTCCTAGGGGAAGGTATAAATGCATTCCAGGTCCCACCCCCAGCTGGGAGTGGTAACTACACCAAAGCTTGCACTAAAGCCCTGTGCAATCACTTGTATAAGTATATAGACCGCTGTTCCAGAGACAATCAAAGACAGAACCCCAAGTAAAACAAGCTGCCCTGGTGGACATCTAGCATCAACAAACTTTACAACAAATGCAAAAATTTGCTGTCTAGGAAACTAAGGTGAGGCCCCAACAATGGAAGAGCACCCTCCTCAGCCTCAATAGGCAAATAAGACAACATGTCAAATCCTCTAAGGATTACTTTGTGGAAAAACTTAGCAACCACAGTCAAGGATAACCATCAGGCCTTTTACAGCTATGTACACAGTCTAAAAGGTAGGACCCAAGCATGTGCTGAACTAGTGACTAATGGTATCACACACACTGAAACTGCTGGCAGAGTTGGTGAAAACTTTACTCCCTTATCCCCTCCAAATTTATAACAGACCTTGCCCCAACAACCCCCACACCTTACATATCCAAAGAGCAGGTCATTAAAGCATTCTGTAAGGCAAAAACATAGCCTCTGTGGGACCAGAGGGCATCCTAGGTTGTCTTCCAAACAAACTAAAACATGAACTAACATCACCATTATGTACTCTCTTCAATCACAGCCTAAGCACAAGGTATGTTCCTGTGGAATGGAGAACATCAACAGGTATTCCCCTCCACAAAGGTGGCTTAGCAACAGATCTGGGGAATTATAGACTCATAAGTCTGACCAGCCTCATCTGTAAGGCCATGGAACGTATCATCATGGACCTCATAAATAAAGACATAGGTGACCTCCAAACCCTGGATCTAATCCAATTCGGCTTCATCAAGAGCAGATCCTGCCTTTTAAACCTGGTGGATTTTTTCAAAAATGTAACCAGGGCCATTGACAAGGGCAAATCTGTGCACACAGCATACCTCGACTTGGCCAAAGCCTTTGACACAATCCCACACTCAGGCATTACCGATAAACTTAGCAAACTGAATGTAAACCTCTTTGTTGTAAGATGGGTTGCCAGCTGGCTCACAAACCGATCACACACTATCAAATTGGGTGATTCCACATCAATCAGCAGACCTGTCACCAGCGGGGTGCCACAATGGTCAGGACTGGACCCCCTACAGTTTTTGCTATATACTTCTCAGAAGTTCAGGCCAAAGCTAAGAGTCTGTGGCTTACCAAGTTTGTGGATGACTGCAAACTGGGTGTAATTATCGAATCTCCAAATTATGTCAGTATACATCAGGAGGGTCTTAAACAGACCAGTGACTGGTGGTCTTAGTCATGGTCTCAAACTAAATGAAAAGAAATGTATCATTATTCCCTTCGTTTAAAACAATGTCCCTTCACACTATCAAATTAACAACAATACCCTATGTACCTATGACTGCGGTGGTGGTGCTGCGGTACTGTTGTCGCCTCATAGCAAGACGTTGTCCCGTTCGATTCTCAGCTAGAGTGTCTTCTGTGTGGAGGCATACGTGAATGGGGTGTGCATTCATTGAAGGTTGTGCATCAGGGCTGGTAACCCGGTACATAAAAATTCACTACCAATCATTAGCGGACCGGAGTTCCGCTGTGGCGACCCCTAACTGGGAAAAGCTGAAAGACACAAACAAACCCTATGTACCTATGAAGTGGTAATGGGTCTGGGATCACAAGTAGACTGCAACCTTAACTTTGACCACCATGTGTCTGCTGTAGTAAGGAAGGCCTTCTACGTAGCACACTTGATTAGCAAAGGCATCGCTTCTAGAGCAAAGGAGGTTATAACCCCTCTACACTTGTCACTAATCAGGCCCATAATTGAGTATAGTGCCCCTCCTGGCATGTACCACACAAAGTACCTGCAGCAATTGGAGAGACATCAGAGGTTTCTAACAAAGAAGATCAAGGGACTCCAGCACGTGCCTTACACAGACCGACAAAAGTTACTGTTACTATACTCAGTATCGTATAGACTTCTTAGGGGAGACCTGGCTTACAGAGCAATCTCTGATCCAAACCTAGTGAATTTTCTGCAAATCCATAAATCAAATGGGACTAGAGCTACCCATTCCTTACACTGTGACTTGAATAGGACATGATGGAATGACAGATTTGTCTCCCAGTGACTGCTGTATCTTTGGAATAGGCTGCCAATTCACGTAAAGCAGAGCACCTCTATGCCACTGTTCAAAAGAAACCTGGACAAGTGGATGGGGCACTGTAAATTCATACTGGGGATAGCACCCACAACCATACTGGACATGGGCAGTCATTACTAAATACAGTTCTGGGTATTGACTAGAGTATCTATGGTATTACATTGGGATGAAACAGCTAGGCTTGAAATAACCTCCGGGTCAATAGCCTAGTAACCTCATATGATCCTATGAAATATAGCATATAGGTTGTTACTAGGCTAATAACCTAGGCAGCCTTTTTAAGCCAAGATTTGCTTCCCAAAGTTGAGAATCAAACCCTGTACCTTGTGTCTGTAAGGTAAACATCTTAACCATCATGCCATCCCCCCAACCACAGCATGCAAACAAAAACTGTTATAAAAAGATGGGAATTACCACAAGAGAATCTAGCAAAATAATTTGATGTGGTCATATTTATTAGAAAAAAAAATCTAGAAAACTGGGACACTCATTTTAAGATAATTGCCACAGTTAATACAAACATTGAAAATAGCAGCATAGTTCATATACCTTGGATTTGTGCTGTATCAAAAAAGTGTTCTAACTCTATATGTGTTAGCATGTTTGATACATTAATACTAATAATGCCACAATTACATGTCTATATTCACTACAGACTAAACTACTGAAAAAAACTAGGAGGTTTTGGAAAGCCCTTAAGGCCATTGTACCAGTCACAATTTTCTAAAACAATCATCAAAAGCATGAGGAAAAATGCAAAATATAAATGAGCTTAAGGTGAACATATCACTTTTACCATCCCTTTCAACAAAGCTCTTTAACAATAGTCTCTGTCTGACCAATCCTCTTGAACCTTTTTTATTAATATCTATCCTATCCATCTTTTGATTTTAAACAGTCTCAAGGAAAGATATACAAGAACTTTTGGAAACAGACTGCCATTACAATCCAGACTTTGGCTTATTACATCCCAAACTGCAACTTCTTGGTGGTAGGAGTCTAAGTTAACCCCAAGTGCACATCTTCAGCCTTACTCTCACAACCAAATTCATATCGTCCACTTTCATGTACACTTTAACTCTTCCCTTTTCTAGTATAACTACTTTTGCTACAGCCATTGCCTGCAAAGCATCTACCAGTTCCTTCACATACATAGGTAAATACTAGAGTATATTCAAAAGTATGACATCTTAACAAACAAGCCACATGGATTTGCTTCAACTGCATGCAGTACCTAAACAACATTATGCACTCTGACTGACCCAGTCTTCAAAAACATGCATAACAGTTTACATACTGGGGCCATTTTTTTAGTTCTCAACTAAGCCTTTGAAACTGTCGATCACCAATTACACCTTCAACAAATGACCAAAATATGCTTTTTGGAGGTGGTAACAACAATGGTTTTGAGATTATCTCAAAGACATGACCTTATGACCTTTGCAGACTACCTTGATAATGTAGTCTTAGAAACAGGGAGATAACTAAAGGAGTATCTCAGGGGTCGGTGTTGGTACCACTGCTTTTCTCCTTACTCATTAAGAGTCTACTGTGATATCACAAACATCATCTGAATGCTTTATGCAGACAATATTATGTTTATAAGGGGACAAAAAGATTTCAACATATTGAATATGTGACTTCAAACTGAGTTTACTCAACTTTGTAACTGGCTCATTACCAAGAAGCTAATTATTAGCATATACAAAAAAAATATTTAGAAATGGTATCTGGAACATAACACAAAAAATTGTCTCAAAGGAAGCCACCAAGCATCATAGATTCATATGGTATATTCATTCCATCAGGGACAATGCCAAAGTAGGAACAGATTTGAAAAACTGCCTTTATGAGCTTAAAATGTTATTAGAACACCATAGGTTTGATTTGGTTTGTATATTTTGGATTTGCATTACATTTTCTGAAGGATATGAAGTCTGAAATTCAAATGTCTGTCATTATGTAGTGATTGCAATCTCCAAAGATTTGTCAGAAAACAACATATTTTACAGAGAATCAGCTACAAATATATATGGCAAAAAGCTGGACAGATGAGAGGTATGCCTACAAGCATAACACAAAGATGTCTGGATATTATTTTAAATAGCAGGTTAAACCTTACCCCACATGTAGAACATCAAAGACTAAATCCCAATTCAGCTCAAATCCAAACACTAGCCCTTTAACTCTTTCCTAGTTTGCTGAAAAGCTAGTATTTCATTTTATACCATTTTTGTAATCCCTACCAGTCCTTGTCTCAAGCCCCCTTAAAGCATCCTGTTCAGCATTCACAGTTCAAAAGCAATTATAAATAATAAAACAAATCTAAACATGTATTAACCTAAACATACAAGTTATTTGTAGTAAAATAACTCCATGTGTTGGTTGCATGCAACACCCCTGATATCCTTATACTCACAAAACCTGTCTAAAACCATCATTTAAAAATGAGCATGTTCTACCACAAGGGTATAGTATTCAAAGGCTTGTCTACAAACAACAAAGAAACAGAGGTATAGCCATCATATACAAAAGAACAGTACAAATCCACCCACAACTGCATGAGATACTACCCTTTAACAATGCCAAACTTGTAAATGCCCTCCTTCAAATGAACACAAAGAAAGAATATTTATCATATCCTTACACATCCCTCCCTACAACAATCAACAAACATCTGAGAATATCTTATCCTGGCTGTGAAGGTAAAACAACCCCCACAAAACTATCATAATTGGTGACCTAAACATTAACTAGAAAAAAAATCATCACATGCATCTCTAGCACACTCACTGAACCTCTATAACTTTACGGAGTTAATAAATCCACCAGTAATAGTTAACAAAGACATAATCACCTTCATAACTATAGACTTGATGCCTGCCTCTAAGGAGACAAAAATCAAAGAGGCAAGTACCCTGCCTGATACCCTCGGTGATCACAACCCCACATATGCCATTAGACAATGTAGCACTATCTCTGCTCCCCTCCACATGACAGTCTAGTTCTTAAGATAAATTTTAATCTTGAAATGTTCATATCTACTCTACAACAATGTTACCAGCACTGTCTAAAGTACCTTCCTTTAAACAAATAGTTGAAAACTTTAACAATATCGCCCTAACCATTCTGGCCGCACAAACCCCATTTAGAAGATAAATAGTAACAGTGCATCCAGACCCCTTGACTAAATAAATCAACAAAAGAGCTAAAGAAAAAAAGTTATATACCACAGAAATAGTGGAAAACCAATAAAACCCCGTCCAACTAAAAAAACTACAAAAATCTATGTAATAAAGTCAAAACCTTAGTAAACAAAGACAAAAAAGTTACTATTTTAGTGTACAAAATAAGCAAGCAAACAACCAAAAAAGATTCTGTGCATTGATTAACAAACTCCTAAACCAAAAAACCTTCCCAATCCAACCCATGCCACAGGAGGGTGACACAAAAGTAACAGCCACCTTTAATTCCCACATCATTCATAGCTTCATAGATTCATAGATTCGTACACCATTAATGTAGTTTTATCACTAGTCAAAATACCTTCACCCTTAAGCCAGTCTTTACAGCAGCAACAGCAACTAAAAACAACATTTCAGAAACTAAAGCCATCTACACTAACAGCAGACATTATTCCAACAGAATACACCAAGTTATCAACAGAGCCACTAGCCTATCCACTCTCCAGAATCCTATGTCCATAGAATTTGGGAACAGACTTTTATTGTACCCTTATACAAGGGAGGCACCTGAAATGAATTAAGTAATTACAGACCTGTAGCTCTTCTTCACCCACTGTTGAAAATACTGGAACTATATGTCCACTCTCAGCTACTCAAGTGCCTGTTTGAAAATAATCGACTGGCTCCTTTGCAGCATGGTTTCTGATCAAACCATTAGATAACAACCACTTCACTCGCCTTTCTTAATACCATTAGTTGACATCATGACAATAAAAAACTAGTTTCAACAACCTTCCTAGATATTTCCAAAGCATTGGACACAATCTGGGCATCTTGGGGCAATGTAAAAATTGCCTCATGTACACAGACAACCCTCTCCTCCTACCACCCAACACTACAACCTGTGAGAGATGCACTTATCTAGCCAAACTGGAGGTAAAGCTCTCTCCAACCAAGATTGAACTTGACAGTCAAGATGAGAAGGTAAATACTTGCACCACAACACACTCATCACATAGTCTCACTAAATCTACACCACCAAAATCCACACATAGAAACACAAAAACATTCACAGAGGCTCTCAATAATTATATGCTCAAGCAACAGAGACCTCCAAAGCAGAAATGCAAGCAACATCCACCCCCCAACACAACCCAAATGACACATAACCCGCAGACTCAGTGTACCACTCAACCACAGCCAATAAGGCAAAATAATCCTACCCAACACACTAGTCATAGGTGACTCTATAGTCAAGCACATTGATGTCCCACTCACCAGGCTAAACAAGGAGAAGGTTACTGTCAGCTGCCTGTCGGGTGCCAGGATCCACCACATAACCCACACACTCAGGTCACTCCACAACAAGTACAAATATGACTCTGTCATTGTCCATGTTGGTGTGAATGACCTGAGATGTACCTCTCTAGACTACATGAAAAGAGACATGGAAGAGCTCTCTGATCTTGTAGCCCAGGTAGGTATGACCCTAGCCCTGAGTAGCATTTTGCCATCACCCAGAATGATACCGCAGTACAAGGACAAAATGATTGACTACAACAATTGGCTAAGCTTCTGGTATCATTCTAAAGGGATCCAGTATCTGTCTGCCTGGGATGACATGATTGGCAGACCACAATGCTTTGCCAGAGATGGCCTGCACCTGTCACCCCTGGGATTCTGGATACTGGCTAAGGTTCATGCCACCCCTATAGTGTCTTTTTTAGGCAAGGTTAAAATGACAAATTCACCACCGTAACAGGAACAGGCAAGCAAAAACTGTGGGTGATGCTACTCAATGCTAGAAGTCTAAAACTCAAAATGCACTCACTAGAGGCAGTCCTTAAAATGGAGAACATTGCTATCTGTGTAGTGACTGAGACCTGGCTTACCTGCTTGCACTATCAGGCTATAACTCATACCACACTTTTCTGCCATGTAACCTGGACCAGAACACCAAAGGCGGAGGTGTGTCCATATTCATTAAGGATATCCACACCTCCAGGCTAGTTGCTCAGCATAATGCATCCGAGGTTATCCAAGTGCAACTAACTCTGGGCAAAATTGTAATACAAATTGTAGCTTGCTACAGATCTCCCACCATGCCCCAGGATTCCCACTCCTCTTTTCTTGATGTCATCATCATAATCTTCTTTCGACTGTTCCCGTTAGGGGTCGCCACAGTGGATCACCTGTTTCCATTTCTTCCTGTCCTCTGTATCTTGCTCTGTCACACCAACCACCTGCATGTCCTCTCTCACCACATCCATAAACCTTATCTTAGCACTTCCTCTTTTCCTGTTACCTGGTAGCTTCATCCTTAGCATCTTTTTCCCAATATACTCAGCATCCCTCCTCAGCACATGTCCAAACCAACATAATCTTGCCTCTCTGGCTTTGTCTCCAAACCTTCCAACCTGGGCTGACCCTCTAATATACTTATTCCTAATCCTGTCCACCCTCGTCACATCCAGTGCAAATCTTAACATCTTTAACTCTGCCACATCCAACTAAAACTCCTACCTTTTTGTCAATGCCACTGTCTCCTACCCATATAACATAGCTGGTCTTACTACCCTCTTGTAGAACTTCCCTTTCACTCTTACAGGTACTTGCCTGTCACAAATCACTGCTGACACTCTTCTCCACCCACTCCATCCTACCTGTACTCTCTTCTTCACCTCTCTTCCACACTCACTGTTACTCTGAACTATTGACCCCAAGTATTTAAACTCATGACCTTTGCCACCTCTACTCCTTGCATCCTCACCATTCCTCTATCCTCCCTCTCATTCACACACATATATTCTGTCTTAGTCCTGCTGACCTTCATTCCTCTTTTCTCTAGAGCATATCTCCATCTCTCTAGGGTCTCCTCCACCTGTTCCCTACTCTCACTGCAGATCACAATGTCATCTGCAAACATCATAGTCCACGGGGACTCCTGTCTGATCTTGTCTGTCAACCTGTCCATCACCATTGCAAATATGAAAGAGCTCAGAGATGATCCTTGATGTAACCCCACCTCCACCTTAAACGCATCTGTCACTCCCACCGCAGACCTCACCGCTGTCACACTACCCTTGTACATATCCTGTACCACTCTTACATACTTCTCTGACACTCCTGACTTCCTTATACAATACCACAACTCCTCTCTAGGCACCTTGTCATTTGCTTTCTCTAAGTCTACAAAAACACAATGCAACTCCTTCTGACATTCTGTGTACTTCTCCATCAACACTTTCTGAGCAAACATCGCATCTGTAGTGCTCTTTCCTGGCATGAAACCATACTGCTGATCACTAATCATCACGCCCCTTCTTAACCTAGCTTCCACTACTCTTTCCCATAACTTCATACTGTGACTGATCAATTTAATCCCTCTGTAGTTACTACAACTCTGTACATCACCCTTATTCTTAAAACTCATTGCCAAAACACTTTTTCTCCACTCCTCAGGCATCCTCTCACTTTCCAAGATTTCATTAAACAATCTGGTTAAAAACTCCACTGCTATTTCACCTAAACACCTCCATGCTTCCACAGGTATGTCGTCTGGGCCAACAGCCTTTCCATTCTTCATTCTCTTCATAGCTATCCTTACTTCCTCCTTGCTAATCCATTGTACTTCATGATTCACTATCCCTATATCATCCAACCTTCTCTCCCTCTCATTCTCTTCATTCATCAGTCCTTCAAAGTACTCTTTCCATCTCCTTAACACACTCTCCTAGCTTGTGAGTATGTTTCCCTCATTATCCTTTATCATCTTTACCTGCTGCACATGTACTGGAAAATATTAGGGTTCAACCAAGCACGCTAATAATGGGCGATTTCAGCTACCCCACCATTAACTAGGAAAACTACTCATGTACCAACTCCTTCGCTCAACGCTTTCTGGAATTGATAAACTCCAGTGCCCTAGATCAACTTATCCACACCCCCACCAGGGGCAACAATATCCTAGAGCTAATCATTACCAACATGAGTGACCGGTGTTCCACACCTGAAGTCAATGCCTCATTGGTCCAATCCTACCATAAGCTAATGACCCTAGATATCCACATCCTGCCCCCACCCCCCATTAAGGAAACCACAGTAAAACATTTCTCCAACATCAACTTCATGCTTTTTAAGACAGAAGTGGTTATCTTCATGACACCCATGCAGATGGACAATACAGTTACACCTACAGAATCCTACACAATTGCACTTTATAAGCACTTACACGAGTGCATGGATTGTGCTATCCCAAACAGAACCAAGATTCTACCCTCCAAAAAAGGAAGCCAATCTGGTGGTCCCCTGCCATAAACAAACTGTACAACAGAAGGAAGAAACTGTTGCAAAAGAGAGTAAAATCCCATGAGTGGAGGAGCTCCCTGGTCATCCTCAGTAAGAAGCTGCAATCCCTCATAAAATCCTCAAAAGCTAGTTACGAAAACAAAATCGTCACTGATTCTAAAGACAACCACAAAGCATTCTATAGCTATGTCAAGAATCTCAATGGCAACACTCAGACCTGCTCTGAGTTACAGCACAATGGCACTAAATATACAGACCCAACAGATATTGCCAACATCCTGGCATATAGGTTCAGTGCTAACTTTACCCCCCCATCTCACCCCCTAGAGGGCCCATCTCTATACCAGGAGAATGCAAAGTTCCTGTAATCACGGCTACACAGGTAAAAACCACACTCTGGAAAGCCAAGAACACAGCATCCATGGGACCAGACAACATCCCAGGCTGCATTCTACATGAACTACAGAATGAACTGGCACCCCACCTAAGTACCATGTTCAATCATAGCCTCACCTCAGGCTTTGTGCCCACTGAATGGTGCACAGCAATGGTTATCCCACTCCACAAAGTGGGAGCCACCACAGACCCCGGTAACTACCACCCCATTAGCCTGATGAGCCTGGTCTGCCAGGCCATGGAATGTATCATCATGGAGCTTAAAAACAAAGACATTGGTAATCTCCAAACTACCCTACCCATTTTGGGTTTGTAAAAGGCAGATCATGTCTCCTAAACATGATAGACTTCTTTGAAGCAGTCGCCAAAGCCATATAAGAGGGTAAGGTGGTTCACACAGCCTATCTAGATCTTGCCAAGGCTTTCAACACCAATCCCCACTCTGGAATTATAGATAAACTCACTAAACTAGGTATAGATCCCTATGTCACAAGATGGGTAGCCAACTGGCTCACTAACAGAATCCACACTGTGAAAGTAGCAGACTCCAAATCCCACTTCAGATCAGTGACAAGTGGAGTACCACAGGGTTCAGTCCTGGGTCCTCTCCTGTTTGGTATCTACTTCTCTGAAGTACAGGCTAACACAGTAGGTCTTTGGCTAATGAAGTCTGCAGATGACTGCAAACTAGGAGCCATAATCGAAACTCCTAACTATGTGGACATCCTACAAAGGGCCTCACTGAGATAGATGCCTGGTGTCAAAGCCATGGCTTCAAGCTCAATGCCAGAAAGTGCACTGTCATCCCCTTTGGTAAAAACTCTGTACCCATGAACTACAACATAGGCAGTAGTATACTTAACATTGAAAGTGTGATAAGAGACGTTAGGACACAGGTGGACAGTAGTCTCTCCTTTGATAATCACATCGCCACAGTAGTCAGGAAATCCTACTCAGAGGCGATCTATGCCTGACATACAAAGCCATGTCAAACCCAAAATTAATGGACATGCTCCACCTCAAAAACTCCAAGTCCCTTAGAGCTACACGCTCCAGGGACCTAAACCTCAGCACAAAAATAAATAGGACATGCTGGAGGGACAGATTCATTTCCCAAAGGCTCCCCTCACTCTGGAATAGAATCCCAATTCATGTTAGACATAGCCCCTCGCTGACCCTCTTCAAGCGAAATTTGACGTGGATGGGAAATCGCAAATTCACCCCTGGGATCTCTCCTGTGTCCCTGCTAGACAGAGGCACAGTAAACTAATTTTAAAAGGGTACCTTCTGTGACCTACTTTACAGAGGCACAGTAGGCTAATCTAATAGGGAGGCGGAAGCCAAATACACTCTGGCTAGGCTTATAAATGCCCTACGGCAGATAGCCTAGTATCTACCTATGAACCTATGGACCTATGAACTTTGTCAGAACATGTAACACATCACATCAAAGTACTTTCTGATGCCAGTGGCACTGTTGTGGTCAACAGGCATGTAGTCCACTGCAATCACACTGTGGTTATTATCTGCGAGGCAATATACAGGGAACTACCAATATAGCGGTTGTTGCTTAGTCAAGTGTGTTTGTGCATGAGACATGGGTGGAGAGTGTTCTCTGAGTAATAGAAGGGTTGCCTATATTGTTCACCCATCCATACTGTCACATGTAGGACTATGGATTGTCTACACCAACCTCTTCAGTGTTTGACATCTTTTGGCCTTGTAAGGTGGACATTGTGGCATATAGTAGGTCCTCAACATAATAATTTAGGAAAACCTACCCCACAATGGATCCTGTTATTACACTATCACAGCAACTCCCACACAGGTTGCTGATGACAGATGCACACAAATATACACACACACACACACACACACACACACACACACACACATACATGCTACTACTGAGATTCAAACCCCTATCTACGCATTGTTACTATAGTGTACCACATTTATCGCACACTCCACAGAGCTTATAGAATGGATGTTGCCCCAAAGTACTTCTGAAGTGAGAAACATCACCAGGCCTTGTACATACTGGCATTGGGTGATGTAGTGAGTGAGAGATCCCAATAATAACTTTACCCTGCACACATTTACAGGATGGATGCTGTCCCAAGGTATTCTAAGGTGAGGAACATCACCAAACCTTGTAAATACTGGCATTGGGTGATTTAGTGGGTAAGAGATCCCAAAAATAGCTTTACCCTACACACGCATTTACATTTGCTAGGGGTGAGGTTGAAACCTCTATCTACCAATCTTTACAGACCATTATGTTACACATTTACCACATGCACCACTGATGTTATCTGCAAGACGGATAAAGTCAGGCACTGAGATGTGTACTGGGTGTAAATGGGGTCAACATCATTCAGATACAGATGTACATATGTACACACTTGCCATGGATGAGATTCAAACCCATACTTATGTAGTTACTGCTACCACATTGTTCTGCATTTATGGCATGCACCATGGAGCTTACATGTTTGAGTGCTGTGCCACGGTATTTTTGAAGATGAGTAACATCAGCAGCAGTGCTAAAGGAGGGGTAAGGGAAGAGTAGTAAGTCTCAATTTCCATAATATTAGGTATCATCAAAAACTCACACACACACACACACACACACACACACACACACACACACACACACACACACACACACACACACACACACACTTACCATGTCTGGGATTAGAACTCCTACTGAAGTAGTATGTTACACTATAGTATTACACAGTTTTTGCAAGCACCACAGGGTGTATATGTAGGAGAGCTGCCCAAAGGTATCTTTGAAGGTGACTAACATCAGCAGCAGTGCTAAAGGAGGGGTGAGGGGAGAGTAGTAAGTGTCAATGTCCATAAAAGCAGGTGTCATCAAAGACACAAACACGCTCTCACACAAACACCCAGTGCTTCACAATTGCCATGTCTGGGATTAGAACTTCTATCTTTCTAGTATGCTACACTATAATATTACGCAGTTATCACAAGAGCCACGGAGCTTATATGTTGGAGAGCTGTCCAAAGGTATCTTTGAAGATGACTAACATCAGCAGCAGTGCTAAAGGAGGGGTGAGGGGAGAGTAGTAAGTGTCAATACCCATGAAATCAGATATCAAAAACACACACCCTCTCTCACACAAACACACAGTTTCACAGTTGCCATGTCTGGAATTAGAACTCCTACCTAACTAGTATGCTACACTATAGTATTACACAGTTATCACAAGCAGCATGGAGCTTACATGTTGGGCAGCTGTCCAAAGGTATCTTTGAAGGTGACAAACATCAGCAGCAGTGCTAAAGGAGGAGTAAAGGGAGAGGAGTAAGTGTCAATACCCATGAAATCAGATATAATCAAAAACACATACACTCTTTCATACAAACACACACAGTTACCCTGTCTGGGATTATACCTCCTACCTAGCTAGTATGCTACATTATAGTATTACACAGTTATTGCAAGCGCCATGGAGCTTATAAGTTGGAGAGCTGTCCAAAGGTATCTTTGATGGGTGCTAACATCAGCAGTGCTAAAGGACGGGTAAGGGGAGAGTAGTCAGTGTCAATGTCCATAATATGAGATATCATCCAAGACACACACACACACACACACACACTCTCAAACAAACACACACAGTTTCAGTTGCCATGTCTGGGATTAGAACTCCTGCCTAAATAGTATACTACACTATATCATTACACAGTTATCACAAGTGCCACAGAGCTTATAGGGTTGGCACTTATCCAAAGGGTTATTTCAAGGTGACTGACATAAACAGGAATGCTAAAGTAGGGCAATGGGAGGTGTAGTGAGTGTGAATGGCCTCAAAATTATTCATTTACACACACACACACGCACACACGCACACACGCACACACACACACACACACACACACACACACACACACACACACACACACACACACACACACACACACACACAGTTTTATAATTGCCACGTCTGGGATTAGAATTACACTACAGTATTACACACATATCACAAGCACTTATAGGGATGAGATTTGGCCAGAAGATTATTTCACATCAGAAGGAGTGCTAACATGGGAAGTGCAGGGTGTGTGAATGGGCCATAAAACATTCCTCTGGAAACACACACAAACACACACACACACACACACACACACACACACACACACACACACACACACACACACACACACACACACACACACACACACACACACACACACACACACACACACACACACACACACACACACACACACACTCAGTCATACACAACTTTACATTTGACAGGACTGGGTATACAAATGCTAGATGAATACTGATTTGTACTATCATGTTACACCATTATCACAAGCACCACAGACTCTATAGGGCTGAAGGCTACCAAAATGTATGTCTACAGTGATTGACATCAGCACATCATGTAATATTGGCCAATTGGATGTGTTGTGGGTGGGACAGGCCTCATGATGGAAACCTCTCTGTCACTGTCTGTCTCTCTCTTCACCATATTTCTGTGAATGCATATTTGACATATTATAGTGTGTTGGCCTTGGATATGTATGAGTATTCATATGTGTGTGCAAAGCATGAATGGTGTACAATGTTTTGTGTGTGCCCAGACATCTGTGACTGACAAATATGTATAGTCCACTGTGTTGTCTGTAGGAGCATGCCTAATATGACCTTCTGTATTGAGTGTGTGAATACATTCCAGGTAAGTTTTACTCTAGTCCAGGATTTAGTGTTCTACACCTACAGCTAGTAACCTGTTTTTGCAGGATATCTGTAGATAGGTTGACAATATGGAGTCACAATGGGTAACAGATAGTGGGATATTGCAACTATTGTGTCTGTGTAGCCTGTGTTACATGGTTGATGCTAGCAGAGAGATGCAGACATATGTACTGTTTTACACTGTGATGTATTATGTCATCAACTGCTGAAAGATGTACTTATTTGCTCACAGTTATTTCCTGGGCAATACAAGATGAATGAAGCTGTGTCCAGTATTGTGGTCTGCAGCCTACATATTCTTGTACACTCATGCCATTATGGAAGGGTGCCTGCAGACACTTGCTGATGGGTCTGTGTAAATGGTCCAGCAGCTTGGTACTATGGTGTCTGAGGATCCTCTTCTTGTACATATATTGACGTAACAGAATGGCCATATCCTGCTGTGGCCATACCTCTCAGCTGTACATATTCACCCAGGTTACCCAGATGCAGGGCTCATATATCTGGTCAGTTCCCCTTCACATTGTGGTTTACAAGCAGGTTTGTAGCCACCCATTACTGGGTTTGCCGGCAGGGGTGGCATGGGCATGCATCAGAGTTTCAGACTTCACATACTCCATGATGTCCATGCTTTTACACCCCCCCCCAATCTGTTATTCCATCTTCTTCCTAACATTATGCAAGCGATATCTGAGCAGTATCCCTATAGTTGTCCCTTCATCCCAGCGGCATTTAGAGGTTGGTCCACAGTTCATGCAGTAGGATATGGTGGACATGCTACTGGGATTTTTCAACATGGCCTTGCATTTGTGTTCTGTTGACTGTGTTATGTTGTTAGTTGGGACCACATGAGACAACATACACTGGCACTGCGGATGAGGCACAGACCTTTGACAGAGGACTGTAGGCCATTTGGTAGTGATACAAGCCATCTGTAGTAGGCCAGTGCATTCTGTCACTCCTACATTCCCAAGCTGCAAGCTACTGGACTCCCCTGGGGTGACAGGGTAAGTGTGCAAGGTGTTAATGACAATAGTTCCTATCCATATTAATCCATTTGTCTTGATGCTGGCAGGGTGCTACTTACAGCTAGGAACACACCTTCATGGGACACTTCTTCAGCATGCTGCATTCTGTGGGTATTCCCATACAGAAGTGGGGGGGTCATACTGTACCCATTCCCAACAGCAAGGCTATGACCTATGTGAACCTGTGGCTAATGGTGGGGTGAGCTGAGTGCATGTGTGATATGGAAACATTTTGCAGCTGACTCACAGATATACATGGGACATTTCTTTTATGCTGCCTTGCGCAGGGGCATAGGCAGTCTCTCACTACTTCATAACTGTGCCTTTTGTGGTCTGCCACTGACTGGCCAGACTACATCAGTATTCCATACTACACAGACAACTAATGTGCTGCTAACCTGCATGTGCAATTCCAAAGGTATGAGCAGTTGACAGTTACATTTTATGTACTCTGTCTAGGGTACTTCCACCTGTGTACTGTGTGTATGTCTGGGCCCACATTCATGGCATGTCCATCTTTCAGACGGTGACAGATATTGACATCTGGACAGTGAGTATGAATGACTGCTGACATGGGTATTGCTGAGAAGCATTGTGGTTGGCACTGCAGTTGTCAGAATATGGCCCTGTCATCAATAGTACTGGTCATAGGCCACCCAGACACAGCCTTCCATACCTACATTCTGACCACTTCCAGACAATATCGAACACACAACAATCTAACACACAGACCCCTACATATTGTACACATGCAACAATCTATGCTTCAGATAGGGCCAGTTCAGGTAATCTGTGCTCCACTGTTATTAAACCCACATGTACATGTTACTGCATTTCTACATAGGATTGTGGGGGGGGGGCACACCTGACAACTTTAATCATTTGCTATGACTGTACTGGTATTTCAGGTACTCTGATGGCTTCCATTTCATTTTGTATTCTGACCTATCATGCAGGCTGGAGGCATATCAGTAGAATACATATCTTAGGTTTTATTGGCCTACATTTCAGTTTCAGACTTCTTACCCTTCAGAAATAAGATACAACTGCCAGGCCTGTTGTAGTCTGTTTGTGCAGGTCTGGAGGGGGGCTGTTAACCACTGCCATCAATTGGAGGCCTTAGCCCACCCTTTCTTTATGGTCATCTACACCTGTACTGCTAGCTGAGGCTGGTGGTGGGTATGTGTACCTCACTGACATGCATGTGTGTGTCCTATGGACACACATTTGGGTCACCACATGTACTGCAGTGGGATTTTTCACCTTGTCTAGTACTGACTACTTTGTTGACACCAGTATTTGTTAGGGATTTCATGCTGCCCATATAGGTGTCCACTATCTGCTGCCATCCCATTCAGCCACCCAATTCCCTTGCATGCTCATGTCCATACCATAGATACAACTATCAGAACATACTACTCCATTCATCAATTGATAGGAAGAGTGACTTAGCTTGTGGCTGTGCCAGTATTGAGGACGGTGCTGGAGGGCTGATTATGTTGGATGCACATAGTGTACTCTCTATACATGGTAAAGCACAGGTAGTGTCATGTTTGGCATCCCTTTTACTGTATGTGCAAGTCTGAAAGGTGTCATTCCCTGGGTCCCTACCATGTCAGTGTATGTGCTATGCGTTGCCTCTTTGCCAAAGCCTGGGCATACTGGGCACACCTCCTTCTGCCTACATGGGCAGGCTCAGGTTGTTCTTCCTCTGAATTCCTCTGTGCCTGTGATGCCCTTGGCTATGGTGGGGGTCTGTGTGGCCTTGCCCCATGCTGTTCCTGCTGCAGCTGTTTCCACAGGATCATATTGTGTAGCATGGCACATACTATGAACATTTGTGTACATGGAGGTGGAGAGTACTGCAAGGCTCCACCGGATATGTCCAAGCAGTGGAACCGTGACTTGAGCATCCCAAACATATGCTCTGTTATGATTCTGGTTTGTGTGTGTGCCTCATTATGGAGTTCTTGTTCGGGTGTGTGTGCATTTCTGATGGGTGTCGTCAGCCACGGCTCCAATGCGAGAACAGCATCCCCCACTAGGTGGCCATATGGGATGTCCCCACTGGCAATTAATTGGCACAGCTGTGTCATATGCCAGATGTGGGAGTTGTGATAGCTTCCAGGGCTGCCAGCACACACATTCAAGATAATGCCCTGGGCATCGCACATGACCTGGCAGTTGATGGAGAGGAAGCCCTTGTGGTTTATGTAGACCCTACCCCGCTCACCGGGTGTGCTTTGTTGTGTATGTGCATACAGTCTATAGCACCCACTACTTCAGGGCATTCTGCTATTTGGTGGAAGAAAGACACATAGTGCTGGTCAATGCCGCATGGGTGTTGAGGAAATATATGTGCTCACTGGCATGTGCTGACATGGCATTCAGGAACTGGTGGAGTACCCTGGATGCTGATACCAGTGAGATCCCCATTATATCACCAGTTACCCTTTGGAAGGTACCTGTGGCTAGTATTCGTAAGCCTACATATACCTTGGTATCCACTGGGATGGGTTCCCCTCTGTTGGTTCTGTATGTGAGGCGTGCCCGGCACAGCTCAACAATTTGCTGTAGAATGTCCCTGTCCACCCTATAGCGCTCCACTATCTCCAGCTCATGTAGCCCCTGGTAGGTTACCCTGGGTCTGTTCACTTTTCTCCTTCTCCTCACTGTGGGTTGGTCATCAGCATTCACATCCTAACCACCCTCAGCCTCTTGCACATATTGATGCATGAGAGCAACAGCAGCCCCTAACATTTAGTTAGTTTTGTCAGGTAAAATTTCCCCATCTGTGTACACCAGTGGTGTAGAGTTTGTGGGAAAAACCAGACTGGAAGGTGTTTGCATAGTTTATAGTAGTGTGCTAGGCTGTTCCATGTGTAATTTGCTGATTCTGACATGTTTCACCTGCCAGTTATGCTAGTTCTCCTTGATTGCCCTCCTACTGCTGTTTTCCCTTTCCATTGCCTTCACATTTAAGCCCTGAGGCACTGTGTGCAAACCCAGTGATCAGATGTGAACAGAGCTGCTATTTCCTGTTTTTTGTTTTTGTTTAAAACCCGGTGCGTGGCGCACACACCTGTTTAGGCAATGTAAATACTGCTAGGCAGCTTCAGACACACCCCCTTCCTTAGCTGTGGTTAGCTAAAGGCAAACACGGGTCACAGAGCTCCGATAAGCTTACAGCATGCATGAAACTCCCCTTTATGTTATACAATGGTGTTGCTGCACTTACACGGTTGGGTGCAAGCTAACACTGAGGGGAAATCTGTGATTCAATATCAATCCCTTCATTTGCATAAAACAGAATGCTAATTTATAGTTACCACAGTCACACTGAGCCTTCCCCCTTAGCAACTACTATTCCCTGGTATTGTTGTCTTATGCATGCCATTGACTATTATAGCAAAATGCTGATTTGGGTTT